>NC_067398.1:65707220-66028648 GCF_016432865.1 Antechinus flavipes
ACTGACTGCATATGCTAGAATCAAAGGGTAAAATAGCCATTGAAAAAATCCACTTAATACTTCTTGAAAAAGGTCCCAAAAGGCAAACTCCAAGGAATATCATGGCTATATTTCAGAATTATCAGATCAAAGAGAAAATGTTGCAAGCAGCCAGAAAGAAAGAGTTCAAAAAATGAGGAGCAACAATAAAGATTATTCAGAATCTAGTAGCTTCTACTTTAAAGGACTGAAGGGCCTAGAATATATCATTCTGAAGGACAAAAAATAAAAAAATTGGATTGTAGACAAGAATTCACAGCTAAAGAATCCAGCAACATTAAGCAGGGGAAGAATCAAATAAGTGGATTTCATTTTTTTTTAAATGAAAAGGCCAGAGATGAACAGAAAATTTGATCTTTAAATACAAAACTGAAGAAAAACATAAAAAGGAAAAAAATACAAAGGAAAAAAAAACTTTTATTTAAAGATTAAAAAGTTTACATCCCTATATAGGAAGATGATGCATTTAAATCTTGAAAACTGCATCTTTGTTATCAGAATACTTAGCACACTGGAACAAGAGGGAAACAAAAAAGAAAAGTATAACTTGGGAAAAATAAGATGTTGGGAAATACAGAGTTTAGTGATTTTAAGTGTGAATGTAAATGAGATGAACTCTCCTATAAAATGGAACTGAAAAGCAGACTGGATTAAAAGTCAGAATTCTATAATATGTTTTTTAATAAGAAATACATTTAAAGCAGATTGATGCACATAGAGTAAAGGTAAAAGGTTGGAGCAGTATCTATTCTGCTTTAGCTGAAGTAAAAAAAAAAAAAAAAAGTAGAGGTAGCATCCTGATTTCAGATCAAGCAAATGCAAAAAATATATGTAATTAAAAGAGATAAGGAAACTACATTTTGCTAAAGGACACCATAGATAATGAAATAATACCAATAATAAACATATATGCACCAAGCAGTATAGCATCCAAGTTTCTAGAGGAGAAGTTAAGAGAGTTGTAAGAAGAATTAGACAGCAAAATTATACTAGTGAGGGATCTAAACCTTGTTCAGAACTAGAGTAATCAAACCACCAAATAAATATGACAGAAGCTAAGGAGGTAAATAGAATTCTAGAAAACTTAGGTATGACAGACCTTTGGGAAAATTTGAATAGGGCCAGAAAGAAATGTACTTTTTTTTTTCTCAACAGTACATGGAATCTACACAGAAGTTGACTGTGCATTAGTGCATAAAAACCTCAAAATCAAATGCAGAAAGGCAGAAATAATAAATGCATCTTTTTCAGATCATGATGCAATAAAATTTACATGAAATAGAGTGTGAGAGGAAAACAGACAAAAATTAATTAGAAATTAAAAATCTAATTAAAAATCTAAAACAACACATCATAGGAAGAATTGATAATTTCATCCAAGAGAATAGCAATAATGAGACAACATAACAAAATTTATTGGATGCAGCTAAAGCAATCCTTAGGGGAAATTTATATCTCTAGATGCTTACTTGCATAAAATAATGAGAAGACCAATGAATTGGACATGCAACTAAAACAGCAAGAAAAAAAAACAAATAACCCCCCCAAAAAAAGATTTTAAAAATAGTAAATACTATGAAATTCTGAAAATTAAAAGGGAGATTAATAACATTGAAAGTAAGAAAACTATTGAACTAATCATCAAAACCAAGCACTGCTTTTATGAAAAACTAACAAGATAGATAAACCTTTAATTAATTTGATTTGGAAAAAGAAAGAAGAAAATGAAATTGCTAGTATCAAAAATGAAATGGATAAATTTTCCACCTATGAAGAAATTAGAGCAATAATTAGAAGCTACTTTTTCCAACTGTATGCCAATAAATCAGATAATCTTAGTCAAATGAATTAATACTTACAAAAATATCAATTGCCCATATTAACAGAGGAGGAAATAAATTACTTAAATCATCCCATTTAACAACAACAACAGCAACAACAACAACAACAAAACAGAAATTGAACAAACTATTAATCAACTCCTTAAGAAAAAGCCCTAGCTCTTTTGTTATCGGAGTCATTGCAATTTTTATTGTGAGTGATTCACTTTTTAGTGTGAATTCTTTTCATTAGTAGCTATTTGGTGCCATGTATAGAGCACTGGTTCCAAAATGAAACAAACCTGAGTTCAAATCCATCCTTAGACATTTATTCACGAGTTTTCTTAATTTTAAAATAGTAATATTATTAGTAACTATCATTGTCATTATATATTGTACAATTGTCATTTTAAAGATTAAAGGAAATGCTGTTTATAAAATGTTTATCACCACACAAGACACATAATAGATATATACTTAAAATATATTATTTCCTTCCTTTCTTCATTCCTCATCAAATTAATAGAGAATATATATCAGTAATTTTTGTGGAGTTCAATGTAATTGAATCAGGGAAGTGAGAGAGGACATTTTGAAATATGGGGTATTTTAGATTTAGTTAAACTTCAATGATTTTGAGGACTTTGCAGCCACAGAGAAGCATCAGAGCATTAAATACATATGAAATAAGGAAGAAGTACCATAAAGAAGAAGTACCATGAAATAAGAAAGAAGTTAGCTTGTATAGAAGAAAACACAACAAACAAAACCTTTAACTGATTTATAATTTTCCTAGCACTGGCCTATATATTTTTTATTTTTTTATTATTTTTTAATATTTATATCTTTTTATTAACAGAACCCATGCCTGGATAATTTTTTACAATTTTATCTCTTGCATTCATTTTTGTTCCGGCTTTTCCCCTCTTCGTTAGTGGCAAGTTCTCCCTTTTCATTTTTAAGACTAACAATTTGATTTTCCTCTTTCCTTTTTTTAAATCAGATTTACTAAGGGTTTGTCTATTTTGTTGGTTTTTTTCATAGAACCAACTATTAGTTTTATTAATTAATTCACTAGTTTTTTTCTCTTTTACTTTCAATTTTATTGATCTCTCCTTTTATTTTCAGAATTTCAAGTTTAGTGTTTGACTGGGGGGTTGTAATTTGTTCCTTTTCTAGCATTTTTAGTTGCAAGCCCAATGTTGGGTTCTTGTTCTTCTTTAAAATATCATAAAAGTTCTCTCTGGGTGCCTTCCCTGGAATCAGGATTTTGTCGGTCCCTGTTCGGGTGCCAAAATGTGGTGAGCTTTTTCTTCTCAAAACACAGCCAGGTGATAAAAGTTCAGATCTTTTATTATCTCCAATATAGCCCGGTTAGCTTAGAGGCCTATCTCTCTTCTTGGTTCCAAGAGCTCCCTCCGAATGTCACCAAATCCTATAAATGTCACCAAATTCCTTTAAAGGAATTAGAGTAGGCAATGAGGAAACCAAACTATCACTCTTTGCAGATGGTATGATGGTATACCTAGAGAACCCCAGAGATTCTACTAAAAAGCTATTCGAAATAATTCATAATTTTAGCAAAGTAGCTGGATACAAAATAAATCCCCATAAATCCTCGGCATTTTTATACATCACCAACAAAATCCAACAGCAAGAGATACAAAGAGAAATTACATTCAGAATAACTGTTGATAGCATGAAATATTTTGGAATCTACCTACCAAAGGAAAGTCAGGAATTATATGAGCAAAATTACAAAAAAGTTTCTACACAAATAAAGTCAGACTTAAATAATTGGAAAAATATTAAGTGCTCTTGGATAGGCCAAGGGAATATAATAAAGATGACAATACTCCCTAAACTAATCTATTTATTTAGTGCTATACCAATCAGACTTCCAAGAAAATATTTTAATGATCTAGAAAAAATAACAACAAAATTCATATGGAACAATAAAAAGTCGAGAATCTCAAGGGAATTAATGAAAAAAAAAATCAAATGAAGGTGGCCTAGCCTGTACCTGATCTAAAATTATATTATAAAGCAGCAGTCACCAAAACCATTTGGTATTGGCTAAGAAATAGATTAGTGGATCAGTGGAAAAGGTTAGGTTCACAAGACAGAATAGTCATCTATAGCAATCTAGTGTTTGACAAACCCAAAGATCCTAACATTTGGGATAAGAATTCATTATTTGATAAAAACTGCTGGGAAAACTGGAAATTAGTATGGCAGAAATTAGGCATGGACCCACATTTAACACCATATACCAAGATAAGATCAAAATGGGTCCATGACCTAGGCATAAAGAATGAGATTATAAATAAATTAGAGGAACATAGGATAGTTTATCTCTCAGACATGTGGAGGAGAAAGAAATTTGTGACCAAAGATGAACTAGAGACTATTACCGATCACAAAATAGAAAATTTTGATTATATCAAATTAAAAAACCTTTGTACAAACAAAACTAATGCAAACAAGATTAGAAGGGAAGCAACAAACTGGGAAAACATCTTCACAGTTAAAGGTTCTGATAAAGGCCTCATTTCCAAAATATATAGAGAACTGACTCAAATTTATAAGAAATCAAGCCATTCTCTAATTGATAAATGGTCAAAGGATATGAACAGACAATTTTCAGATGATGAAATTGAAACTATTACCACTCATATGAAAGAGTGTTCCAAATCATTATTGATCAGAGAAATGCAAATTAAGACATCTCTAAGATACCACTACACACCTGTCAGATTGGCTAAGATGACAGGAAAAAATAATGATGAATGTTGGAGGGGATGCGGGAAAACTGGGACACTGATGCATTGTTGGTGGAGCTGTGAACGAATCCAACCATTCTGGAGAGCAATCTGGAATTATGCCCAAAAAATTATCAAATTGTGCATACCCTTTGATCCAGCAGTGTTTCTATTGGGCTTATATCCCAAAGAAATACTAAAGAAGGGAAAGGGACCTGTATGTGCCAAAATGTTTGTGGCAGCCCTGTTTGTAGTGGCTAGAAACTGGAAATTGAATGGATGGCCATCAATTGGAGAATGGCTGGGTAAATTGTGGTAGATGAATGTTATGGAATATTATTGTTCTGTAAGGAATGACCAGCAGGATGAATACAGAGAGGCTTGGAGAGACTTACATCAACTGATGCTAAGTGAAATGAGCAGAACCAGGATATCACTTTACACTTTGACAACGATATTGTATGAGGATGTATTCTGATGGAAGTGAATTTCTTTGACAAAGACTCAGTTTCAATTGATAAATGATGGACAGAAGCAGCTACACCCAAAGAAAGAACACTAGGAAATGAATGTGAACTATTTGCATTTTTGTTTTTCTTTACAAGTTGTTTTTACCTTCTGAATCCAATTCTCCCTGTGCAACAAGAGAACTGCTTGGTTCTGCAAACATATATTGTATCTAGGATATACTGCAACATATCTAACATATAAAAGAATGCTTGCCATCCAGGGGAGGGGGGTGAAGGTAGGGAGGGGAAAAATCAGAACAGAAGCGAGTGCAAGGGATAATGTTGTAAAAAAAAAATTACCCTGGCATGGATTCTGTCAATATAAAGTTATTATAAAATAAAATAAAATATTAAAGAAAAAAGAAAAAAAAAGAAAATTGGAAGGAATTCCATAATACAAATTATATTTTAAATAGCAATCTCTTTTACAACATGCTTAAAACATGTTCATCCAGCCTCTGTTGGAATCCTTTCAATGAGGAGGAAGCTATTATCTTCTAATATCATTCATTTTACTTCCAGGTAGTTCTGTTTTTAAAGCTGTTTTTTCCTTACATAAGAGAAGCAGTAAATCAATTAATACATGATGTACTTCAGTAAAGTAACTGATAGGCAGATATCATATTAAGGTAATAAAAATTTTAATCAATCAATAGAAATCTTTGAATAAAGTACTAAATTCCTTGGATCTGGCTTGAAAGTATATTGTACTCTTCAGATATGCTAAAGAAATTTACTCATAATCTATTGGTACTCCATCAAATATGCATTTAGTGGATTACCAGGATTATTGATAAGTAGCAAAGAACTGAAGGTGAAAGTGATAGTGGAAAAATTGACTCCATTGCATTTGGTTTCAGAGCAACCATCCATTTATTAGACTTACAGCTTTGAAAATCATGCAGCTCCCATAAGCCTTATTGTACTATGCATATCATATGAGGCATCTGGAAATTTATTAGACTTCCATATTGAAATTCAGCCCAGGATATTGAATGTGGGTCCATATATTGGATTTCTGTTACTGAAGGGAATATATGGGTTCAGAAGTGAGCTCACCAAATAAGGTAGCAAGAGGGAAAACAAAAAGTTTAAGGAAGAAGGCATGGTGATGTGTTTTTTAAAAGAGCATGTTTAAGTAAGAGAACATTTAGGAAACATGACATTTTATGATAACTCTTGCATTACTTGCACAAATATTTCCACTATGGGGTCAGAGGGGCTGAGTGGATGTTTGAATATTATGGGATAAATTCTACTCAGCTGAGATAGCTTAGTCTACATTGTTCTTCAGTGAGTGATTTCAGCAAGCACTGAATGAAAGGAGAGGGTTATAATTAAAGCTCTTAAGGATTAATTTAGGAGAAAGGGGAGAACTTCATCTTTTGCCTTGGTCTTGTTTGTATCATTTTGCAGTGGAGAACCTTTTATCATTCAAAGCATCTGAAGGAATGTGGTATTTTCTACCTTCCTATCAATGTCCTAGAAGTATCTTCAGATCAGTTTAAACAATATATACATTGATAGCCAAGAAGAGACTACATCCTCCACAAAGAGCCAAGCAAAGAAGTTACCACATACCTAAGGGGGGTTATTTGAGAATCTTTCAAAGGGAATAAGGAAGTTAGGATCTGTGGCTTATCCATTTGCCACATCATTTTCTTTCCTTCAGCCCATTTGTCCTCTAACTTATTTTCCCTACTTCTCTTTTTCTCCCACCCTCCTCCCTCCATCCCTTCTTCCTTTCTTTCTCTCTCTCTGTCTCTCTCTCTCTCTCTCTCTCTCTCTCTCTTTCTCTAGCTCTCTGTGTCTGTCTATGTTTCTGTATCTTTGGCTCTGGCTCTGGCTCTCTATGTCTCTCTCTGAATCTTTCTCTTCTGTTTCTGTTTCTCTGGCTCCCTTTCTACACTTTTACAATGTCCCTTCTCATAAATAAATAAATAAATAAATATATGATATTATTTCTTTGAGCTAATTGAAGAGATAAGTTTCAAGTTTTATTCATCTCTTATTCCATCTAATTTATCCCATTATACTGATTTTTTAGCTCTCCTCCGCATGAATCCTTTTCTCTTCCCTTAAGTTTTGTTTGTATATTTTCTTTTTTATATATGTTAAACATAGTAGAAATATATTTTAAATCCAATATATGCATACATATTTATACAATTATTTTGCTGCATGAGAAAAATTAAATCAGACCAGAAAAAATAAGAAAGAAAATAAAATGCAAGCAAACAACAACAAAAAGAATGAAATGCTATGTTGTGAAAACACATTCAGTTCCCACAGTCTTCTTTCTGGGTGCAATTGGCTCTCCTCATCACAGATCATTGGAACTGGTAAATCATTTCATTGTTGAAGAGAGCCAAGTCCATATGATGACTATTTTTAACTTAACTCCGACAATCTTTTTTTTTTTGAGATACTCTATTGTTGTTGTGAATTTTAAACATGTACTATACATTTCCCATGTTTTTTTTTTTTTCTTAAGTAAACAATTTGTCCATGTTGAAACAGTTTGTCCATGTTGAGTTCCTTAAAATTGATCTTTAATATTGAATCTTATATGTTAAATTTTCTGTTAAGTTTGGATTTGATTGATAGAAAGTCCTGAAAATCTGCAAGTTGGTTGAATGTTCTTTTTTTCTCATTCAAAATTATAGATAATTTTGTTGGATATATATTTTAGTCACAGGCTTAGACTTTTGATTGTCAATAGATATGATTCCAGGTCTTTTATTGTAGCTGCTGATAAGTCTTGTACAATTATATAATTCATGGTTAATTCACAGTCACACAATATGCCTATGTGTACTCTTTCTAACTGCTATAACAAGTGATAAAAATCTTATGATAACCTAAGCTGCTGTCCCTATTTTGACTTTACTTCCTACTTTCCCTTTTATAACTGATACTCTAGAAGGCTCAAAATTGAAAAGCATTTGAGTTGGTGCTAGTTCTCAGTGGTAAAGGCTGAGAGAGAGAGATGTCTAAGTGCCCAAACTGGCATCTTAGAAGTCCTCAATTTGGATTATTTAATAAATAAATGAATGAATAAACATACACATATATGAATATATGTATGTTAGTTTATGATACATCTGTGTATTTATGTGTGTGTGTGTGTGTGTGTGTGTGTGTGTGTGTATCAGAAAAGCCACAGCAATAGTAAGTTGGTCATTTTTTTTTCTTGGGAGGAGAGTTGGGGAGTATGGCAATATATAAAATAAATTTTAAATTTAAATTTAAAATACATTTTAATTAGATGCACCTTTCTTGTTTTTGAAATGTTCATGTCAGAATGTCAAAAAAGGGAACAAACTCCATTAATTAGGATAGTATTTAGATTGTCAACAACTTCATTTTATCTGTTGGAATTCTAAATGTGATATATTTATACAAGCACCAGCAAGTAGACATATTACTAGAAGAGATGAATCATATCAATTGTGACAATCATATATAAGTAAATGTAAAAAAAAAAAAAAAGGAATGCACTATGGCTAAATATAACTCATGGGGACTCATTAGAGTGATAAAGAAGAATTAATTAGTTGTGGGGCACTAGGAGTTTTATTATATGCTTAAAAGTTAGAAGAACCATTCTTTATAAGAAATTTAGTTATGTATTATGAGATTAATGATAAATGCTTATTAAAATACTGCTACAAATATAATCACAGCTTACAGTCATTGAGGGTATATTATAATAGTCATTTAAATAAGGGCAAGATATTAAAGAGGTAGAAAAAATTTTAGACCTTATAAATACCAAAAGAAAAAAGTGACCAAGAAATACAATAACTAAGGATGTAGATGGTATTTTAGTAACTAAGTCAATCCTTTATGAGTCATCAGTACTGAAATGAAGGGCTCTTCAATGAGGCTACAAAATAGGAACATAGTAGACATTCCACAGCTATATTCAAGAGTGGCCCTTATCTGTACTAGCTTACAATTAATTGAAAGAGGCAGAAAATATAAAATCTTATTGAACTTACTTTTTATTGCCTAAGAAAAGTCATTTGATTTAGAATAAAATGCATTTTTATATTTTATCTTGTGTTCAATACATATTGCTTTATAAATCATATTAGGAGAGGAAAAAACAGAAAAATGAGAACATATGTGTTGATTTGGATTCAATTTTCATAACTCTTTTTCTGAATGCAGATACCATTTTCTATACAAAGTTTATTGAGATTGCCTTGGATCACTGAACCATTGAGAATAACCAAGTTTTTGGGGTTTTTTTTGTTTTTTTAATACCTGATCATCACACATTCCTGCTGTTACTGTGTACAATGTTTTCTTATAAATATGGCACAGTTCTTTATACATTTTAGAAGTAAAGCCTGGAAGTCTCTAAAATACAGATTTTTTTGGTTCATGCAATAAAGTGTCTTCTTATTGCATATCAGCATTACTAAGGATTTATTTTATTTTCATCACATAATATTTTAAATTGTTTTAGTTATATGTAAAATAATTTTAAACAGCTTTTACAAACTCTAAGTTTCAGCAATAAGCTGGGAAAATATTTTTATTCCCAAAAGCTCTGATAAAGGCCTTATTTCTAAAATATGTAGAGAACCAACTCAAATTTATAAGAATTGAAGCCATTCTCCAATTGATAAATGATAAAAAAAAATATGAACAGGTAATTTTCAGATGAAAAAACTGAAACTTTTTGTAGTTGTATGAAAAGGTGCTCCAAATCACTATAGATCAGAGAAATGAAAATTAAGACATCTCTGAGATACCACTATACACCTCTTAGATTGGCTAAGATGACAGGAAAAGATAATGATGAATGTTGGAGGGGATGTGGGAAAACTAAGACACTGATGCATTGTTGGTGGAGTTGTGAAAGGATCCAACCATTTTGGAGAGCAGTTTGGGCTATGCTCAAAAAGTTATCAAACTGTGCATACCCTTTGACCCAGCAATGTTTCCACTGGGCTTATATCCCAAAGAAATCTTAAAGGAAGGAAAGGGACAAATATTTGAGAAAGCCCTTTTTTTGTAGTGGCAAGTAACTGAAAACTGTGTGAATACCCATCAATTGGACAATGGCTTAATAAATTATGGTATATGATTGTTATGGGATATTATTGCTTTATAAGAAATGACCAGCAGGATGATTTCAGAGAGGCCTGAACAGATTTAACATGAACTTATGCTAAATGAAATGAGCATAACCAGAGATCATTATAAATGACAACAACAAGACTCTATGATGATCAATTCTGATGGACGTGGCTCTTTTCAGCAATGAGATGATTCAAATCAACTCCAATTGTTTAGTGATGAAGAGAGCCATCTGCATCCAGAGAGAAGACTGTGGCAGCTGAGCATGTATCACAACATAGCATTCTCACTTATTCTATTGTTGTTTGCTTGCATTTTGTTTTTTTTTCCCCCAGTTTCTTTTTCCTTCTTGATCCATTTTTTCTTGACCAGCAAGATAACTGTATAAATAGGTATACATATTGGATTTAACATATTTTTAAAAAAATATTTAACATGTATTAGACTACCTTCCATCAAGGGAAGGAGGTGGGGGGGGAAGGAGGGAATAATTTAAAACAGAATGCTTTGCAAGTGTCAATGTTGAAAAATTATCCAGGCATATGTTTTATAAATAAAATCTTTAATAAAATTTTTTTCTTGAATTTGTCCTTCAACTCACATATTATTAACAAAACTTTAAGATGCACAATTGGCTAGGTTCACAATTTAATCCATATATGCTGGATTTTACAGTGATTTCAATTGTCCCATTTAGTTCTGACCTTCAAAGCAAACATTTTACATCAAAATCCCCCCAATAAGCCCATACAATTTTGATTATTTAATAAATAAATGAATGAATAAACATACACATATATGAATATATGTATGTTAGTTTATGATACATCTGTGTATTTATGTGTGTGTGTGTGTGTGTATGTGTGTGTGTGTGTGTATCAGAAAAGCCACAGCAATAGTAAGTTGGTCATTTTTTTTTCTTGGGAGGAGAGTTGGGGAGTATGGCAATATATAAAATAAATTTTAAATTTAAATTTAAAATACATTTTAATTAGATGCACCTTTCTTGTTTTTGAAATGTTCATGTCAGAATGTCAAAAAAGGGAACAAACTCCATTAATTAGGATAGTATTTAGATTGTCAACAACTTCATTTTATCTGTTGGAATTCTAAATGTGATATATTTATACAAGCACCAGCAAGTAGACATATTACTAGAAGAGATGAATCATATCAATTGTGACAATCATATATAAGTAAATGTAAAAAAAAAAAAAAAGGAATGCACTATGGCTAAATATAACTCATGGGGACTCATTAGAGTGATAAAGAAGAATTAATTAGTTGTGGGGCACTAGGAGTTTTATTATATGCTTAAAAGTTAGAAGAACCATTCTTTATAAGAAATTTAGTTATGTATTATGAGATTAATGATAAATGCTTATTAAAATACTGCTACAAATATAATCACAGCTTACAGTCATTGAGGGTATATTATAATAGTTATTTAAACAAGGGCAAGATATTAAAGAGGTAGAAAAAATTTTAGACCTTATAAATACCAAAAGAAAAAAGTGACCAAGAAATACAATAACTAAGGATGTAGATGGTATTTTAGTAACTAAGTCAATCCTTTATGAGTCATCAGTACTGAAATGAAGGGCTCTTCAATGAGGCTACAAAATAGGAACATAGTAGACATTCCACAGCTATATTCAAGAGTGGCCCTTATCTGTACTAGCTTACAATTAATTGAAAGAGGCAGAAAATATAAAATCTTATTGAACTTACTTTTTATTGCCTAAGAAAAGTCATTTGATTTAGAATAAAATGCATTTTTATATTTTATCTTGTGTTCAATACATATTGCTTTATAAATCATATTAGGAGAGGAAAAAACAGAAAAATGAGAACATATGTGTTGATTTGGATTCAATTTTCATAACTCTTTTTCTGAATGCAGATACCATTTTCTATACAAAGTTTATTGAGATTGCCTTGGATCACTGAACCATTGAGAATAACCAAGTTTTTGGGGTTTTTTTTTTTTTTTTAAGTAAACAATTTGTCCATGTTGAAACAGTTTGTCCATGTTGAGTTCCTTAAAATTGATCTTTAATATTGAATCTTATATGTTAAATTTTCTGTTAAGTTTGGATTTGATTGATAGAAAGTCCTGAAAATCTGCAAGTTGGTTGAATGTTCTTTTTTTCTCATTCAAAATTATAGATAATTTTGTTGGATATATATTTTAGTCACAGGCTTAGACTTTTGATTGTCAATAGATATGATTCCAGGTCTTTTATTGTAGCTGCTGATAAGTCTTGTACAATTATATAATTCATGGTTAATTCACAGTCACACAATATGCCTATGTGTACTCTTTCTAACTGCTATAACAAGTGATAAAAATCTTATGATAACCTAAGCTGCTGTCCCTATTTTGACTTTACTTCCTACTTTCCCTTTTATAACTGATACTCTAGAAGGCTCAAAATTGAAAAGCATTTGAGTTGGTGCTAGTTCTCAGTGGTAAAGGCTGAGAGAGAGAGATAAGTCTAAGTGCCCAAACTGGCATCTTAGAAGTCCTCAATTTGGATTATTTAATAAATAAATGAATGAATAAACATACACATATATGAATATATGTATGTTAGTTTATGATACATCTGTGTATTTATGTGTGTGTGTGTGTGTGTGTGTGTGTGTGTGTATCAGAAAAGCCACAGCAATAGTAAGTTGGTCATTTTTTTTTCTTGGGAGGAGAGTTGGGGAGCATGGCAATATATAAAATAAATTTTAAATTTAAATTTAAAATACATTTTAATTAGATGCACCTTTCTTGTTTTTGAAATGTTCATGTCAGAATGTCAAAAAAGGGAACAAACTCCATTAATTAGGATAGTATTTAGATTGTCAACAACTTCATTTTATCTGTTGGAATTCTAAATGTGACATATTTATACAAGCACCAGCAAGTAGACATATTACTAGAAGAGATGAATCATATCAATTGTGACAATCATATATAAGTAAATGTAAAAAAAAAAAAAAAGGAATGCACTATGGCTAAATATAACTCATGGGGACTCATTAGAGTGATAAAGAAGAATTAATTAGTTGTGGGGCACTAGGAGTTTTATTATATGCTTAAAAGTTAGAAGAACCATTCTTTATAAGAAATTTAGTTATGTATTATGAGATTAATGATAAATGCTTATTAAAATACTGCTACAAATATAATCACAGCTTACAGTCATTGAGGGTATATTATAATAGTCATTTAAATAAGGGCAAGATATTAAAGAGGTAGAAAAAATTTTAGACCTTATAAATACCAAAAGAAAAAAGTGACCAAGAAATACAATAACTAAGGATGTAGATGGTATTTTAGTAACTAAGTCAATCCTTTATGAGTCATCAGTACTGAAATGAAGGGCTCTTCAATGAGGCTACAAAATAGGAACATAGTAGACATTCCACAGCTATATTCAAGAGTGGCCCTTATCTGTACTAGCTTACAATTAATTGAAAGAGGCAGAAAATATAAAATCTTATTGAACTTACTTTTTATTGCCTAAGAAAAGTCATTTGATTTAGAATAAAATGCATTTTTATATTTTATCTTGTGTTCAATACATATTGCTTTATAAATCATATTAGGAGAGGAAAAAACAGAAAAATGAGAACATATGTGTTGATTTGGATTCAATTTTCATAACTCTTTTTCTGAATGCAGATAGCATTTTCTATACAAAGTTTATTGAGATTGCCTTGGATCACTGAACCATTGAGAATAACCAAGTTTTTGGTTTTTTTTGTTTTTTTAATACCTGATCATCACACATTCCTGCTGTTACTGTGTACAATGTTTTCTTATAAATATGGCACAGTTCTTTATACATTTTAGAAGTAAAGCCTGGAAGTCTCTAAAATACAGATTTTTTTGGTTCATGCAATAAAGTGTCTTCTTATTGCATATCAGCATTACTAAGGATTTATTTTATTTTCATCACATAATATTTTAATTTTTTTTAGTTATATGTAAAATAATTTTAAACAGCTTTTACAAACTCTAAGTTTCAGCAATAAGCTGGGAAAATATTTTTATTCCCAAAAGCTCTGATAAAGGCCTTATTTCTAAAATATGTAGAGAACCAACTCAAATTTATAAGAATTGAAGCCATTCTCCAATTGATAAATGATAAAAAAAAAATATGAACAGGTAATTTTCAGATGAAAAAACTGAAACTTTTTGTAGTTGTATGAAAAGGTGCTCCAAATCACTATAGATCAGAGAAATGAAAATTAAGACATCTCTGAGATACCACTATACACCTCTTAGATTGGCTAAGATGACAGGAAAAGATAATGATGAATGTTGGAGGGGATGTGGGAAAACTAGGACACTGATGCATTGTTGGTGGAGTTGTGAAAGGATCCAACCATTTTGGAGAGCAGTTTGGGCTATGCTCGAAAAGTTATCAAACTGTGCATACCCTTTGACCCAGCAATGTTTCCACTGGGCTTATATCCCAAAGAAATCTTAAAGGAAGGAAAGGGACAAATATTTGAGAAAGCCCTTTTTTTGTAGTGGCAAGTAATTGGAAACTGTGTGAATACCTATCAATTGGACAATGGCTTAATAAATTATGGTATATGATTGTTATGGGATATTATTGCTTTATAAGAAATGACCAGCAGGATGATTTCAGAGAGGCCTGAACAGATTTAACATGAACTTATGCTAAATGAAATGAGCATAACCAGAGATCATTATAAATGACAACAACAAGACTCTATGATGATCAATTCTGATGGACGTGGCTCTTTTCAGCAATGAGATGATTCAAATCAACTCCAATTGTTTAGTGATGAAGAGAGCCATCTGCATCCAGAGAGAAGACTGTGGCAGCTGAGCATGTATCACAACATAGCATTCTCACTTATTCTATTGTTGTTTGCTTGCATTTTGTTTTTTTTTCCCCCAGTTTCTTTTTCCTTCTTGATCCATTTTTTCTTGACCAGCAAGATAACTGTATAAATAGGTATACATATTGGATTTAACATATTTTTAAAAAAATATTTAACATGTATTAGACTACCTTCCATCAAGGGAAGGAGGTGGGGGGGGAAGGAGGGAATAATTTAAAACAGAATGCTTTGCAAGTGTCAATGTTGAAAAATTATCCAGGCATATGTTTTATAAATAAAATCTTTAATAAAATTTTTTTCTTGAATTTGTCCTTCAACTCACATATTATTAACAAAACTTTAAGATGCACAATTGGCTAGGTTCACAATTTAATCCATATATGCTGGATTTTACAGTGATTTCAATTGTCCCATTTAGTTCTGACCTTCAAAGCAAACATTTTACATCAAAATCCCCCCAATAAGCCCATACAATTTTGATTCATGAATAACTTAAATTTCAAATGATCAAAATAACTAAAAACCTAAGTATGGGTAATCTATTTAACATAATAATCACAATGAAATAAATTTCAATACTAGGCTATTGTTTTAGAAATGAAAGGTTAATAAAGAATTAGTTTAATTATCTTAAGAGACAGCAGATAGAGTCTTTGCGTCCATGGGCCTGAGAAAATATGTGACAGAGAGAATGTCCAATAGTTCATTTACTAGAATTTCATTTTGGGACATATAAAAAGATATTGATATTGGAAACTGCCCTGCAATTACATCAAGTAGTTAAGTAATTTGCCTTTGTTTCACAATCAGTGTATCAGAGGTTGGATCAAAACACTGATCTTAAATGTGAAGCTAGCATTCTCAAAAGCTGTTGCATATGCATCATAAAGTGCTCTTGGAAGTAACATTCAGTTGAATTTAGTTTAGATGGTGATAGGAAGATATGGTGATAGGAAGAATATGGTATAGGAAGAAGGTGATAGGAAGAAGCTTATTTTCAGCTGAAAGGCAATGCACAGCTAATTTTATCTGTTTTTTACTTTATTTGCCATCTTTATTAAAATTTTGTATAACAATGTTGGAGAATAAAGAGATAAGTGCAAAGAGAGGAGTGTCAAAAGGATATGTTTTAAAATTTATTTAAGGGAATATTTTAAATCCCTATCTGTTGGAATCCTTACTAACTGCTAACTAATTAGAGTTGATCTAATCTTACAAGAAGATGTTTTGACCAGAACCTGAAACAAGGTACTAAGTAGAACTAATTAAGACAAGGCTTGTGTTCACACCTTTACTCATTGGAGTCCACAAGTATGCTAGCTTCACAAAGTACACTTTTTAACTTCAAGGGAGTCCACACCTCCCTTAAAGCTCATTGGGCCAGAGAGCACTATGGGAGAAAACCCATAATCCCATTCTCTCAGAAGAGGCAGATAAAAGGCCAGCGATGAGGGATTTATGGCAGAATACATTTTTTCCTCTTGGCTGGCTGATCGCGCTGGACTCGAGAGGAACGACTCTGGTGCAAAGAACACTTTGACGGATTTCAGTGGAGCTATGCCAGAAGCCCTCTCTCCGCGGCAAGTTGGTGGCTGGGCTCCCCAGAAGGAGATAAGAGAGACCTTCCATCTCTGTCTTGGTTGGAGGCAGAAGAAAGCAGAGGCAGAGGCTGAAGGACAGAACCTTTGGATTTGGAGACATCCAAAGGGCTCCAAGCCTCTAAACCGGCTTTGCCTTGAGAAGAACAGGAACTCCAACATTTGAACTCACAACACCTATCTATTTGTTAAGTGAAATGAAATACTTCTCTTCCCCATGACAATCACAATCTGTTTAACTTTTCATTTTGTCAAATCATGAACTTACCCCAGAAGCAACCCAGGTAACTTTGAAGAGATAGATTACCTGAATCATATAATAGTGATCACCATCATTATCATCACCACCACCACCATCATCATCATCATCACAGTATGTCACTCCTCACCAAGCTATAGAGCTATTATGATTTGTGTCTGGGAGAAGCAACATCTTTCTTTTCCTCTTCCTCTAGCCAACTAATTTGTTGGATATATTGCATTGTAAATTCCATTTAGAGTCAGGCAGAATCGAGATGGCAAAGTGCTGCCTGAACTTTCCCTCAAATCCCTTAGAATACCTCTGAATAATGTCATAAAACACTTCCTGGAACAGACAAATCCATCAAAGAAAGTGATGAGATAATATCCCGGTCAAAGAAAATTTGCAAGGATAGTAGGAAAGTTCTATTGCACCTAGAAGTGAGAACAGTCCAAAACAGATCACTGAAGTACAGACCAAGCCTCAACAAATCAGGAGCAGAGTTTGGGAAAGACTGAATTAGCAGTTTCAGCAACCACTTCTGTAGCTCTCAGCCCATATGTAGTTGAACAGTGATCAGGAAAAGATTACAGGCTCTCTTTGCTACCATTGATGCCAGATTTTTTTTTGCTTTTCCAATACTTACATCTGGGTAGCTATCTTGGTTGGCTTTCCCAGAATGAGTAGCATTAGCACATAAGAGCTTGAAACCATAGTGGAGTAGGGATACTCCACAAAATTCCAGGACAGAAAAAAAATATTTATGGTCCCCCACAGATCATAGAGTAGGTTAGTAGCTCAGTAAATACCTCTCCTTAGATCAGAACACTTTGAAAAAATTGAAAAAGTCCATAAAAGCATCTTGAAAAAAAAACAGCAAAAAGTTGTTGAAGCTGGGACAGTACATCTTTCACTCTAGAAACAGAGCTCTACTTTAAAAAAAGAATTAAAAGTCAAGAATAGGCTGGGAAAGTGAGGAAATAACAGGAAAAAATTGATCTTGGAAAGTTACTATAGTAACAAAAAAATCAAAACATATACAAGAAGAACCCCCAAATGGCCACATTGTAAGTAAAAAAGGTAAAAAAGTTCACTCAAAAAAATTTCTTAAAAATTTGAACTAAACAAATGGAAAAAGCATTTTGTGAGAAATCAAGAAAAAATATGATAAACCAAAAGAATGAGGGGAAGGGGAAAGAAGACAATGTGAAATGTCTAATTGGAAAAACAATTGACTTAGAAATAAATGTGGGAAAAAAAAATTAAAAACGATTGAATTACGTTCAATTTGTGTTTTTTCCTCTAAATTTTAATTATACTTTTCAATATGATATCTTGACATATATTATATAGGTTTTCTCTTTCATTAATTTTTTTCTCTTAGACTTATAATCCTTAGATTATTTCTTCACATTAAAATGTCAAGATTAAATTTTGTTTGGTAGGAAAAAAATGTTAGATTACCTGAAAGTCATGATTAAAAAAAAAAAAGATCCTAGACATCCTTCCTCAAAAATTTGTCAAGAAAAACTGCTCTGATAGATGCAGAAAAAGCATTTGATAAAATCCAATATCATTCTTATTAAAGATGCTTGAGATTATAGGAAGAAATGGACTTTTCCTTAAAATAATCAGTGGCATCTATTTAAAACCATCAGTAAGCATCATATGTAATGGGGGAAAAGTGCAACCATTCCCAATAGGAGCAGGAGTGAAACAAGGTTGCCCACTATCACCATTACTATTCAATATTGTATTAAAAATGCTAGCTTTGGCAATAAGAATTGAGAAAGAGATTAAAGGAATTAGACCAGGCAATGAAGAAAACAAATTATCACTCTTTGATGATTATATAATGGTATACTTAGAGAACCCCAGAGATTCTACTAAAAAAGTTATTAGAAATAATCCACAACTTTAGCAAAGTTGCAGGATACAAAATAAACCCACATAAATCATCAGCATTTTTATATATCACCAAGAAAATCCAACAGTCAGAGTTACAAAGAGAAATTCCATTTAAAGTAACTCCTGATAGTATAAAATACTTAGGAATCTATCTGTCAAGGGAAAATCAGAAACTTTATGAGCAAAACTATGAAACACTTTTCACTCAAATTAAGTCTGATCTAACCAATTGGAAAAACATTAAATGCTCTTGGATAGGGCGAGCAAATATAATAAATATGACAATACTACCTAAACTAATCTATTTGTTTAGTGCTATACCAATCAGACTCCCAAAAAACTATTTTAGTGATCTATAAAAAATAACAACAAAGTTCATATGGAAAAACAAATTGTCAAGAATTTCAAGGGAATTAATGAAAAAAAAAATCAAATGAAGGTGGCCTAGCTGTACCAGATCTAAAATTATATTATAAAGCAGTAGTTACCAAAACCATTTGGTATTGGCTAAGGAATAGATTAGTTGATCAGTGGAATAAATTAGGTTCAAAGGACAAAACAGTCAATAATTTTAATAATCTAGTGTCTGAAAAACCCAGACACCCCAGCTTTTGGGATAAGAACTTGCTGTTTGACAAAAAATGCTGGGAAAATTGGAAACTAGTATGGAAGAAACTAGGCATCAACCCACATTTATCACCATACACCAAGATAAGGTCAAAATGGGTTCATGACCTAAACATAAAGAAAGAGATTATAAATAAATTAGAGAGACACAAGATAGTTTGCTTCTCAGACCTGTGGAAGAGGAAGGAATTTATGACCAAAGAAGAAATAGAGATCATTATTGATCACAAAATAGAAAATTTTGATTATATCTAACTGAAAAGTTTTGTACAAACAAAACTAATGCAGACAAGATTAGAATGGAAGCAATAAACTGGGAAAATATTTTTACAGTTCTATAAAGGACTCATTTCCAAAATATATAGAGAATTGACTCTATAAGAAATCAAGCCATTATCCAATTGATAAATGGTCACAGGATATGAACAGACAACTCTCAGATGAAGAAATTGAAACTATTTCTAGCCATATGAAAAGATGCTTGAAGTCATTATTAATCAGAGAAATGCAAATTAAGACAACTCTGAGATACCACTACACACATGTCAGACTGGCTAGAATGACAGGGAAAGATAATGCAGAATGTTGGAGGGGATGTGGGAAAATAGGGACATTAATACATTGTTGATGGAATTGTGAATACATCCAACCATCCCAGAGAGCAATTTGGAACTGTGCTCAAAAAGTTATCAAACTGTGTGTACCCTTTGATCCAGCACAGTTACTACTGGGCTTATATCCCAAAGAGATTATAAAGAAGGGAAAGGGATCTGTATGTGCACGAATGTTTGTGGCAGTCCTCTTTATAGTGGCCAGAAACTGGAAACTGAGTAGATGCCCATCAATTGGAGAATGGCTGAATAAATTGTGGTATATGGATATTATGGAATATTATTGTTTGGTAAGAAATTACCAACAGGATGATTTCAGAAAGACCTGGAGAAACTAACACGAACTGATGCTGAGTGAAATGAGCAGGGCCAGGAGATCATTATATACTTCAACAACAATAGTATATGATGATCAATTCTGATGGACCTGGCCATCTTCAGCAATGAGATGAACCAAATCATTTCCAATGGAGTAGTAATGAACTGAACCAGCTACATTCAGCAAAAGAACTCTGGGAGATGACTAAGATCCCTTACATTGAATTCTTAATCCCTATATTTTCACCTGCTTACATTTTGGATTTCCTTCACAGGCTAATTGTACAATATTTCAGAGTCCAATTCTTTTTGTATAGCATAATAATGGTTTGGTCATGTACTTATTGTGTATCTAATTTATACTTTAATATTTTTAACATCTACTGGTCATCCTGCCATCTAGGGTTGGGTTGGGGGAAGGAGGGGAAAAATTGGAACAAAAGGTTTGGCAATTGTCAATGTTGTAAAATTACCCATACATATAACTTGTAAATTAAAAGCTATTAAAAAGTTAAAAAAAAAAAAAGAAATTATATTGGGAGTGGAAAAGGAAAAAAAAAAAGAAAGAAAGAAAAACTGCTCTGATATTCTATAACCAGAGGATGAATTAGAACAAATCACCTTCTGAAAGATATCCCAAAAGGAAAACTCTCAGTAATATTACAGCCAAATTCCGGAGCTCCTAGGTCAAGGAAAAAAATATTGCAATCCCAGAAAGAAACAATTCAACTATCATGAAACCAGTCAGGTGCATAATTTCTCCTTTAAAAGATCAGAAGACTTGCAATATGATGTGCTGCACAACAAAGGAACTAGGATTATAATCAACAAGATTATAATCAACATTCACTCATTCAGCAAAACAGAGTATAATCTTTCAGGGAGAAAAATGGATATTCAAAGAAATAGAAATTTTTCAAGCATCCTTTATGAAAAGACCAGAGTTGAAAAGAAAATTTGATTTTTAACAATCAGAGTCTAGAGATGCATAAAAAGGTAAACATGAAAACCAGATCACAAGGAATTTAATAAGCTTAAACTATTCACATTCCCACATGGGAAGATGATATTTTTAACTCAGAAGAACACTCATTATTAGTAAAGTGGGAAGGAGTTTAAATAGCCAAGAGTACAGGTGTGAGTTGAATAGGAAGGGATGATATCTAAAAATAAAATTAAGGAGTTCTAGAGGAATATGTTGGGAGAAAGGGAAAGGAAGAGAATGTTACAGAATTGGTTCAAAGTTGGAATAACATACATAATCAGTTATGTATAGAAATCTATCTGATCCTATAAGAAGGTAGAAAATAAAGTATATTAGAGAATGGATAAGAGTGATAAGAGGATAGTTTAGGGGAGGCAGTAGTCAGAAGTAAAACACTTGAAAGAAGAGAAAGAATAGAATAAACACTGATTAATATGTGGAGGGCAATATAGTTAGCAATAGTAACTTGGGGAGGGTGACTTAAAGTAAGATTCTCTAATGAAGGCCTCTTTTCTCAAACATAGAAAACTAAACCATATTTATTAAAAAAAGAGTTATTTCTCAATTAAAAAATAATGAAAAGATACAGTTTTCAGATGGAGTAATTTAACTTATCTATATCCAAATGGAAACCAAATGCTCCAAATCATTATTGAATAAGAAAAGTAAATTGAAACAATTCTATGGTACAACCTAATATTAAAGATTAGGTAACATTTTTACTATTATTAAAATTCTTATTTTCAAATTATATGCATGGATAATTTTTCAACATTGATCCTTGCCTAACCTTGTGTTCCAAATTTTCCCCTCCCTCCCATATCCTCCCCTAAATAGCAAGTAATCCAATATATGTTATGCATATTAAAATATAATTTAAATCCAATATATCTAAATAGATTTGTATAATTATCATGCTTCACAAGAAAGAGCAAATCAAAAAGGAAATAAAATGTATAAGAAAAAAATGCAAACAAACAACAACAAAAAGAGTAAAAATCTTATCCACATTCAATTCTCGCAATACTCTCTCTGGGTGTAAAAGACTATCTTCATCATGAGATAATTGAAATTGGCCTTAATCATTTCATTTTGGGAAAGAATCATGTCCATCAGAATTGTTCCTAATATAATATTGTTGTTGCCATGTACAATGACCTCCTGGTTCTGCTCATTTCACTTAACATTAGTTCATGTAAGTCTTTCCAGGCCTCTATAAAATGATCTGGCTGATCATTTGTTATAGAACAATAATATTCCATAACATTCACATACCACAATTTATTCAGCCATTCTCCATCTGATGGGCATCCACTCAGTTTCCAGTTTCTTGTCACTGTGAAAAGGGCTATCACAAACATTTTAGGCACATATGTGTCCCTCTCCCTCCTTTAAGATTACATTGGGATATAGATCCAGTATAAATACTGCTCAATCAAAGGTTATACACAGTTTGATAACATTTTGAGCATAGTTCTAAATTGCTCTCCAGAAGGGTTGGATCCATTCACAATTCCACTAATAATGCATTAGTCCCAGTTTTCCCACATCCCCATCAACATTCATCATTATCTTTTCCTGTCATCATAATCAATCTGAGATATGTGTAATGGTATGAAAGAGTTGTCTTAATTTGCATTTCTCTGATCAAGAATGATTTAGAGCAACTTTTTATATGATTAGAAATGCTTTTAATTTCTTCATCTGAAAATTGTCAGTTCACATCTTTTAACCATTTATTAATTGGAGAATGGCTTGAATTTTATAAATTTGAGTCAATTCTCTATATGTTTTAGAAATGAGGCCTTTTTTTCATTTATCTATTTATTTATTTTTTAAATTTTATTTTATTTAATAATAACTTTATATTGACAGAATCCATGCCAGGGTAATTTTTTTACAACATTATCCCTTGCACTCGCTTCTGTTTCGATTTTTCCCCTCCCTCCCTCCACCCCCTCCCCTAGATGGCAAGCAGTTTTATGTATATTAGATATGTTGCAGTATATCCTAGATACAATATATGTTTGCAGAACCGAACAGTTCTCTTGTTGCACAGGGAGAATTGGATTCAGAAGGTAAAAGTAACCCGGGAAGAAAATAAAAAATGCAAATAGTTCATATTTGTTTCCCAATGTTCTTTCTTTGGGTGTAGCTGCTTCTGTCCATCATTTATCCATTGAAACTCAGTTAGGTCTCTTTGTCAAAGAAATCCACTTCCATCAGAATACATCCTCATACAATATCGTTGTCGAAGTGTATAATGATCTCCTGGTTCTGCTCATTTCACTTAGCATCAGTTCATGTAAGTCTCTCCAAGCCTCTCTGTATTCATCCTGCTGATCATTCCTTACAGAACAATAATATTCCATAACATTCATATACCACAATTTACCCAGCCATTCTCCAATTGATGGGCATCCATTCATTTTCCAGTTTCTAGCCACTACAAATAGGGCTGCCACAAACATTTTGGCACATACAGGTACCTTTCCCTTCTTTAGTATCTCTTTGGGATATAAGCCCAATAGAAACACTGCTGGATCAAAGGGTATGCACAGTTTGATAACTTTTTGAGCATAATTCCAGATTGCTCTCCAGAATGGTTGGATCCGTTCACAGTTCCACCAACAATGCATCAGTGTCCCAGTTTTCCCGCATCCCCTCCAACATTCATCATTATTTTTTCCTGTCATCTTAGCCAATCTGACAGGTGTGCAGTGGTATCTCAGAGTTGTCTTAATTTGCATTTCTCTGATCAATAATGATTTGGAACACTCTTTCATATGAGTGGTAATAGTTTGAATTTCATCATCTGAAAATTGTCTGTTTATATCCTTTGACCATTTATCAATTGGAGAATGGCTTGATTTCTTATAAATTAGGGTCAGTTCTCTATATATTTTGGAAATGAGGCCTTTAGCAGAACCTTTAACTGTAAAGATGTTTTCCCAGTTTGTTGCTTCCCTTCTAATCTTGCTTGCATTAGTTCTGTTTGTACAAAGGCTTTTTAATTTGATGTAATCAAAATTTTCTATTTTGTGATCAGTAATGGTCTCTAGTTCATCTTTGGTCACAAATTTCTTTCTCCTCCATAAGTCTGAGAGATAAACTATCCTATGTTCCTCTAATTTATTTATAATCTCATTCTTTATGCCTAGGTCATGGACCCATTTTGATCTTATCTTGGTATATGGTGTTAAATGTGGGTCCATGCCTAATTTCTGCCATACTAATTTCCAGTTTTCCCAGCAGTTTTTATCAAATAATGAATTCTTATCCCAAATGTTAGGATCTTTGGGTTTGTCAAACACTAGATTGCTATAGATGACTATTCTGTCTTGTGAACCTAACCTTTTCCACTGATCAACTAATTTATTTCTTAGCCAATACCAAATGGTTTTGGTGACTGCTGCTTTATAATATAATTTTATATCAGGTACAGCTAGACCACCTTCATTTGATTTTTTTTTCATTAATTCCCTTGAGATTCTCGACTTTTTATTGTTCCATATGAATTTTGTTGTTATTTTTTCTAGATCATTAAAATATTTTCTTGGAAGTCTGATTGGTATAGCACTAAATAAATAGATTAGTTTAGGGAGTATTGTCATCTTTATTATATTCCCTCGGCCTATCCAAGAGCACTTAATATTTTTTCAGTTATTTAAGTCTGACTTTATTTGTGTGGAAATTTTTTTGTAATTTTGCTCATATAATGTTTGACTTTCCTTTGGTAGATAGATTCCCAAATATTTTATGCTATCAACAGTTATTTTGAATGGAATTTCTCTTTGTATCTCTTGCTGTTGGATTTTGTTGGTGGTGTATAAAAATGCTAAGGATTTATGGGGATTTATTTTGTATCCAGCTACTTTGCTAAAATTATGAATTATTTCTAATAGCTTTTTAGTAGAATCTCTGGGGTTCTCTAGGTATACCATCATATCATCTGCAAAGAGTGATAGTTTGGTTTACTCATTGCCTACTCTAATTCCTTTAATATCTTTCTTGACTCTTATTGCAGAGGCAAGTCTTTCTAATACAATATTGAATAATAATAGTGATAGTGGGCAACCTTGCTTCACTCCAGATCTTACTGGGAAAGGTTCCAGTTTTTCCCCATTGCATATGATGCTTACTGAAGGTTTTAAATATATGCTCCTGACTATTTTAAGGAAAAGTCCTTTTATTCCTATGCTCTCAAGTGTTTTTATTAGGAATGGATGTTGGATTTTATCAAATGCTTTTTCTGCATCTATTGAGATGATCATATGGTTTTTGTTTGGTTGGTTATTGATATAGTCAATTATGCTAATAGTTTTCCTAATATTGAACCAGCCCTGCATTCCTGGTATAAATCCTACTTGGTCATAGTGTATTATCCTGGGGATGATTTTCTGTAATCTTTTTGCTAATATTTTATTTAAAATTTTAGCATCAATATTCATTAGAAATGAGACCTTTATCAGAATCCTCAAATGTAAAAATGTTTTCCAAATTTATTGCTTCCCTTCTAATATTGTCTGCATTAGTTTTCTTTAGAACTTTTTAGCTTAATATAATCAAAATTATCTATTTGGTGTTTAATTATGAGTTCCAGTTCTTTGGTCACAAATTTCTTACTTGTCCACAGATCTAAGAGTTAAACTATCCAATGTTCCATTTTGTTTATAATATCACTCTTTATGTCTAAATCATAAACACATTTCGACCTTATCTTGGTATATAATTTTAAGTGTGGGTCAATGCCTAGTTTCTACCATACTAATTTTCAAATTTCTCAGCAGTTTTTGTCAAATACTAAGTTCTTATTCCAAAACCTGGGGTCTTTGGGTTTGTTAAACACTAGATTGCTATAGATATTGACTAATTTCTTTTATGAACCTTACCTATTCCACTGATTGACTAATTTATTTCTACTTTTTTGTCTTTTTTTATAGTTTCTAATTTCTAACATAATATTGAATAATTTCTAATACAATATTGAATAGTAATGGGGGTAATGGGCAACCTGATCTTATTGGAAATGGTTCTAGTTTGTCCCCATTATGTGCAATGATTGCTCATGGTTTTAAACAGATGTTACTGATAATTTTAAAGAAAAGTCCATTTATTTCTATGCTCTATAGAGTTTTTTTAATAGGAATGGATGTTGGATTTTATTAAATGTTTTTTCTGCATCTATTGAGATAATCACATGATTTTTGTTTGTTTATTGATATAGACAATTATGTTAATAGTTTTGCTAATATTGAATTAGCCCTGCATTCCTGGTATAAATCTTATTTTGCCATAGTGTATTATCCTTGAGATGACATTCTGTAATCTCTTTGCTGATATTTTATTCAAGAATTTTACATCAATTTTCATTACAGAATTTAGTCTCCAATTTTCTTTCTCTGTTTTTACCCTACCTGGTTTAGGTATCAGCACCATATCTGTGTCATAAAAGGAATTCAGTAGGACTCCTTTACCCATTTTTCAAATAGTTTATATAGAATTGGAATTAATTGTTCTCTAAATGTTTGCTAGAATTCACATATAAATCCTTCTGGCTATGGAGATTTTTTTCTTAGGGAGTTGATTAATTGCTTGTTATATTTCTTTTTCTAAAATGGGACTATACAAGTAATTTATTTCCCCTTTTGTTAACCTGGGCAATGTATATTTTTGTAGATATTCCTCCATTTCACTTAGATTATCAAATTTATTGGCATGTAGTTAGCAAAATAATTCCAAATTATTACTCTAATTCTGTCTTCATTGGTGTGAAGTTCTCCCTTTTCATTTTTGAGATTAACATTTTGATTTTCTTCTTTCCTTTTTCTAATCAAATTAACTAAAGGCTTATCTATTTTGTTATTTTTTTTCATAAAACCAACTCTTAGTTATATTTGTTGGTTCAATACTTTCCTTATTCTCAATTTCATTTATCTCCCCTTTTATTTTCAGAATTTCAAATGTGGTATTTAATTAAGGTTTTTTATTATGTTCTTTTTCTAGTTTTTTTTTTTTTTTTTTTTTTTTTTTTTTTTTTTTTTTTTTTACTTGTGAGCCCAATTCATTGATCTTCTCTTTCTGTATTTTATGCAAGTAAGTATGTAGAGATATAAAATATCCCCTAACAACCAATTTGGCTGCATCCCAGAAATTTTCATGTGCTGTCTCATTATTGTCATACTCTTAGATGAAATTATTGATTATATAATCAATGGTTTCTTATTATGTGCATTCATTCTTTAGGATTAGATTGTTTAGTTTCCAATAATTTTTTGGTCTATTTTCTCCTGGCCCTTCATTGCAGGTGCATTTTATTGCATCATGATCTGAAAAAAAATCCATTTTTTACTTCTGTCTTTTTGCATTTGATTTTGAGGGTTTTATGCCTTAACACTTGGTCAGTTTTTTTTAATAGTTCCATGAACCACTGAGAAAAAAAGTAAACTCCTTTCTGTCTCCATTCAATTTTCTTCAACAATCTATCTTAACCTAACTTTTCTAACATTCTGTTTACCTCTTTAAGTTCTTTCTTGTTTATGTTGTGGTTTGCTTTATCTAGTTCTAAGAAATCAAGTTTGAGATCACCCATAGTATAACTTTGTGGTCTATTTCTTCTTGCATCTTTCTGAATTTCCCCAATAGGAATTTGGATGCTATAGCATTTAGTTCATATATGTTTGTTATTAATATTGCTTCATTATCTATGGTACCCTTTAGCAAGATATAGTTTCCTTCCTTATCTCTTTTAATTAGTCCTATCTTTGATTTTTCTTGATCTTTGTTCAGGATTGCTACCCCTACTTTTTTTTTTCTTTTTACTTCACCTGACACATAATAAATTCTGCTCCAGCCCTTTGCCTTCACTCTATATGTATCACTCTGCTTTAAATGCATTTCTTGCAAACAACCTATTGTAGGGTTTGGTCTACTATCTCCTTCCATTTTATGGGAGAGTTCATCCTATTTACATTTACAGTTAAAATAATAGATATAGATTTCCTGCCATATTATTTACCCTAAGTTATACTTCTCTTTTTTCCCCCTCTTTCCTTTCTTTCCAGTATTTTGCTTCTGACCACTACCTTCCTCAAACATTCCTACTCCTTTAGAGCTCCTCCCATTTACTTACAACGTTTCCCTATTATTAGTTTTCCCCTTTCTTTTCATCTTTCCTCTACCACTTTCCTATAAGTTTCTTTGTGAAGGTAAATATGTTATATTCTCTCTTTGTGGCAAATCTGATGAACATAAGATTCACACAATGTTCACCTCCCTCCCTTTTTACCTCACAAATAATAATGTCTTCTTTATCTCTTAGTGAAATGTAATTTCTTTAATTTTGCCTCTTTTCCCTCTTTTTCCAGTATAATCCAATTCCCACCTCTACTTTTTTCATATTTTCATAATAAAATCATATTATAGCTGCATTCTCTAAGTATACCCATAACAGAAATATAATCCTCAAGAGTTCTTTCTTTTTTTCCCCTTTTTATGTTTCTCTTGAGTTCTTTGTTTGGGGATCAATTTTTTTTGTAAAAGTCTGGTCTTTTTATCAGAAATCGATTGAATTTACCTGTATCATTGAATGTCCATCTTCTTCCCTGAAAGATAATATTCATTTTAGCTGGATAACTTATTTCAGGCTTTTCGATCCTTTAAGGCAGAAGCTGCTAAATCCAAGGTAATCCTGATTGTGGGTCCTCAGTATTTAAATTGTGTCTTTCTGCCTACTTGCCATATCTTTTTGTTGGGACAATAGTTCTGAAATGATATTCCTTGGGGATTTAATTTTGGGCTCTCAGGATGTGATTGGTGAATTCTTTCAATGGTTATTTTACTTTTTGATTCTGGAACATCATGGAAGTTTTCCTTGATGATTTTCTGAAAGATAATGTTTGGAGTCTTTTTTTATGGCTTTCAGGAAGTTCAATAATCCTTAGATTGTCTCTCCTTGATCTATTTTTCAGGTCAGTTGTTTTTCCTAGGTGGTATTTCATGTTTTCTTCTATTTTTTTTCTTTTTCTTTTTCTTTTTTTTTTTTTTTTGTTTTGTTTGACTGATTCTTGAAGTCTTATTAAAACACTAACTTTCATTTGTTCAATTCTAATTTTTTTAGTGTACTATTTTGTAGGGAGTTATATGCTTTACCCATCACCAAATCTATTTTAAGGTGTTTTCTTCAGAAAAGTTTTATATATATATATATATATATATATATATATATATATATATATATATATATATATATATATATATGTGTGTGTGTGTGTGTGTGTGTGTGTGTGTGTGTGTGTGTGTATATATGTGTGTATATATATATTTCTTTTCTATAACCTTTTGAAAAGACCTAATTTTCATTTTTCTTCTAATTCTATTTTAAGATCATTTTTGAAATCTTCCATAAAAGCCTTGTGAAATGGAGACCAACTCATTGCTCTTTATGGCTTCATCTGAATTTGATTTGCCTTTAGGAACCTCAGGATTTGAGATATTTTCTTCTCTCTCTCCATAAAAGCTTTCTATTGTGAGAGTTCTTTTTTTTTTTTTTTTTTTTTTTAGGGTTGAGTTCTGCTTTTAACATAAAAAAGCGATAGTTGCTTTAGTTTGCCCTGGGGCAGTTCTGCTTAGCTCTGCTTTTTGACTTCTGGTGCTGGGTAATAGCTGCTAGTTCCTGATGCACAATGCTCTGACTACTTGTCCCAAGATCCCTAGGCTGTGGTCTGGACTCACACATTGTCCCCCTGTCCTTTTGAAACATATCTGTCCTGAAGTTCTTCCAAGGTATCTTCTGAAAATGTGAAAATTCAAATATTTGTGGGTTCCGTTGCTTCAAAAACCTGTTTAGAGACTCAATCCACTGTTAGTTTCAGAGAAAGTCAGAAGAAGTCACATAAAGTTGTGTCTTTTATCCACCATATTTGCTTAGCCTTCTTGATTGGTTAATATGACAGAAAAAGAAAATGATGAATGTTGGAGATGTTATGGAAAAAAAATAAGACACTAATTCACAGTTGGTGGAGTTGTAAACATTACACCATTCTGTAACTTTGAACTTCACCCAAAAGGCTACAGAACCTGCATAGTCTTTAACCTAGCAATACCACTACTAGGTCTCTATCCCTCCAAAAGATCAAAAAATTAAAAAGAAAAAGATCTATATGTACCAAAAAATATTTATACCAGTACTCTTTTCCCACCAAAGAATTAGACAATGAGATAATACTTATCATTTGGGGAATGACTGAACAAATTATGGTATGTGATTATAGTAGTTATAGTATATACTTCAAAAGGTATCCTGCTCATAATTTATTACAGTTCAATCATAATAAATTATGAGCAGGATTTTTGAACAACTGAAAAGGCTTCCATACTCAGATACAAAATGAAATGTGCTGTATGTTGATAGCAATATTCTGAGATGATCTGAGGTCTATGACTAGATTAATTATCTAAGTTATTGAATGATCCAAGACAACTTTTACAATTATGAAGAAAAATGATATTGATCTCCAGAGAAATAGTTGATGTCTGATAAATCAAAGTGTACTTTCTTTGATATTATTTTTCTTGAGTATTTTTTTAAATCTATATTTTCTTTAACAACATTAATGAGGTTCTGAATGGTGTTTTGGACAGACAGAAACTAAGAATTGATCCCTGAGGTAAGCAGGAAGAGCGTACTGATAGAGATCAGTTTATCATCATGGTCCCGCCATTTGGGAAGCTCAGTCAGTTTGAAATTCAAATTATGTCAAACTTCTGAGGCACGCCCTCAATAGAAGGCCTCTGAGCCATCTTAACTTGCCATTCCCTGTCAGGAATCCCAGTCATGTTCCTGAGGTTAAACTTTCCCTATAAAATTTACCTATCCATCATGCCATAGCTGCTACCACTTTTTGGGTAATTCTGCCATGATACTCTAGCTCCTGATATCTTTCTCCTTATCTCTCCTTCCCCCATGCCACAGTGGTATTTCCCCTAACTCCACTATGCTTCTCAACCCCACTTCTACTTACAGCTAACTAACTCTTTGAGGGTATTAAGTTTTATTCAGAAATTAGCTTTCTAGCTAGGGACATGCCCCAAATTCAATGAGGTACCCCTTTTCTACTGGTAATTGTAACTTCCACTGAGGAACTTCTCTTTCATATGTTTTCAGACTCTATCTTCTGAGAAAGTTGTCAGCTTGGGAACCAGGCATTATAGATTTGTTGGACCCATCATACTTAGTTACAAAGTTACAAGAAAGTGTTGGAGCTTTCTGTACCTGACTCCTCCTATAGCTGACCCAGAGCTAGCAGCTGGCTGGAAGTTGCCCTAACTTTTAGGATAAAGAAGGTTTTTGGAGCTATCCTGGGCTTTGGACTGGAATGTGGCCCATTGTCCAGGTTGAGTAAGAGGATTAAGAAGCAGAAACAAATGGACCAGACTCCTTTAGAAGAACTAGGCTCCCCATCATAGCAGGATGAATAGTTTGATGGAGGAGTCATGATGGAGGAACTTGGTTTGGAGCTTGTGTAGAGTCTAAAGTGCCCCAATGACAGAGGTCAGCCCTAGCTAATGAGGCTGTGCCCAAGAGTAGTTCCCAGAAAGAGTCAAGTCTTGCTAATGTTGTTAAAATATCTGCTTTCTTTTTTTTTTTTTTGAGTTGCAGCTTATTTTTTGTTTGTTTTTGTTTATTTTAAATACTGATACTCCATCTCTGCTGTGTACTGTGCATATATCCTAACTTGGGAGTTTCGTTCAGCATTCATTCATTCACCTTTGGTCGAATAATGTTATACCCAACATAGGTTCATATTAAACCACTGTGAAGCAAAGCAAACAAACAACACAAACAAACAAATAAATAAAATTAAAGAACTACTAACAAATGCATTGTTTCTACATTTTTCATGTTTCAAAACATTTTTACTGTTTATATCATATATTAGAAAGCTGAAATTTTTCTAAACATATTTTCTTCTTAACTTAGGTGAAAAAATGACAAATGTAATGTTAGTTCCCATTATTATTTTTCTTTTTGTAACATTCCAATATTCAGGCCTCAAACTTCCTATTTATAAAGCATATTCCCAGTTTTTTTTTTTTTAATGATGAAAACTAGAACTAACATTCACACATAATGTGAACCGTTAGGTATTTTAGCCTACCCATATGGTCCTGTCAAATTCATACTCAACTTGTTAACTTCCTCTTTTGAATTCCATGATTTTCTATTTTTAGTGTATCATGAAATTTACATCATAGTAATTATGCTAGTGATCAAAATAGTAATGTAGAGTGGACAGTTTCTGGAATAGTTAGTTCTTTTTTCAATGCACCCCATAGTAAAAGATACATGTTTTCCATTCCATTTGGGAAAAGGTAATTTTAAAAAGGGTCTGTCCATCACACGTATGCACACATATAGAACTTTATATGCCAAATTAAATGACAGATTGCAAATGTCAACACCCAAATGTCAATTGACATAGATTTTTGAATATCTATACAATATCTATGTTAAAGCACTTCCAAATTAAAAGAGGGTAATTATGTTTTTGTGATTTGATTTTCTAAAGTAGAAATGTATTTCTTTTCTTATTTGCTTAAGGTTTAGAGCTCTCATAGATACTCAGATTTCATCTAATTCAAAAACTTCATTTTAGACATACTTAAACTTAGGCTTCAACTTGACTAAGATCTCATTAATAAGTTACAGAAATAAAATGATTTTTTGCTTCCAAATTCAGGCTTTTTCCCCATGATGCCACACTTTCTATCCTATTGCTTATAAATATATTAATAATGGAAGCAATGTTATACAAGAATGGAAAACTGCTTTCAGAGTCAGCTAGATGAAGCATGAAAAATCACACCTATCCCCGATGCATATGAAATATGAGAACCAAGTAAGTCACAAAAGGCCTAAATGAAACAAGAAATACTTTAAAGCTGCAAGATAAAGAACAATTATATCTCTACATTGGTAGAGGAATTTTCTTTGCAACAAGTTTCTTAAAACAATAAAATCATAAGTTCAGATTAAAGCAAAATAAGATTTTAATATACCTACCTATGGACTTAAATTTTCTAAATTTAACTTTTATACTGGCAGAAATGTGTAATGTTCTCTAAAATATAATTGTTCTTTGGGAGCAGATTTCTTGCGGGGCTTCTGGAAGCAGCCTTTGTTTCAGTTCAGAGAAATAATCACTTTGAATGCAGCCAAGGGGTAAAGTCCAATTCCTTTATTGTCTCTTTCCAAATCTTATCTCCTTCACTTGGGGCTTGGCTAGTTCTCTGGAGGCCTTCTGGATCTTGCCTCTAGTCCTTTTCCTCTGCCAGCTTCAGCCTCTAGCTCCCTCTGAATCCAAAGCCCCTAGCCAGCACAAAGGTGGAAGTTGGAATGAATCTGACTCTGCCTCTGAAAGAGTGGGCTTGTGGGCTTCTGGCTTGTGAATCTCCCAAAGTCAATCCTAGTTGAGGCTTCTATCTTATATATACTCTCTAAAGGTATGGACTAAGTACATAAGCATTGTCTCTATCAATTCCAATGACTTAGCACCTTGTTTCAAGTTCTGGCCCATAACAGCTATGTAGTGCAATAGATTGTTTCCTAGGTCTGGAGTCAGCAAGACCTTCCTGAGTTAAAATTCAGGCTCAGACATTTACCAATTGTGTGACTCTGTGCAAGTTATTTAACCTTGTTTGCCCCCATTTCCTCCTCTTAAAATGATTTGGAGAAAGAATGACAAACTTACCCAGTATTACTACCAAGAAAATCTCAAATAGATCATAAACTGTCAAACATGATTTACACAACTAATAACTACCATAAAAATGTGGATCTTGACCATTTACTTACATAGGATATAAGTTTTACTTCTGAGGAAAATAGTTGCTGAATTAAGCTTTAATTGACATTTCACATGTCTGAAGTATAAATTTGCTTAGAATTGTATGAGGAGCAATAACTGAAACTTCTGACTCAGAATTCTAAGAAAGGAAGTGCTCAATGAATATGGTAAACTGTTAGGATACTGAGTAAAATACAATTTTCTTCAGTGATGCATTAATTGAAGAATTATAAAATATTTTGCTTAATAATTGGAATAATAGAGACCAGAATAATTTATGATTATTGGACTAATAAAATATACCTTAATATAGGCAGAAAATAAGAATTATGAGATTGATGGTACCACAGAGATTATACATCAAAAACTACTAGAGTGACAGAGGTTTTATGCCTAATGAGATGATGTTCAAATTCAAAACAAAACAAAATAAAACTTGCAACCACATAGATACTATGATCATCAAGGAATTTTTCTGTACATTGCTTGAAAAAGAGCGGATCCTAACATTTATAGTTTCAGAGCAGTGTTACCTCAAATGTAAGATTTTTTTCTTACTCTTGTATATATATATTTTTTCATTATTATCTGATTTTAACCAGTAAAAGCAACAACTGCTACTTAAGTAAAAGAAAGAGGAAAAAAGGTGATTTATCATTTAAAATAAGAAAACTTTGAAATGCAACTTGGGAAATATTTTTATAATAAAATTAAACAAATAAAAATAAATACAAAAAATTTTGTGTGAAAATTATGTTTGTAGGGGGTGGAGCCAAGATGATAGAGATCAGACATGACTCTGTAACCTACTCTAACTTCTTTCAAACTAAGAGCAGATTAAGCCTCTAAAATGGTTTTGAAGTCAAAGAATCCACAATTATTTCCCACACACCTAGGAGGTGAGGCTTTTAAGCCATGCTGCCTAGTTGCAAGCTGGTGCTTTGGTAGATTTGTGAAATGTAGCAAATTGTAAACCACTGAGCCCCAGAAGAATGCTGGACCCAGCTGTTATATACCCAGCACTGGAAATCAATCAGCAGAACTACCCCAGGGCAAAGTAAAGCAGCTTTCACTCCTCTGTATTGAGCAGACCTCAAGCTTTAAAAAAAAAAAAATGAATAAAAAACAAATAAACAAACAAACAAAAACTCTCACCACAGACAGCTTTTATGGAGAGAGAGAGGAACAGACCTCAAATCCTGAGGTTTCTAAAGGCAAAGCAACTCCAGAAAAAGCCCCAAAGAGAGACATGAGCTGGTCACCATTTCAAAAGGCTTTCTTCAAAGATTGCATAAAAGATCTTAAAAGAGAGTTAGAAGAAAAATGGGGAAATAAAATGAGATCATTGCAAGAAGTAATGGAAAAATGGAAAAAAGATGCAATTAAGAAAACATTTAATTGGCCAATTGCAAAAGGAGCTAAAAATAGTAACTGAAGAAAATAATACACTAAAAATTAGAATAGAAGAAAGGGAAATGAATGACTCAATAAGACTTCAAGAATTAGTCAAACAAAATCAAAATGAAAAAAATAAAAGAAAATATGAAATATCTCCAAGAAAAAACAACTGACCTGGAAAACAAATTGAGAAAACACATTCTAAGGATTATTGGGCTTCATGAAAGGAATGATGAAAAAAAAGACCTTATAGGAAAAAATAACTTATCTTACAGGAAATCATAAAAGAAAACTGCACAGATATTTTAGAATCAGAGGTAAAATAACCATTGAAAGAATCTATCAATTACCTGCTGAAAGAAACCCCTAAATTAAATGCCCAAAAATATTTTGGCTAAATTTCAGAACTATCATAACAAGAAAAAGATATTGCAAGACACCAGATAGAAACAATTTAACTACCAAGGAGCCACAATTAGGATTACCAAGCTTTAGAGCCCCTCCCCCTTTTTATACCTTTCCCCTAATTCTTCTATTTTCCCATCTATTAGTCTTTTCCTTTATTTTCCCATTTTTCCATTTCTCTATACGATGAGGAAAGTTTCTCTGTGATACCAAATATGTCTTATATTCTCTCTTAGGACCAAGTCTGATGAAAGTACAATTCCCACAATGCTCATCTCCTTCCCTTCTTTCCCTCAATTACAATAGGTCTTCCTTGCCTCTTTGGGAAGCTAAAGGCCTAGAATCTGATATTCCAAAAGGCAAAGAAACTTGGATTACAGACAAGAGTAAGCTATTCAGCTAAAATGAGCATTATTTTTTAGGGAAGAAGATGAGCATTCAATGATATAGGTGAATTTCACTTTTTCTAATGAAAAGACCAGAACTGAACAAAAAAAAAAATGATCTCCAAACCCAGAACTCAAGAGAAACATAAAAAGGTAAATAAGAAAGAACACTTGAGAGCTATATTACTGTTTTTCATATACTTAGAGAATGCAGGAATAATTTGATTTTATTATAGTAATATGAAAAAGAACCTAGAGGTGGAAAGGGGATTAAACTGGAAGAAAAGGGGAAAAAGGAAGTAAAATAAGAGAAATTACCTTTCCCAAAGAGGCAAGGAAGACCTATTGTAATTGAGGGAAAGAAGGGAAGGAGATGAGCATTGTGGGAATTGTACTTTCATCAGACTTGGTACTAAGAGAGAATATAAGACATATTTGGTATCACAGAGAAACTTTCCTCATCTTATAGAGAAATGGAGAAATGGGAAAATAAAGGAAAAGACTAATAGATGGGAAAATAGAAGAATTAGGGGAAAGGTATAAAAAGGGGGAGGGGCTCTAAAGGGGGAGGACTGTGTGTAGGAGATGATCATCAAAAGCAAAATACTGAGGAGGGTAGAAGGGAATAGGAAAGAGCAAAGCATAATTTATGATAAATAAGATGCCAGGAAATACCAGTATTAGTTATTTTAACTATGAATGTGAATGGGAGAAACTCCCCCACAAAAAGGAAGTAGGCAGCAGACTGGATTAAAGGCCAGAATCCCACAATATGTTGTTTACATGAAACACATTTAAAGCATAGTGATACATACAGAGTGCAGGTAAAGGGCTGGAACGGAATCTGTTATGCTTTAGGTAAATTTTAAAAAGCAGGGATAGCAATCCTGATCACAGATCAAGTAAAAGCAAAGATAACTCTAATTAAAATATATAAGGAAGGAAACTAGATCCTATTAAAGGGTATCATAGATAATGAAGTAATATCAACACTAAACATAAATGCTCCAAGTGGTACAGCATGGAAATTCCTAGAGAAGTTAAGAGAGATGCAAGAAGAAATAGACAGCAAAACTATTAGTGAGGAATCTCAATCTTCCTTTCTGAGGACTAGATAAATCAAATCACAAAATAAATAAGAAAGAAATTGAGGAGGTAAACAAAATATTAGAAAAGTTAGTTATGATAGATATTTGGAGAAAATTAAATGGAGACAGAAAGGAGTTTACTTTTTTTCTCAGTGGCTCATATAACTTATATAAAAATTGACCATGTATTAGAGCATAAAAACCTCAAAATCAAATGCAAAAAGGCAGAAACAATAGACCAAAAGTTAATTGGAAATGAAATAATCTCATCCCAAAGAATGAATGAATTAAACAGCAAATTATAGACACAATATTAATAATTTCATCCAAGAAAAAGACAATAATGAGAGAACATAATAAAATTTTGGGATGGAGCCAAAGAGATAATAAAGGGAAATTTTACATCTCTAGATGCTTACTTGAATAAAATAAAGAGAAAAATCAGTGAATTGGACTTGAAACTAAAAAAGCTAGAAAAAAAGAACCAATTAAAAACTACCAATCAAATATCAAACTTGAAATTATAAAAATGAAAGAATAGATCAATAAAATTGAAACTGAAAAAAAAAAAACTATTAAATTAATAAATAAATCTAAATGTTGGTTTTATGAAAAAATTCAACAAAATAGATAAATCTTTAGTTAATTTGATTAGAGAAATGAAAGAGGAAGATCAAATTGTTAAGTCTCAAAAATTAAAAGGAAGAACTTTACACCAATGAAGAGGAACTTAACATAATAATAAAGAAGTATTTTGTCCAACTTTATGCCAATAAATTTGATAACCTAAGTGAAATGGAGGAATATCTACAAAAATATAAATTTCCCAGATTGACAGAAGAGTTAATAAATTACTTAAATTCTCCCATTATATATATATATATATATATATATATATATATATATATATATATATATATATATATAAATACAACAAGCTATTGATCAACTTAATAAGAAAAAATTCCAGGACCAGATGGATTTACATGTAAATTCTACCAAACATTTAAAGAACAATCAACTCCAATACTATATCAACTATTTGAAAAAAATAGGGAAAGAAGGACTCCTACCAAGTTCTTTTTACAACATAGGAATGGTACTGATATCTAAACCAGGTAGGATGCAAACAGAGAAAGAAAAATATAGACTGATCTCCCTAATGAATATTGACGCAAAAAAATCTTAAATAAAATATTAGAAAAGAGATTATAGAAAATCATCCCCAGGATAATATACCATGAATATGAAGGATTTATACCAGGAATACAAGGCTTGTTCAATATTAGGAAAACTATTAACATAATTGACTATATCAACAAGCAAACTAACAAAAAAAACATATTATGTCAATAGATGCAGAAAAATACATTTGATAAAATCCAACATCCATTCCTATTAAAAACACTTGAGATTACAGGAATAAATGGACTTTTCCTTAAAATGATCAGTAGCATCTATTTAAAACCATCAGCAAGCATGATATGCAATGGTGATAAAATGGAACCATTCACAATAAGATGAGGGGTGAAACAAGGTTGCCCAGTATCACCATTACTATTCAATATTGTATTAGAAATGCTAGCTTTGGCAATAAGAGAAGAAAAAGAGAGTAAAGTAATTATAGTAGGTAATGAGGAAGCCAAATTATCACTCTTTGCCAATGATATGATGCTATACTTATAGAACCCCAGAAGATTCTACTAAAAAGCTGTTAGAAATAACCCACAACTTTAGCAAAATTGCAGGATAAAAAAAAAACACATAAATAATCAGCATTTTTATACATCACCAACAAAATCCAAAGATACAAAGAGAAATTTCATTTAAAATAACTGCCAATAATATAAAATATTTGGGAATCTATCTGCCAAGGGTAAGTCAGGATCTATATAAGCAAAACTACAAAACACTTTCCAAACAAATAAAGTCAGATCAAAATAACTGGAAAAACATCAAGTGCTCTTGGATAATTTGAGCAAATATAATAGACACAACACAGTGTTGCCTAAACAAATCTATTCATTTAGTGCTATACCAATCAAACTCCCAAGAAACTATTTTACTAACCTAGAAAAAATAACAACAAAATTCATCTGGAAGAACAAAAGGTCAACAATTTCAAGGGAATTAATGGGGAAAAAAGGCAAATAAAGGTGTCCTAACAGTACCAGATGTAAAACTATATTATGAAGGAGCAGTCATCAAAATCATTTGGTACTGGCTAAGAAACAGAGTAATTGATCAGTGGAATAGGTTAGGTTGACAGGACAAAATAGTCAATGTCTATAGTAATTTAGTGTTGGACAAACCCAAAGATCCCAGGTTTTAGGATAAAAACTCACTATTTGACAAAACCTACTGGGAAAATTGGAAACTAGTATAACAGAAACTAGGCATTGACCCACCCCTAACACTTTATGCCAAGATAAAGTCGGAACAGGTTCATGATCTAGACATAAAGAATGATATTATAAACAAATTAGAAGAACATAGAATAGTTTATCTCTCAGATCTGTGAAGAAAGAATGAATCTGTGACCACAGAAGAACTAGAGATCATTATTGATAACAAAATAAATAATTTTGGTTACATTAAGTTAAAAATTTGTGTACAAACAAAAAAAATAAATCAGACAAGATTAGAAGGGAAGCAATAAACAGGGAAAATATTTTTGTATTCAAATATTCTGATAAAGTCCTCGTTTTTAAATGTAACGAGATTAACTCCAGTTTAGAAGAATTCAAACCATTCTCCAATTGATAATGATGAAAGGATATGAACAGATAATTTTTAGATCAAGAAATTGAAACTATTTGTAGTCATATGAAAAGGTACTCCAAATCACTATTGATCAGAGAAATGCAAATTAAGAGAACTCTGAGATACCACTACATACCTCTCAGATTGGCTAAGATGACAGGAAAAGATAATGACAAATGTTGGAGGGGACGTGGGGATACTGGGACACTGATACATTGTTGGTGGAACTATGAACTGATCCAAACATTTTGGAGAGCATTTTGGAACTATGCTCAAAAAGTTATCAAACTGTGCATATCCTTTGATCCGGCAGTGTTTCTACTGGCCTTATATCCCAAGGAGATCTTAAAGAAGGGAAAGGGACCCTCATCTGCAAAATTGTTTGTGGCAGCCCTTTTTATAGTGGCTGGAAACTGGAAACTGAATGGATGTCTATCAATTGGAGAATGGTTGAATAAATTATGGTATATGCATGTTATGGAATATTATTGTTTTGTAAGAACAACTAGCAAGATGATTTCAGAGAAGCCTGGAGAGACTTAGATGAACTGATGTAGTGTCTGGGCTTGATCTCTGGAGGGCCTCAGGATCAGTCAGAGTCAAGATCAGTGAAATTCCTTGGTTTTTAGGAGAAGTGAGGGAGTTAGGCAAGCTGCCAAGTGGCTAGTCAAAGATGGATCCTGAACTCTCGAGTCTGGAGCCTGTAGTCTTCCCTCTTGAGCCAGCTGCAGCAGAGAGACTCTGATTCTTCCCCTCCACTCTCCAATCCTTCCCTATTATTCCCTCACCACATCACATTCAGAAAGCAAGAGTCATCACATTACCATATCATCTAAATAGATTTTTATAGAGCCATTATCTCACATTGAATAGGTACTGAGCCTTAATTACTCTGCTATCTTAGATTCAAGTACACCTTTTCAGAATTCTAGCCCTCTGCAGTCTTTCCAGCCCTCTACAAACTGTCTGAGTGAAATGAGCAGAACCAAGAGATCATTATGCATGGTAACAGCAAGACTATACAGTGATCAATTTTGATAGATGTGCTCTCTTCAACAATGAGATGATTCAAACCAGTTCCAGTTGTTATCTTTCTTTCTTTGAATAACCATAGCATTTTCATACCTTCTGTTGATATTTTCTTCCATTTTGCTTTCTTCTTAGGTTTTTGTTTGTTTCTAGATTCAATTTTTCTTGTTCAGCAAGATAACCATATAAATGTGTGTGTGTGTGTGTGTGTGTGTGTGTGTGTGTGTCTAGGATTTAACATATATTTTAACATATTTAACATTTATTGCAATATGTGCCATCTAGGGGAGGAGATTGAGGGAAGGAGGGAAACATTTGGAAAAAAAAAACATTGAAAAATTACCCAGACTTAAGTTTTGTAAATAAAAAGCTTTAATAAAAGTTAAAAAAAATATTTTTGAAGGAAAAGTCCTAGAAATTAATAACAAATATGACATCTTCTATATTTTTCCATTTTATTCATTAACAGTTCCAATTGTCTTAACCTTGAATAAGATATTTTATTTACTAAATTTCTTCCACACATCATCCAGCATGATATTCAGAAACTCTGACATCTATTAATAGAACAAATAATGAAGCACTTTTTATGAAATCCATGTGCAGACTGATTAATATATTTAACATATTTATTGAGAGAAGACGAAAGGAAGGGAAGATAATAACTGATTGATGAAAATCCTCAGCTGCAACAATCAGCATGATTATTTCAACTTCATTAGATTATTGTTTTTCCTCATATGCTTAGTACTCAAATAATTTAAGTGCAAATTCAGTATCTGATTAATAAAGGAATAATTTTAAATTGTTTAAATTATATTCTTCAGTTAGCTTTCAAAAATGCTTTCTAGAATCAGTATATTATTCTCTTAAACTTATAAATAGCTTTTACATGATGCTTGCTTCAGTGTAGTTTTTAACTTACTCACTTTTGAATATCAGCTAACACCAATAGAAGTGTAGGGAACAGGGAAACTTTTGGAGTCTAGTACTGCCAGTTTGTACTCTTGTGGAGACAATTGACTCTGTATCTTTGATTCATAATTATTGAATGACTGAACTGAAGATGAATTTTTTCTTAAACAAATATAGAAGTATTAACATTTACAAACTTTATAATTTTAATTATGAATTAGAAAATTATCAACACATGGAATTTTCATGTGAAAATAATGCAAAAAAAAGAGGAATATAAAGGAAACTATCACATACAACTTTTTAAAATAGAAATTAAATTTAAGGGGTGAAATTGTCTTATTCATCTATTTCCTTCTGAATTTCCCTCTTTTTCATGTGAATTTTAAAACATTATCTTTCTTTCTTTGAATCACCATTGATAACTTTTTGAACTCCAACTGCTTCCACCAAATGTTGTAGCAAACAAGTATGGTATTGTTGATGTATGGGGATTTTTTTTTTTTTTTGGCATCAAAATTCCATCAACTTCTGTACAAAGATGTAAAATGCATGATTCTTCATCAGATTTCTGGAATTGGTTGTTCCGTTGACCAAAGCCCATAAATCACTCAAATTTGTTTTCTTTGTTAATGTTTTGATTACTGTACAGATTATTTTGCCAGTTCTGCTCACATTATTCCATATAACATACAAATCTTTCCAAGTTCCTCTGATTCTGTCCATTTTTTTCATTTTGGGATATATTATCATTTGATCATTTATTCCTCTAATTTGAAGAGCTTCCCCTCCCCAAGAACATTTAATGCAACAACAACAACAATTTGCTGAGTTCTTTATTTTTGCCTTTAATTGCTTTAAATTATATACATAATAATAGCATCTCTGAGTCAAATCATATGCACAGAACAGAGATGTATTCCATATAGTTCTAAATTGCTTTCAAAAAGGGTTGGACCAAGTCCCCACTCTAGCAATCTTGTATGAGTGTGCATGTTCTTCCGTAGTCTCTCCCATAACTGCCATTTTACTTTATTGTCATATTTACCTATCCTACAAGTATGAAGTAAATGTTCATATATGCTTTGATTTTACTAATCTGGTTATTAGTGACTTAGATAATTTTATTTTATATACTTGTTGATACCTTAGATTTTTTTCACTCCCTGGGAACTGTCTGTTCTTATACTTTGACCATTTATTAGGTGTTGTATTTCACAAGTGCCTATAAAGTTGATGCTTAAATTTAGAAGACATATATTTTAAGCATAAATTATAAATCCTGACATGAACATTGTTCTCTCTGTCTCAGGTGTGTGTGTGTATGTGTGTGTGTATGTGCATGTGAACATTTGTGTAAGTCATATGTCTTCTCTCTTTCCCTCTCCTTAGAGTTTGGCTTAATTGATGTGGAAACTAAATTTAGGTCATTACATTTCCTGATATTTTCAGTTTATTTCTCCATTAGATTATTGGTGGATTCCTTCTATTATTATTTTACTTTTATATTCTTCTAAGATTTCTTAACATGTTATCTAAGGTCCTTTTCCAATCCTGCCATCTTCATATAAATACTTGGTTTATGATTTCCTGTAAGGTCTATAATTCTTAAATTTACATGTCAGATTTTTTTTTATTTAAAGAACCATTTTAAATGGATAATTTAATTCAGGAGTCTATGGTAATATTTCATGTTGGCTAATGGATTTAATTACATTCTTTTCCCTATTCTGTTCTATTACTTAGGGACCTAATACTTAGGGAAGATTTTCTAGATTGTAGTCTAAGCTATTCTTTTTTTTTCTTCTCTCAATAACTTTGATTTCATTTATAATTTAACTTTTTATTTCATTCATCATTCTATTCTTGGAGTACTTTTAGCCAAGATTTTTTTTTCTTTTTTTTTATTATTATAGCTTTTTATTTACAAGATATACATACAGGTAATTTTTTCAGCATTCAGAGTTGCAAATCCTTTTGTTTCAACTTTTTCCCTCCTTGCCCCCACCCCTTCCCCCAGATGGCAGATTGACCAATACATGTTAAATATGTTAAGGTATAAGTTAAATACAATATGTGTATACATGTCCAAACAGTTATTTTATTGTATAAAAAGAGTCAAACTTTTAAATAGTGTACAATTAGCCTGTGAAGGAAATAAAAAAAATTCAGGTGGATAATAATAGAGGGATTGGGAATTCTATGTAGTGGTTCATAGTCTTCCCCGCCCCCAATTCTTTCCCTGGGTATAATTGGTTCAGTTCATTACTGCTCTATTGGAACGGCTGTTCATTTCTTGCTGAACAATAATATCATAATATTCATATACCACAATTTATTCAGCCATTCTCCAACTGATGGGCATCCATTCAGTTTCCAGTTTTGGGCCACTACAAAGAGGCCTGCCACAAACATTCTTGCACATACAGGTTCCTTTCCCTTCTTTAAGATCTCTTTGGGATATAAGCCCAGTAATAACACTGCTGAATCAAAGGGTGTGCACAGTTTGATAGCTTTTTGAGCATAGTTCCAAATCGCTCTCCAGAATGGGTGGATGTATTCACAATTCCACCAACAATGTATCAGTGTTCCAGTTTTCCCACATCCCCTCCAACATTCTGCATTATCTTTTCACTCTAGCCAATCTGACAGGTGTGTAGTGGTATGTCAGAGTTGTCTTAATTTGCATTTCTCTGATTAATAATCACTTGGAGCATTTTTTAATATGGCTAGAAAAAGTTTTAATCTCTTCATCTGAGAATTGTCTGTTCATATCTTATGACTATCAATTGGACAATGTCTTGATTTCTTATAGAGTCAATTCTCTTTATATTTTGGAAATGAGGCCTTTATTAAAACCTTTGACTGTAGAAATGTTTTCTCATTTTATTGTTTCCCTTCTAACCAAGATTTTCTTTTCAATCTTATTCTTCTGTATTGAGTATATGATTTTTTTAATTAAGATAAATATTTCTTCATAGTGTTTGATGTTTTGTTTAATTTACTTGTATCTGTCTCAGTCTCAATCTGGCTTGGGCTTTATCTTATTTCCCTAGTAACACTGGCACTGCTTAAGTGGAGTGGTAAAGTTCTATTCATACTGTTACCTCTGTAATCTGTATGCAATTCACACTGTTGTTTTCAATCAATTTTTTATCACCACCTTCCCTGACATGGATATCCTCTGCAGTGGCCACACAGATTTTGACTTTGACTCTTTTAAAAAAAGTTACTATACAATTTATTTGTTTTGTAATTCTAAATATTTACTTTTATGTATTCAAGAATATTTGTTTGAGAATGGATCAACAAGCTTCAATAAATTATCCAGGGTATCCAGTATATTAAAAAATGTTTAAGAAACTATTTTGTATTATCATCAATTAAGTTATTATCTATAGATGGTCTAAAAACTGTGCAATACTTACTACTCATTTGTCAGTTTTTTCCACATTACTGAAATTCAGAAGGGGACCATGTTTATTTCCATCAAGTACTTTCTCTCTCTCTTTTTCTCTCTCTCTTTCTCTGTCTCTCTCTTTCTGTCTCTCTGTTTCTCTCTCATTCTTTCTCTGTGTCTCTGTCACTCTGTCTCTCTCCCTTTCAGGTTTTGCCCCATGCTTATAAGGAAGATGGGAAAGTAGAAAGGGGACAAGAAAAAATATTTTTAAATCGCTTAATATGATCAAGTGCAAAGAAAGGAAAGATCATACAACTCTTAATAGCAGATAAAACTAGAGAAATCAGTCAATGAACTGGTCCAGTGACTCATGCCACTATATTCCACTTTAAGCTAAAACAAATTTGATAAATAAAGTCTAAAGTTTTTGGTAAAAACTAACAAAACCCTAAGAAGGAAAAGGGGAGGCTCAGTAATAAAAGTGATAAGCTGAATTTTTAATCTCTCTTACCGTAGTGGGTCTTATTTATTATTTTTAACCTGTCTCTGATTTCATGACTTTTAAGATGTCTCAAAGAAGAAATTTCTAGCAATGCAAAGTAGTATAGCCTTGCAACTAAGAAAATTGCCTGCAATATGGATGAACCTGACCAGGGTCACACAACAATGTGTCATAAGTGGGTCTGAAACACAAGTCTTCCTTACTGAGAAGCCTATTTTTTATCTATCAGGCCACACTAATTGTGAGTATAATTATATGGCATGACCCCCCTACCCTCCCACCCTGAAAGCATGTAGCCATGGCTGTGACATTAAATCTGTTGCTAATTATCTTGTTCTTGTCTCAGATATTTATTGTCATTTTGGGTAAATATAATCTATCCACCTCAGTTTCCACATCTTTAAAATAGGAATAATAATAGCACCTACCTTCCAGAATTATGATAAGAATAAATAATATTGCTAAAGATAATATTATTAAAATGCTTAGCATAATGCTTGACTCATAGTAAGTAAAATATAAATGCTCTGATTGGTAGTATTAACATTACTAATTACTAAAACATGTCATCATAAGTAGCCAATTCTTCCTTTACTGAGGTAAATAACACATGAGCAGCTATGATATCTGTACCAGAAAGAGAATAAAATTGTGTTTCTTCTGCAAATTTCATGAATTGTATGAGCATGCTATTCTCATTTTCTTTTACTGAAATGTTGAAGGATTTTTTATTTTCAATGATACTCTTTCCATACCAAGACTTTGACAGCTAACAATTAATGAATGCTCAGGATGTTTCTCAAGAATTAATATCTTACAATCTTGAAGCAATGGATGATAGTGACAAGTACTTGGAACCAAAAGGAATTCATGAAATTTCCTAAACATTGAATCTTTAAAGAAGATAGACTCTAAATTTTAAAAGTAAGCACAAATAGTGAAATGAGTGATTTGTTTTCTATATTTATGATGTAAATATTCAAATTTCCATTTGACTTCCACATTTCTACCATTTTCCCCCCAAAAGAAAGGATTCAATTTAAGAAAACATTTTAAATCTCATTCCTAATTCCTCCTTTCCCTTCCCCTCTCCCTGCACAGTTTGGACTAACAAACTGTTTGTTTGCTTAGATAATTTATTTTTTTTTTCTTCCTATAGTAATTTATTTTCCCAAATACATATACTGGTAGTTTTCAACATTCATTTTTGTAATACTGTTTTCTAAATTTCTCTCCTTCCCTTAATTTCCCTCTCCCCAAAACAGTGAGCATTCTGAGATAGGTTAAATATGTACAATTCTTTTAAACATATTTCCATATTTGTCCATGCTGTGCAAGAAAAATCAGACCAAAGGAAGCCATGAGAAAGAAAAACAAACAATCACCAAAAAAAGTTGAAAACATTGTGTTTTGATTTACATTCAGTTTCCATATGCTTTTTTTAATTTCTAAAACATTTCTATAACTATAGAAATTATAGTTATGTAAATATCACATTTCAGTATTCATTTTTTAACCATTCAGAATGTATTAAATTGCAATTCTAATGGGGAATGAACATGAAGAAAACAAATAATAATATAACACAAAACAGCAAGATTTATTTTCCACTGAGTTGCATATATGTATGGAGTGAAATAAGTAGATGTAAAAAAAAATGTTTTTTTTTCCCTTAAACATTTCTTAGTTTTAAATATTTGCAAAGAGGAGTTCCATAAGAACATTGGCAAGATTCTTTAAGATACACCATAGCTTCATTGAGGAAGAATATAGGAAAACTATGTCCCACTGTCCTTTGAACTCTTTCCTGGGAATTTAGCCATTTCTGACTCATTTCCATATCATTTAATCTATCTTCCTTGAAAAGCACTGAGGACTTTTTTCTATATTCTAAGTGTAATTTATTTCATTGAGGTGAAAGCAAGGAACCATTCAGAACTATGAATGGTGGAACCAGATAATTGTGTGATTTGGGGCAAGTCACTCAATCTCTGAAATTTTGGCAATTTTCTAAGTCTTTTCAATTGTAGATTAACAGTACGCCTTAATAGAAGGGGTTTCTTTACTAGAAGTACTCTACACAAATTAAATCAAAAGAACACAAACACATACACATATTCAGATGTATATTCATACATATATATATATATAAGTATATATGATATACAATATATGTCCTATTACATAATATCAATAATGTAATAATAAGAATACAAATATATATGAATATAGGAATCAAAAGACAGGTTTTTTGACAAGGGAGGCAAATCCAAACAGTTTATTTCCCTATCTTTTGATTTTGAATATAAAACGGGATGGTTACTAGCAAAATCTCTGGGGCACTCATTTGTATCCAAAGAGCATTCTTTCGTGCTCATAAGATCTCTTGCATTTGTCTTTGTTTCTCTTCTAGAAAAGGCTTATGAGTTACCCTTTCACTGAAACTAGACAATCCAAAAGTCTGTGAGTTTTACTGAAATTCATATTGCATAGAGAAAATTTGACATGTAAACTGTTAATTTACTTTTAGCTCCACCTAATCTTTCCCAAACACCTCACTAGCCTGGTTTTTATTTTTTGGAAATTTCTTAATTTGTCACTCTTTCCTAAAGGTTCTAACTACTATTAAAATTCCTATATGTGTCTTTCTTAAGAAACTATCTTAGATGAAATTATGGCCAATCTAAGAAAAGGAAATGTACTTGCTATTACTTAAAGTTCTATTTAATATAATTGTGATGATAAGAAAAATTTGAAGTATTATGCTGCAAACTCCTATCAATTGTATGGCCATTCACTCTTACAAATTATATTATTAAATGTTAGAATTCTTACAAGGTGCTGTCAGTGGAATTGATAGACACAATGGTTGTTTAGCAGGGTGCTTAACAGTTTTCTAGATGTACTTAGTATTTAGTACAATTCCACAAGATTCACATCTTTAAAAGACCATATCTAAGCTAGGAGTCTCAACCAGGATTGACTCCGGGAGATTCACAAAACAGGATTCAGTCGAGGAGATTCAGAAGCCCAAGATGGCAGTCAGGCAGAATGAAGGAAGACAGAGAAGTGGTGGCAGGCTGTCCTGTGGAGAACACTGAAACTAGGATCTGGGAGGCCTCCAGAAAACTAGCCAAGCCCCAAGTGAAGGAGATAAGATTTTGGAAAAGACAATAAAGGATTTGGACTTTAACTCCTGGCTGTATTTGGGGTGATCACTCTGAACTGAAACGAAGGGTGCTCCCAGAAGTCCCCCAAGAAACCTGCTTCCAGAGAACATTACATTTTTTACAGAAGAATATTACAATTGAATATGTAGAAATAATAGTATATGTCTTTCTGCCATAGTATTTGAAATAGAGGTAAATTATTTTTGGCTGTAGAAAGTATACAACAGATCATAGATGCATGAGCATGTTTTGGAATCTAATATTTGTTCAGAATTGTATCCAACTCAATAAAGGAAGCACTGAAGTAAAATGTGTATAGTCATCTTCCTAGACAACAGTCATGCATTATAGACTACATACAGAAGGATAAGGCCACACAGAATGTGATTTCAAAAGACATCTGTCTCTGACTCTGGCAAAGAATAGTGACATTAAGCTGCACTGTATATCTCTTGTAATAGTAAGGATCAAATGGACAAACATTTATAGATTAAAGGCATTTAACAAAAGACAGTGCTGACTGAGCCCACAGCAAACTCATTCCACAAAACCTCAACAGATCCTCCCTATTGGACTGCAAGTCATTTAATCATCTCTTATTGACTCCCTGTCAGATTTCTACCAGGAGTATATTGTAGTATCAAAAGATGGGATAGGAGTCAGAAGAAGCCTGAATTTGAATAGAGCTCTGTGTCTTTGTGCAAACCACAAATAGAAACTTCAGTTTTCTCATGCAAAAAAAATCAAGATAATAGTTCTTCATCTCGCAGGGCTACACTTAAATATTTTTCATTCATCTATTTTTTTTTCTTTTTAAAAATTATTTAATATTTTATTTTACCAAGTTAAATGTTAAAACAATTAACATTCAATTTTATACTTCAGTTCCAAATTCTTTCCCTTCTTCCTCCATCGAGAAGACAATCAATTTGATTTATGTTATATATGAGTAGAAATGCAATCCATTTCATTAATAATCATGTTTTTAAAACAAACCAGATCCAAAAAAAAAAAACTCATGAAAAATGAAGTAAAAATGTTTATATGTTAGTCTGTATTCTGATAGCAACAGTTATTTCTCTAGTGATGGATAACATTTTTCATCATAAGAACATCAGAGTTGTCATGGATCATTATATTATTGAGAATATCTAAGTTGTTCATAGCTGGTCATCTTATAGGATTGCATTTACTTTGCACAAAATACATTTCACTTTGCATCATTTCATGGAAGTCTTTCCAGGCTGTTCTGATTGCATCCTGCTCAATGTTTCTTATAACACAATTGCATTCCATCATAATCAAATAACACAGTTTGTTCAGACATTAATGGGCACACCTTTAATTTATAATTCCTTCTCACCAAAAAAAAAAAAGTACATAAGTGCATATTTTGATACATATAGGTGCTTTTCCTTTATATTTTTTATGCTGTTTTTGTAATCCTGGACTTTAGGCCTAGTAGTGTTATTTCTAGGTCAAAAACTATTAATGGTCCTCCCTATTTCCTCCTCATGCTTTTTTGGGCAAAGTTCCTAATTACTCTACAGAACAGTTGAATCAGTTTACAATTCCACCCACATTTTCCCCTTATCCATAACATCATTTGCCATTTTCATTTTCCGTTCTATTAGTCAATATAAGAATTGTAAGGTTAGTATTTCAGAATTGTTTTAAGTTGCATTTCTCCAATCACTAGTTAGTTAAAGCAATTTTCCACATATGACTATAGTTAGCTTTATTTACTTCACTTTAAAACTCTTCATATCTTTTGATCATTCCTCATTTGGATAATAGTTCTTGTTTTTTAAAAAATGACTCAGTTCACTATGGTTGAGAAATGAGGCTTTTATCAGAGAAATTTGCTTCATTTAAAAAAAAAATCTCTTTCTGATTTTATTTCCACTCACTTTATTCTCCCCAGTTATTCTATGTATTCTCTCGTTTTATCCTGTTCCTGCTCAAATTGATTTTGTTACTGATGACCTGCTCCCCTCAATCTACTTTCTCTTCTACAGAGCCCTTCCACTTCCTACTTTCCTGCAGGGTAAGAGCCTTGTATTCTATTTTTTTGTATTCTACATTGTATTCTATTTTTTTATTCGTTTGTTTTTGTTTTATTGTTCTTGATTTATCATAAAGTCATTAGTTTCTATTTGCTCAATTCTATTTTTTTAAGAAATTGTTTTCTTCAATGAGCTTTTGTACCTCCCTTTCCATTTGTCCAATTTTACTTTTGAAAGAGGCATTTTCTTTAATTGATTTTTTTTTCTATTTGCTCAATTATACTTTTTTTCCCTGAAGTAATTGAGGTTAAGTGACTTGTCCAGGGTCACACAGCTAGGAAGTACTATATATCTGAGGCTGAATTTGAACTCAGGTCCTCCTAACATCAGAGCTGGCATTCTGTCCACTGAACTGCATCTAGGTGCCCCTAAATTATACTTTTTAAGTAGTTTTTTTTTTTTCATTTCAGTGAATTTTTGTGCTTCACTTTCCATTTAGCCAATTCATTGTTGTTGTTGTTGTTTTTTTTTTTTTTCTTTTTAAGTATTCCACTTCTCATTGGCTTTTTGTGCCTTCTTTACCATTTAGCCTAGTCTACTTTATTAAGATTATTTTCTTCATCATTTTTTATCTGTCTCCTTTAGCTGTTGACTTGTTTTTTCATGATTTTCTTGCATTAATATCATTTCTATTCCCATTTTTTCTCTACCACTTTTATTTAGTTGTCAAAATCTTTTTTGATCTCTTCCATAGCATGTAACCAATTGACAGTTTCTTAAAGTGTGACTTTCTTATTTTCAGACTTGTATTCTTATCTTGTTTGTCATCACAGTAACTTTTTAGTCAGGTTTTTTAAAAAGTGTTGTTTGTTCATCCTCTCAATCTATTATTTGATCTTTACCTCAATGCTGAATTAGAGCTCTTCAGGATGGAGGGTATGGTCTCCCAAGTTTCAGAGTTTTTATGCACCTGTTTTCAGAGATTACTTCTGGGGAACTATAAACTATAAGTTCTTCCAAAGTGATAGTCATATTTATTACTTTCCTAACTTGTGCTTTGGTCTATGATCACAATTACCCTTTTTGGCTTTCTAACCATGAGGAAAATACTTGCTTCACTATGCCTAAATGCTATAATGTGTTATTGTTCCTCCTAACTCTGGTATGTCCACCCATCCTGGGATTGTTACTGGAATCAAGAGCTGGCACAGAAACAGAGACCTGCCTCAATACTAGCAAAGTGATCTGTGTAATTTCCTTCTGACTAGTTGTTAGATCTCCTTACCATCTGTGGACTGAGAGCAGTGGAAGCAGTTGCTGCTGCTGCTGATTCATTGGCTCCCAAGGCCTGCTCCTAATTTGTTGGGTCCAGGACTGTTAATAAATACCCTGCATTGTACTGTGTTTCACTCTCATCCTTGTGCAAGAGATTTTTCCTAATGATCTTCGAAAATGTCTTGGACAGCTTAAAATGAACAGCAAGCATTGTATATAATGAGCAGAAGCTAAAAACATTCCCAGTAAGATCAGAGGTAAAATAAAAATGACCATTATTACAACTATTATTCAATCTTGTACTAGAAATATTAATGAAAACAATAAAAATATGAAAAATAAATTGAAGGCATGAATAGGCAAAGAAAAAATGACACTATCAATTGCTACAGATAATATAATGGCATATTTAGAGAATCCTAGGATTAAGTTAAAAGCTGCTTCATACAATTAATAACTTTAGCAGACTTGAAGGAAATTAAATAAACCCACACCAATCATTGGAATTTTTATATACCACCATCAAAATCTAGCAGCAAAAGGAAGAAAGAAAGAGAATTTACATTTAAAATAACTGTAGACTACATAAAAAAATGGAAGTCTACCTGCCAAGACAAACCCAGGAACTATATGAACATGATTTCAATTTGTTGTTGTTTTTTAATCAAGCAAAGTCATATCTAACCAATTGGAAAAATACAATTGCTCATGGATAGGCTGAGCTAATATAATAAGAATGAGAATTCTCCCTAAATAATTCTACTTATTTAGTGTCAAAAATATTTTATAGACCTAGAAAAAAATACATCAAAAAGAAGAAAAAATTAAGAATAGCAAAAGAATTACTGAAAAAAAAATGCAAAGAAAGATGGCCTGGCTATACCAAGCCTACATCAGTATCAAAAAAAAAAGTATCAGTTATCATAACCATTTGATAATGTCAAAGAAATAATAGTGATTATCAACTATTATTGACACAGTCTTTCTTAGCAACACAGCAATCTAAGATAGTTACAAAGGATTCCCAAATGAAAATGCTATACATATCCAGAGACTCTGATTGGACTCTGAATGCAAATTATAGCATGCTTTTATTAAACTTACTTTATTTATAATTGTGTTTTTTATCTATTTCTTTTACAGCTGTGATTACTAGGTAAGTATGATTAACATAATAGCAAATCTGTTTAAACTATATCAGACAGCCTATCATCTTTTAAAATAGTAGAGGAGGTGGAGGAAGGAAAATTTGTAAATCAAAATCTTGTAAAGCTGAATGGTAAAAATCTCCTTGACTTTTAACTGGGGTAAAATAAAATACTATTTAGTAAAAAAGGAATTGAATAATATTCCTTTTTATAACCTTTATTTCTGTGAAACTGATGTCATAATTCTGTATTCATGAAATTCTATTTCTTATGTCCATATATATTTATTAACTTTTTTATTATAAAAATATATACATGGATCATTTGACAATATTGACTCTGTGCTTCAGATTTTCTTCTCCTTCCCCCTAACCCCATCCTAGATAGTAAGCAATCCAATATATGTTCAACATGTTAAAATATGTTAAATCCAATATGTGTAAACATATTTATATAATTCTCTTGCTGCACAAAAAAAAAAAATGAGACAAAAAAAAGGAAAGAAAATGAGTAAGAAAATAAGATGCAAATGAACAATAACAAAGAGTGAGAATGTTGTGTGATCCACACTCAGTTTCCATAGTCCTCTCTCTGGGTGCAGATGGCTCTCTTCATTACAAGATCATTGTAACTGACCTGAATCATCTCATTGTTGGAAAGAGTCACCTTCATTAGAACTAATCATCATATAATCTTGCTGTTGCTGTGTACAATGATCTTCTGGTTCTAATCATTTCACTCAGCATCAGTTCTCTCCAGGCCTCTCTGAAATCATCCTCCTGATCATTTCTTATAGAACCATAAGAATCTAAACACATTCATATACCATAATTTATTCAACCATTCTCCTAATGATGGGCATCCACTCAGTTTCCAGTTTCTTGCCACCATAAAAGGGGCTGAAACATTTTTGCAAGTGGGTCCTTTTCCTTCCTTGAAAATCTTTTTGGTATAGGCTCAATAGAAACATTGCTATGTCAATGGGCATACACAGTTTGATAACTTTTTGAACATAGTTCCAAATTGCTCTCTAGAATGGCTGGATCCATTTACAGTTCCACCAACAATGCATCAGTGTCCCAATTTTCCCACATGCCTTCCAACATTCATCCTTTTCCTGTCATCTTAGCCAATCTGAGAGGTGTGTAGTTGTTGGAATCCTTACAAACTGCTAATTAATTAGAGTTGATCTAATCTTACAAGAAGATTTTGGCCAGAACCTGAAACAAGGTACTAAGTAGAACTAATTAGTACAATGCTTGTGTTTATACCTTTGTGTTCACACCTCCCTTAAAGCTCTTTGAGCCAGAGAGCACTATGGGAGAAAACCCATAATCCCATTCTCTCAGAAGATTCACATATAAGGCCAATGAGGAGAGAGAGCTATTCCAGAATACATTTTGCTCTTGGCTGGCTGGTCGCAGAGGAAAGTTCAGCTGGACTCGAGAGGAGCGACTCTGGTGCAGACAGAGAGCACTTTGACGGATTTCAGCGGAGTTGCGCCAGAAGCCCTCTCTCTGAGGCAAGGCAAGAGAGAATATATATTCCACTTGGCTGGCTGGTGGCAGAAGAGAGTTCAGCTGCATTGGAGAGGAGTTGGTGGCTGGGCTCTTGCACGCCCCCCACTAAGACCAAGCTGGTCTGAAAGACTCACCAGAAAGCTAGCCGAGCCCCAAGAGAAAGAGACAAGAGATTCATTCCATCTCTGTGTTGGTTGGAGGCTGAAGAAAGCAGAGGCAGAGGCTGAAGGACAGAACCTTTGGATTTGGAGACATCCAGAGGGCTCTAAGCTAAACCAGCTGTGTTGTGAGAAAAACAAGAACTCCAACATTTGAACTCCAACATGTAATGGTATCTCAGAGTTTTCTTAATTTTCATTTCTCTGATCAATAGGGATTTTATAGCACAATTTCATATGATTAGAAATAGTTTTAATTTCTTAGTCTGAAAATTGTCTGTTCATATCCTTTGACCATATATCACTTGGAGAATAGGTTGAATTCTTATAAAATTGAGTCAATTCTCTATACATTTTAGAAATGAGGCCTTTATCAGAACTGTTAAATATAAAAATGATATCCAAATTTGTTTCTTTCCTTCTGATCTTGTCTGCAATATTTTTGTTTGTACAAAAACTTTGTAACTTAATATAAGCAAAATTATCTATTTGGTGTTAAATAATGAGTTCCAGTCCTTCTTTGGATACAAATTCCTTCATTCTCCACAAATCTGATAGGTAAACTATCCTATGTTTCTCTGATTTGCTTATAATAACACTTTTTATGTCTAAATCACAAATCCATTTAGATCTTATCTTGGTATGTGGTATTAGGGGTGGGTTGAGCCCTAATTTCTTCCATGCTAGTTTTCAATTTTCCCAACAGTTTTTGTCAAATAGTGCATTCTTATTCCAAAAGCTGGGACATTTAGGTTTGTCAAACACTAGATTGCTATAGTTATTGCCTATTTTGTCCTGTGATCCTAACCTGTCCCACTGATCAACTACTCTATTTCTTAATCAGTACCAAATGCTTTTCATGATCACTGCTTTATAATACAGTTTTAGGTCTGCCACAGCTAGGCCACCTTCCTTAGCATTTTTTTTTTTTCATTAATTCCCTAGAAATCCTTGAACTTTTGTTTTTCCAGGTGAACTTTGTTACTATTTTTTCTAGATGTGTAAAATAATTTCTTGGGAGTTTGATTAGTATGGCACAAATTATATAGATTAATTTAGGTAATATTGTCATTTGTGTTTGTTTGGTAGAATTCACATATAAATCCATCTGGTCCTGGGGACTTTTTCATAGGGAGCTGATTAATAGCATGTTCTATTTCTTTTTCTAAAATGGGACTATATAAATAATTTATTTCCTCTTCTGTAAACCTGGGCAATCTATATTTTGAATATTTCCCCCATTTAATTTAGAATATCAACTTTACTGGCATATAGTTGGGCAAAATAACTCCTAATTATTGTCCTAATTTTCTCTTCTTTGGTGGACAGTTCTCCTTTTTCATTTTTGAGACTAACAATTTGATTTTCTTCTTTCCTTTTTCTAATCAAATTAACTAAATATTTATCTATTTTGTTGAGTTTTTTCCTAAAACCAACTCAGGTTTATTATTTCAATAGTTTTCTTATTTTCAATTTTATTAATCTCTTGTTTTAATTTCAGAAATTCAAATTTGGTATTTAATTGAGGGTTTTTAATTTGTACTTTTTCTAGCTTTTTTGTTAGCCCAATTAATTGAACTTATCTTTATTTCATGTTAGTAAGCATATAGAGATATAAGATTTCCTATTATAACCACTTTGACTGTATTCCACAAATTTGGCTATGTTGTCTCATTATTGTCATTCTCTTGGATGAAGTTATTGATTGTGTCTATGATTTGCTGTTTCATCCCTTCATTCTTTAGGATTAGATTATTTAATTTCCAATTATCTTTTGATCTATTTTCTGCTGGCCTTATATTACATAATGATTTTTATTGTGTCGTAATCTGAAAAAAAAAAGCATTTACTATTCCGGGGCAGAGCCAAGATGGCAGAGCAGGCACACACGACTCTCTAAGTTCCTCTCATTACCCTCATAACCAACTATTTAATCCAGCCTCAAAAATAACTCTTCACTGCTTAAATTCATGAAGATATGAAGCACTATAACTTACCAGCCAATCCGGAAGCTCACCAGGAAAGGTTTGTCCTGAGGGGCCAGGAACAGACTAGCACAGGCAGCAAGAGGCTAGCATCCTGAGCAGACCAGGGGCGGGGGTGATTTCTGTGGCTAGAGAAGTTATAGGGACCACTCTGCTATAGGCTAACTGCTCTGCCTTGATTACAAAGCAGTAAACTGGCAGAGAAGTTAAAGCCTAAAACAGAGGGTCCTCTAAAAAAAGCCAGAACCTAACAAGATCTGGCTGTAACCCCTCAAACCCGGAAGTGACTCAGGCAGACTTTACCGCAGCCCTGTGGCCACATCCGGCAGTTCGGGGCTTTTGCTGAGGCAGTTACTAATCTGCACGACAGTGGGGCACAGCCTGGGCAGCCTCTAATCTGCAGTGTGGGGGGCTCGGCCTGGGGCAATAGAACCTCCCCAGCTGACTGTGCTTCCCAAGGAAGACACTTCTGATCCCTGCAAATCCATTCACTGCTCAGCTGCTAATACCCATAGCCCCAGGGCAGGGTTTGGCTTGGGGCAGTGAAACTCTCACTGCTAAGTGTCTAGCCCCAGGGCAGTCGTTATCTCACACAGCTGAGGTTCTTTGAAAGGCACTTTCCCAGCCCGACCCTGCAGGCCTGAGTTACTTTCAGGTGGGGAACTCTTTCCCAGAGCACTCAAGTACCTCGCTGCTTTTTGTAGCAGGTCCACAGGACAGCTACCTTGTCCATATACCTTTCACTGCTCTGCAGAGGAAGCCAGTAACCTCCTGGCTCTGAAGGCAGACCTTACAAGCTTTAACAAAATGAGTAAAAAAATCAAAAGAACGATCGATAGTTTCTACACAGAAAGAGAACAGCTTTTCAACCCTGAAGAGACTAATAGCAGACAGTCTCCAGACGATTGTTGGTCTCCAATACAAAAGGCTCTCCTAGAAGAGACTATTAAAAACCTTAAAAGAGAGCTAGAAGAGAAACGGGGAAAGACACATAACTCACTAAAAAAAAATTTGATAAAGTGGAAAAAGAAAACAACCTCCTGAAATGTGAATTGGAAAAGGTAAAAACAGAGTCTGCGAACTGGAAAAAGAAAATGACTCACTAAAGAAAAAAAATAGTGAAATGGAAAAAAAATTCCATAGAGCAAAACAACTCAATTGGACATATACAAAAAGAAGTAAAAAAAGCTAACGAAGAAAATAACTCACTAAAAATTAGAACTGAACAAATAGAAATGACTGATTCATTGAGACATCAAGAATCAGTCAAGCAAAACCAAAAAAATGAAAGATTGGAAAAAAATGTCAAATATTTACTTGGAAAAACAACAGACCTGGAAAATAGATCTAGGAGAGATAACCTGAGGATCATCGGACTACCAGAAAATTATGATGAAAAAAAGAGCCTAGATACTATTTTACAGGAAATCATCAAAGAGAACTGCCCAGAAGTAATAGAACCAGAAGGGAAAATAGGCATTGAAAGAATTCATTGAACACCTTCTGAAAAAGACCCTAAAATAAAGACTCCAAGGAATATTGTGGCCAAACTCCAGAATTTCCAGACTAAAGAAAAAAATTTACAAGCAGCCAGGAAAAAACAGTTCAAATACCAAAATGCAACAATAAGGGTCACGCAAGATCTGGCTGCCTCAACATTAAAGGATGGAAGGGCCTGGAATCAGATATTCCGAAAGGCAAAAGAACTTGGAATGCAGCCAAGAATAAACTATCCAGCTAAGCTGAGTATTTTTTTCCATGGAAGAAGATGGACATTTAATGAAATAGAGGAATTCCATCTGTTTCTAAGGAAAAAACCAGACTTAAACAAAAAAATTGATCTTCAACAATAGGAATCAAGAGAAGTAGAAAAAGGTAAAAGGAACTCTTGAGAACTGTATTTCTGTTGTGAATATACATAAAAACCATATGTATAATTTAATTTTACCGATATAACATAAAAAAGGGAAGTAGAAATGGAAAGGGAATAGCGTCAGAAAAAGGGAAGAAGGGAGATAAAATGAGGGAAATTACATGCGACAATGAGGCAAAGGAAACCTATCATATATGAGGGAACTTAGAGAGGGGGAGGAACATTGTATGAATCCTACTCTCATCAGAGTTGGCTCAAAGAGGAAACAATTGACATATTTGTTTTACACAGATTCTTCTCTCACTTCATTAAAAAGTGGGAGAGGAAAAGGGAGAAGGAAAAAGAGTAATAAGGGAAGGGTACAAGAAAGGGGAAGGGATTCAAAGGGAGGAGGGAGGGATACTAAAGAGGGAAAGCTGTGCGACGTTAGTGGGACCAATAGGGAAGAAGGGAAGGAGGGCAAGAAAAAGAAAAGTATAATCTGGGGATATTAGGATGGCAGAAAATGCAGAATTGGTTATTTTAACCGCAAATGTGAATGGGATGAACTCTCCCATAAAGAGGAGGCAGATAGCAGACTGGATCAAAAGTCAGAACCCTACAATCTGTTGTTTACAGGAAACACATTTAAAACAGGGAGATACATACAGACTAATGGTAAAAGGCGGGAGCAGAATCTATTATGCTTCAGGTGAAATCAAAAAAGCAGGGGTAGCCATCCTTATCTCAGATCAAGCAAAAGCAAAGATTGATCTAATTAAAAGAGATAAGGAAGGAAACTATATCTTGCTTAAGGGTACTATAGACAATGAAGCAATATCAGTATTAAACATATATGCGAGTTGCAAGAAGAAATAGACAGCAAAACTATAATAGTAGGAGATCTCAATCTTGCACTTTCAGATTTAGATAAATCAAATCACAAAACAAATAAGAAAGAAATTAAAGAGGTAAATAGAATATTAGAAAAATTAGGTATGATAGATCTCTGGAGAAAACTGAATGGTGACAGAAAGGAGTATACTTTCTTCTCAGCAGTTCATGGAACCTACACAAAAATTGACCATATATTAGGACATAAAGACCTCAAAATTAAATGCAGGAAGGCAGAAGTAGTAAATGCTTTCTTTTCAGACCACAATGCAATAAAAACTAAATTCAACAAAAAGTTAGGTGTAAATAGACCAAAAAGTAATTGGAAACTAAATAATCTCATCTTAAAGAATGATTGGGTGAAACAGCAAATTATAGACACAATTAATAATTTCACTTAAGATAATGACAACAATGAGACATCATATCAAAATTTATGGGATGCAGCCAAAGCAGTAATAAGGGGAAATTTTATATCCTTAGAGGCTTACTTGAATAAAATAGAAAAAGAGAAGATCAATGAATTGGGCCTGGAACTTAAAAAGTTAGAAAAAGACCAAATTAAAAACCCCCAATCAATTACTAAACTTGAAATTCTAAAATTAAAAGAAGAACTTAATAATTATAGAAAGTAAAAAAAAAAAAAAAAACTATTGAACTAATAAATAAAACTAAGAGTTGGTTTTATGAAAAAACCAATAAAATTGATAAACCTTTGGTAAATCTGATTAGAAAAAGGAGAGAGGGAAATCAAATTGGCAGTCTTAAAAATGAAAAAAGGAGAACTTACCACTGATGAAGAAGAAATTAAAGAAATAATAAGGGGTTACTATGCCCAACTTTATGCCCATAAATTTGATAATCTAAGCGAAATGGATGAGTACCTCCAAAAATATAGGCTTCCCAGATTATCAGAGGAAGAAGTAAATTGCTTAAATAGTCCCATTTCAGAAAAAGAAATAGAACAAACCATTAATCAACTCCCTAAAAAAAAATTCCCGGGACCAGATGGATTTACATGTGAATTCTTCCAACCATTCAAAGAACAATTAGCCCCAATACTTTATAAACTATTTGAAAAAATAGGGAATGAAGGAGTCCGACCAAACTCCTTTTATGACACAGACATGGTACTGATACCTAAACCAGGTAGGTTGAAAACAGAGAAAGAAAATTATAGACCAATCTCCCTAATGAATATTGATGCTAAAATCTTAAATAAGATATTAGCAAAAAGACTACAGAAAATCATCCCCAGGATAATACATCATGATCAAGTAGGATTCATACCAGGAATGCAGGGCTGGTTCAATATTAGGAAAACTATCAATATAATTGGCCATATTAATAATCAAATTAACAAAGACCATATGATCATCTCAATAGATGCAGAAAAAGCATTTGATAAAATCCAACATCCATCCTATTAAAAACTCTTGAGAGTATAGGAATAAATGGACTTTTCCTTAAAATAATCAGGAGCATCTATTTAAAACCGGCAGTAAGCATTATATGTAACGGGGACAAACTGCAACCATTTCAAATAAGATCAGGAATAAAACAAGGTTGCCCACTATCACCGTTACTATTTAATATTGTATTAGAAATGCTAGCTTTGGCAATAAGAGTTGAGAAAGAGATTAAAGGAATAAGAATAGGCAATGAGGAAACCAAATTATCACTCTTTGCTGATGATATGATGGTATACTTGGAGAACCCCAGAGATTCTACCAAAATGTTATTAGAAACAATCTACACTTTCAGCAAAGTTGCAGGATACAAAATAAACCCACATAAGTCATCAGCATTCTTATATATCACTAACAAAACCCAACAGTTAGAGTTACAAAAAGAAATTCCATTTAAAGTAACTACTGATTGTATAAAATATTTAGGAATTTATCTGACAAGGGAAAATCAGAAACTTTACAAGCAAAACTACAAAACACTTTCCACACAAATTAAGTCTGATCTAACCAACTGGAAAAATATTAAATACTCTTGGATTGGGCAAGCAAATATAATAAAGATGATAATACTACCTAAATTAATCTACTTATTTAGTGCTATATCAATCAGACTCCCAAAAAATTACTTTGATGAATTAGAAAAAATAACAACAAAGTTTATATGGAAAAACAAAAGGTCAAGAATTTCAAGGGAATTAATGAAAAAAAAATCAAATGAAGGTGGCCTAGCTGTACCAGATCTAAAATTATATTATAAAGCAGCAGTTACTAAAACCATCTGGTATTGGCTAAGAAATAGACTAGTTGATCAATGGAATAGGTTAGGTTCAAAGGACAAAACAGCCAATAACTTTAATAATATAGTGTTTGACAAACCCAAAGACACCAGTTTTTGGGATAAGAATGCATTATTTGACAAAAATTGCTGGGAAAATTGGAAATCAGTATGGCAGAAACTAGGCATTGACCCACACTTAACACCGTACACCAAGATAAGGTCAAAATGGGTTCATGACCTAGGCATAAAGAATGAGATGATAAATAAATTGGAAGAGCATAGGATAGTTTACCTCGCAGACCTGTGGAAGAGGGAGGAATTTATGACCAAAGAAGAACTAGAGATCACTAGTGACCACAACATAGAAAATTTTGATTATATCAAATTGAAAAGTTTTTGTACAAACAAAACAAATGCAAACAAGATTAGAAGGGAAACAATAAACTGGGAAAACATTTTTACAATCAAAGGTTCTGATAAAGGCCTCATTTCCAAAATATACAGAGAATTGACTCTAATCTATAAGAAATCAAACCATTCTCCAATTGATAAATGGTCAAAGGATATGAACAGACAATTCTCAGACGAAGAAATTGAAACTATTTATAGACATATGAAAATATGCTCCAAATCATTATTAATCAGAGAAATGCAAATTAAGACAACTCTGAGATACCACTACACACCTGTCAGATTGGCTAGAATGACAGGGAAAGATAATGGGGAATGTTGGAGGGGATGTGGGAAAACAGGGACACTGATACATTGTTGGTGGAATTGTGAACACATCCAGCCATTCTGGAGAGCAATTTGGAACTATGCTCAAAAAGTTATCAAACTGTGCATACCCTTTGATCCAGCAGTGTTTCTACTGGGCTTATACCCCAAAGAGATACTAAAGAAAGGAAAGGGACCTGTATGTGCCAAAATGTTTGTGGCAGCCCTGTTTGTAGTGGCTAGAAGCTGGAAAATGAAAGGATGTCCATCAATTGGAGAATGATTGAGTAAATTATGGTATATGAATGTTATGGAATATTATTGTTCTGTAAGGAATGACCAGCAGGATGAATACAGAGAGGACTGGCGAGACTTACATGAACTGATGCTGAGTGAAATGAGCAGAACCAGGAGATCATTATATACCTCAACAACGATACTGTTTGAGGATGTATTCTGATGGAAGTGGATCTCTTCGATAAAGAGAGCCTTAATTGATCAAAGATGGACAGAAGCAGCTACACCCAGAAAAAGAACACTGGGAAATGAATATAAACTGCTTGCATTTTTGTTTTTCTTCCCGGGTTATTTATACCTTCTGAATTCAATTCTCCCTGTGCAACAAGAAAACTGTTCGGTTCTGCACACATATATTGTATCTAGGATATACTGCAACCCATTCAACATGTAAAGGACTGCTTGCCATCTGGGGGAAGGGGTGGAGGGAGGGAGGGGAAAAATCGGAACAGAAGTGAATGCAAGGGATAATGCTGTAAAAAAAATTACCCTGGCATGCGTTCTATCAATAAAAAGTTATTAAAAATAAAAAATTAAAAAAAGCATTTACTATTTCTGCCTTTATGCATTTGATTTTGAGGGTTTTATGCCCTAACACTTGGTCAATTTTTGTATAAGTTCCATGAAACACTGAGAAAAAAGTAAACTCCTTTCTGTCTATATTCATTTTTTTCCCAAAGATCTGTAATACCACATTTTTATAACATTTTGTTTACCTTTTTAATGTCTTTCTTATTTATTTTGTGGTTTGATTTACCTAGTTCTGAGAGATCAAGGTTGAAATTCCCTACTAGTATAGCTTTGCTTTCTATTTCTTCTTGCATCTCTCTTAATATCCCCTCTAGGAATTTGGATGCTATATCATTTGGTGCACATATATTTAGTATTTATATTGCTTCATCATCTATGGTATCCTTTAGCAAAAAAATAGTTTTCTTCCTTATCTATTTTAATTAGAACTATTTTTGCTTTTACTTGATCTAAGATCACAATTACTAACCCTGCATTTTTCACTTTCCTGGAAACATAACAGATTCTGCTTCAACCCTTTACCTTCACTCTGAATGTATCGTGCTTTAAATGTGTTTCTTGTAAACATCATATTGTAGAATTCTGACTTTTAATCCAGTCTGCTAGACACTTCCATTTCATGGGGAAGTTCATCCCATTCCCATTCATAGTTAAAATAACTAATTCTGTATTTCCTGCCATCTTATTTATCATAGACTATGTTGTTCCTCTTTCCAATCCCCTCCTTCCTGCTCAGTATTTTGTTTTTGATCACCTCCCTCAAACAATCCTCCTCCTTTAGAGCCCCCTCTCCCTTTTTTACACCTTTCTCCTAATACTTCTCTTTTCCCTTTTATTAGTCTTTACCTTTCTTTCCCCTTATCCCCCCTATTTTGTTGGAAGGTGAGACAAGTTGTTTTTTGTTTGTTTGTTTGTTTGTTTGTGATATCAAATATGCCATATATTCTCTATTAGAGCTAAATATAATTAGAGTAAGATTCACACAGTGCTCATTCCCCTCCCTTCTTACCTCAATTATAATAGAATTTCTTTGCCTCTCCATGAGATATAATTTCCCTTATTTAAACTTTTTTCCCCTCTTTTTCCAGTACGATCCCCTTTCCACCTGGAGTTTTTTTTTTTAATTTTATTTTATAATAACTTTATATTGACAGAATCCATGCCAGGGTAATTTTTTTACAAAATTATCCCTTGCACTCGCTTCTGTTCCGATTTTTCCCCTCCCTCCCTCCACCCTCTCCCCTAGATGGCAAGCAGTCCTATATATGTTAAATATGTTGCAGTATATCCTAGATACAATATATGTGTGCAGAATCAAACAGTTCTCTTGTTGCACAGGGAGAATTGGATTCAGAAGGATAAAAACAACTCTGAAAGAAAAACAAAAATGCAAATAGTTCACATTCGTTTCCTAGTGTTCTTTCTTTGGGTGTGGCTGCTTCTGTCCATCATTTATCAATTGAAATTGAGTCTTTGTCAAAGAAATCCACTTCCATCAGAATACACCCTCATACAATATCATTGTTGAAGTGTAAAGTGATCTCCTGGTTCTGCTCATTTCATTAACATCAGTTCATGTAAGTCTCTCCAAGCCTCTCTGTATTCATCCTGCTGGTCATTTCTTACAGAACAATAATATTCCATAATATTCATATACCACAATTTACCCAGCCATTCTCCAATTGATGGGCATCCATTCATTTTCCAGTTTCTAGCCACTACAAACAGGGCTGCCACAAACATTTTAGCACATACAGGTCCCTTTCCCTTCTTTAAAATCTCTTGGGATAAAAGCCCAGTAGTAACACTGCTGAATCAAAGGGTATGCACAGTTTGATAACTTTTTGAGCATAGTTCCAAATTGCTCTCCAGAATGGCTGGATGTGTTCACAATTCCACAAACAATGTATGTGTCCCTGTTTTCTCACATTCCCTCCAAAACTCCGCATTGTCTTTCCTTGTCATTCTGGTCAATCTGACAGGTGTGTAGTGATAGCTCAGAGTTGTCTTAATTTGCATTTTTATGTTTCTCTTGAATTCTATGTTTGCAGATCAAATTTTTTGTTCAGTCCTGGTCTTTTCATTAGAATTAGGTGAAATTCACCTATATTATTGAATGTCAATCTTCTTCTCTGAAAGATAATTTTAGCTGAATAGCTTTTTCTTGACTATAATCCATGCTCCTTTGCCTTTCAGAATATCAGATTCCAGGCCCTTCTATCCTTTAAATTGGAAGCTGCTAAGGCCTGGGCAATTCTAATTGTGGCTGCTTATTATTTAAATTGTTTCTTTCTGGCTGCTTACAATATCTTTCCCTTGGTGAGATATTTCTGAATTTAGCCATGATATTCCTTGGAGATTTAATTTTGGGATCCCTTTCAGGAGGTGATTGGCGAATTCTTTCAGTGGCTGTTTTACCTTCTGATTCCAAAATAGCAGGGTAGTTTTATTTTATGATTTCCTGTAAGATAATGTCTAGATTCTTTTCTTCATCATGGCTTTCAAGAAGTCCAATAATCCTTAGATTGTCTCATCTAGATGTATTTTCCAGGTCAGCTGTTTTTTCCTAGGAGTTATTTCATATTTTTCTCTTTTTTTTTTTTTCTTTTTTTTTTTTTCTTTTTGTCTGATTCTTTTTTTTTTTAATTTTATTTTATAATAACTTTATATTGACAGAATCCATGCCAGGGTAATTTTTTTACAAAATTATCCCTTGCACTCGCTTCTGTTCCGATTTTTCCCCTCCCTCCCTCCACCCTCTCCCCTAGATGGCAAGCAGTCCTATATATGTTAAATATGTTGCAGTATATCCTAGATACAATATATGTGTGCAGAATCAAACAGTTCTCTTGTTGCACAGGGAGAATTGGATTCAGAAGGTAAAAACAACTCGGAAAGAAAAACAAAAATGCAAATAGTTCACATTCGTTTCCTAGTGTTCTTTCTTTGGGTGTAGCTGCTTCTGTCCATCATTTATCAATTGAAATTGAGTCTTTGTCAAAGAAATCCACTTCCATCAGAATACACCCTCATACAATATCATTGTTGAAATGTAAAGTGATCTCCTGGGTCTGCTCATTTCACTTAACATCAGTTCATATAAGTCTCTCCAAGCCTCTCTGTATTCATCCTGCTGGTCATTTTTTACAGAACAATAATATTCCATAACATTCATATACCACAATTTACCCAGCCATTCTCCAATTGATGGGCATCCATTCATTTTCCAGTTTCTAGCCACTACAAACAGGGCTGCCACAAACATTTTAGCACATACAGGTCCCTTTCCCTTCTTTAGTATTTCTTTGGGATATAAGCCCAATAGAAACACTGCTGGATCAAAGGGTATGCACAATTTGGTAACTTTTTGGGCATAATTCCAGATTGCTCTCCAGAGTGGTTGGATTTGTTCACAGTTCCACCAACAATGCATCAGTGTCCCAGTTTTCCCGCATCCCCTCTAACATTCATCATTATTTTTTCCTGTCATCTTAGCCAATCTGACAGGTGTGTAGTGGTATCTTAGAGATGTCTTAATTTGCATTTCTCTGATCAATAATGATTTGGAACACTCTTTCATATGAGTGGTAATAGTTTCAATTTCATCATCTGAAAAATTGTCTGTTCATATCCTTTGACCATTTATCAATTGAAATTGAGTCTTTGTCAAAGAAATCCACTTCCATCAGAATACACCCTCATACAATATCATTGTTGAAGTGTAAAGTGATCTCCTGGTTCTGCTCATTTCACTTAACATCAGTTCATGTAAGTCTCTCCAAGCCTCTCTGTATTCATCCTGCTGGTCATTTCTTACAGAACAATAATATTCCATAACATTCATATACCACAATTTACCCAGCCATTCTCCAATTGATGGGCATCCATTCATTTTCCAGTTTCTAGCCACTACAAACAGGGCTGCCACAAACATTTTAGCACATACAGGTCCCTTTCCCTTCTTTAGTATTTCTTTGGGATATAAGCCCAATAGAAACACTGCTGGATCAAAGGGTATGCACAATTTGGTAACTTTTTGGGCATAATTCCAGATTGCTCTCCAGAATGGTTGGATTCGTTCACAGTTCCACCAACAATGCATCAGTGTCCCAGTTTTCCCGCATCCCCTCTAACATTCATCATTATTTTTTCCTGTCATCTTAGCCAATCTGACAGGTGTGTAGTGGTATCTCAGAGATGTCTTAATTTGCATTTCTCTGATCAATAATGATTTGGAACACTCTTTCATATGAGTGGTAATAGTTTCAATTTCATCATCTGAAAAATTGTCTGTTCATATCCTTTGACCATTTATCAATTGAAATTGAGTCTTTGTCAAAGAAATCCACTTCCATCAGAATACACCCTCATACAATATCATTGTTGAAGTGTAAAGTGATCTCCTGGTTCTGCTCATTTCACTTAACATCAGTTCATGTAAGTCTCTCCAAGCCTCTCTGTATTCATCCTGCTGGTCATTTCTTACAGAACAATAATATTCCATAACATTCATATACCACAATTTACCCAGCCATTCTCCAATTGATGGGCATCCATTCATTTTCCAGTTTCTAGCCACTACAAACAGGGCTGCCACAAACATTTTAGCACATACAGGTCCCTTTCCCTTCTTTAGTATTTCTTTGGGATATAAGCCCAATAGAAACACTGCTGGATCAAAGGGTATGCACAATTTGGTAACTTTTTGGGCATAATTCCAGATTGCTCTCCAGAGTGGTTGGATTTGTTCACAGTTCCACCAACAATGCATCAGTGTCCCAGTTTTCCCGCATCCCCTCTAACATTCATCATTATTTTTTCCTGTCATCTTAGCCAATCTGACAGGTGTGTAGTGGTATCTTAGAGATGTCTTAATTTGCATTTCTCTGATCAATAATGATTTGGAACACTCTTTCATATGAGTGGTAATAGTTTCAATTTCATCATCTGAAAAATTGTCTGTTCATATCCTTTGACCATTTATCAATTGAAATTGAGTCTTTGTCAAAGAAATCCACTTCCATCAGAATACACCCTCATACAATATCATTGTTGAAGTGTAAAGTGATCTCCTGGTTCTGCTCATTTCACTCAGCATCAGTTCATGTAAGTCTCTCCAAGCCTCTCTGTATTCATCCTGCTGGTCATTTCTTACAGAACAATAATATTCCATAACATTCATATACCACAATTTACCCAGCCATTCTCCAATTGATGGGCATCCATTCATTTTCCAGTTTCTAGCCAATACCAAATGGTTTTGGTGACTGCTACTTTATAATATAATTTTAGATCAGGTACAGCTAGGCCACCTTCATTTGATTTTTTTTTTCATCAATTCCCTTGAGAGTCTCGACTTTTTATTGTTCCATATGAATTTTGTTGTTATTTTTTCTAGATCATTAAAATATTTTCTTGGAAGTCTGATTGATATAGCACTAAATAAATAGATTAGTTTAGGGAGTATTGTCATTTTTATTATCTTCGCTCGGCCTATCCAAGAGCACTTAATATTTTTCCAATTATTTAAGTCTGACTTTATTTGTGTGGAAATTTTTTTGTAATTTTGTTCATATAATTCCTGACTTTCCTTTGGTAGATAGATTCCCAAATACTTTATGCTATCAACAGTTATTCTGAATGGAATTTTTCTTTGTATCTCTTGCTGTTGGATTTTGTTGGTGATGTATAAAAATGCTGAGGATTTATGGGGATTTATTTTATATCCAGCTACTTTGCTAAAATTGTGAATTATTTCTAATAGCTTTTTAGTAGAATCTCTGGGGTTCTCTAGGTATACCATCATATCATCTGCAAAGAGTGATAGTTTGGTTTCCTCATTGCCTACTCTAATTCCTTTAATATCTTTCTCGACGCTTATTGCAGAGGCTAGTGTTTCTAATACGATATTGAATAATAATGGTGATAGTGGGCAACCTTGCTTCACTCCAGGTCTTACTGGGAAGGATTCCAGTTTTTCCCCATTGCATATGATGCTTACTGATGGTTTTAAATATATGCTCCTGACTATTTTAAGGAAAAGTCAATTTATTCCTATGCTCTCAAGTGTTTTTATTAGGAATGGATGTTGAATTTTATCAAATGCTTTTTCTGCATCTATTGAGATGATCATATGGTTTTTGCTTGTTTGGTTATTGATATAGTCAATTATGCTAATAGTTTTCCTAATATTGAACCAGCCCTGCATTCCTGGTATAAATCCTACTTGGTCATAGTGTATTATCCAGGGGATGATTTTCTGTAATCTTTTTACTAATATTTTATTTAAGATTTTAGCATCAATATTCATTAGGGAGATTGGTCTATAATTTTCTTTCTCTGTTTTCAACCTACCTGGTTTAGGTATCAGTACCATGTCTGTGTCATAAAAGGAGTTTGGTAGGACTCCTTCAATCCCTATTTTTTCAAATAGTTTATTTAGCATTGGAGTTAATTGTTCTTTAAATGTTTGATAGAATTCACATGTAAATCCATCTGGTCCTGGGGATTTTTTCTTAGGGAGTTGGTTGATAGTTTGTTGTATTTATTTTTCTGAGATGGGACTGTTTAGGATATTTACTTCTTCCTCTGTTAGTTTGGGCAAGCTATATTTTTGGAGGTATTCTTCTATTTCATTTAAGTTGTCAAATTTATTGGCATAAAGTTGGGCAAAGTAACTCCTAATTATTGCTCTAATTTCCTCTTCATTAGTGGCGAGTTTTCCCTTTTCATTTTTAAGATTAACAATTTGATTTTCCTCTTTCCTTTTTTAAATCAGATTTACTAAGGGTTTGTCTATTTTATTGGTTTTTTCATAGAACCAACTCTTAGTTTTATTAATTAATTCAATAGTTTTTTTTTTACTTTCAATTTTATTGATCTCTCCTTTTATTTTTAGAATTTCAAGTTTAGTATTTGACTGGGGGTTTTTAATTTGTTCCTTTTCTAGCATTTTTAGTTGCAAGTCCAATTCATTGAGCTTCTCTTTCTCTATTTTATACAAATAGGCCTCTAGAGATATGAAATTTCCCCTTATTATCGCTTTGGCTGTATACCATACATTTTGGTATGATGTCTCATTATTATCTCTTTCTTGGATGAAATTATTAATTATGTCTATTATTTGCTGTTTCACCCAATCATTCTTTAGTATAAGATTATTTAGTTTCCAATTATTTTTTGGTCTACTTTCCTCTGGCTTTTTGTTGAATGTAATTTTCATTGCATCGTGGTATGAAAAGGATGCATTTACTATTTCTGCCTTACTGCATTTGAATTTGAGGTTTTTATGTCCTAATATATGGTCAATTTTTGTATAGGTTCCATGAACTGCTGAAAAGAAAGTGTACTCCTTTCTGTCTCCATTACATTTTCTCCAGAGATCTATCTTATCTAACTTTTCTAGTATTCTATTTACCTCTTTGACTTCTTTCTTATTTATTTTGTGGTTTGATTTATCTATTCTGAGAGTGCAAGGTTGAGATCTCCCACTATTATAGTTTTGCTGTCTATTTCTTCTTGCAGCTCTCTTAATTTTTCTTTTAAGAAATTAGATGCTACACCACTTGGCGCATATATGTTTAATAGTGATATTGCTTCATTATCCATGCTACCCTTTACCAAGATATAATGCCCTTCCTTATCTCTTTTAACTAGATTAATTTTTGCTTTAGTTTGATCTGAGATCAGGATGGCTACCTCTGCTTTTTTGACTTCACCTGAAACATAGTAGATTTTCCTCCAACCTTTTACCTTTAACCTGCATGTATCTCCCTGCTTCAGGTGTGTTTCCTGTAAACAATATATTGTAGGATTCTGGCTTTTAATCCATTCTGCTATCTGCTTCCTCTTTATGGGGGAGTTTACCCCGTTTACATTTATGGTTAAAATGACCAATTCTGTATTCTTGCCATCTTGTTAACCCCTGTTTTTGCTTTTCTCCCTTCTTTCCCCCTTACCCTCACTTCCCAGTATTAAGCTTGTGAGCACCACTTGCTTCTCACACCCCTCCCTTTTTAGTATCTCTCCCCCCGCCTTTGATTTCCTCCCCCTACCTTACCCTTTTCCCTCTCCGTTTCCGTATTCCCTTCTGCTTAGCTTATTCCTTCCCTTTTCACTTTTCCCTTCTCACTTCTCAATGAGGTGGGAGAAGTTTCACCATAAATTAAATATGTCTAAAATTTTTCTCTTAAAGCCGATTCTGAAGGCAGTAAGATACCCACTATATTCATCCCCCTCCATTCTTTCTCTCAGATATAATAGGTTTCCTATGCCTCTTCATGAGATGTAGTACTCCCACTTTACCCTTTTTCTGGTACAATGTCCTTTCCACATCTACTTTCTAGAACAAGGTATGCATATATTCTTTATACCTCCTTATATCAGAAATATAGTTCCCAAGATTAATCTTTACCTTTTTCGATTTCTCTTGAGTTCTATATTTGTAGATCAAACTTTTTGTTAAGTTCTGGCTTTTTCACCAAAAATAGGTGAAATTTGCTTACTTCGTTGAATGTCCATCTTCTTCCCTGGAAAGAGATGCTCATTCTAGCTGGGTAAGTTATTTTTGGTTACATACCAAGTTCTTTAGCCTTTCGGAACATCATATTCCAGGCCCTTCGATCCTTTAATGTGGATGCTGCCAGATCCTGGGTGATCCTTATTGTGGCTCCTCAATACTTGAATTGGGTTGTTCTAGCTGCTTGCAATATTTTTTTCTTCATCTGACGGTTCTGGCATTTGGCCACTATATTCCTTGGTTTTTTGATTTTAGGATCCCTTTCAGTGGGTGATCGATGAATTTTTTCAATGTCTATTTTATCCTCTGTTCCTATGACTTCTGGGCAGTTCTCTTTGATAATTTCCTGGAAAATAGTGTCCAGGCTCTTTTTTTCATCATGCTTTTCTGGGAATCCAATGATTCTCACATTGTCTCTCCTGGATCTGTTTTCCAGGTCTGTTGTCTTCCCCAGCAGGTATTTCACATTCTTTTCCATTGTTTGATTTTTTTGGATTTGCTTGACTTATTCTTCTTGTCTCCTCGAGTCATTCAATTCCAATTGTTCGATTCTGACTTTTAATGAAATGTTTTCTTCACTCACTCTTTTAAAATCTTTTTCTAATTGTCCCATTGAGTGCTTTTGTTCTGTGGAATTTTTTTTCCATTTCGCCAATTTTGCTTTTTAGAGAGCTGTTTTCTGTTTCCAGTTCACTAATCCTATTTTTCAAGGATTTTATTTCTTTATCCAGTCTCTCTTTAACTGAGTGGCATGACTTCTCCAGACTCTCTTGCCAAGCCTCCCTCTCCTTTTCCCATTTTTCTTCTAGCTCCCTTGTGAGAGTCTTTTTAATTACTTCTATGAGGTTCATCTGTGCTGAGGAACAGATTATCTCCTCCTTTGGGGATTCACCTGGGGACTGTCTGTTTTTAGTCTCCTCAGGATTTGGAGTCTGCTTTTTGTCTGATTCCTGAAGCCTTTTTGAGTCATTCACTTCAATTTGTTCAATTCTAATTTTAATGTATTATTTTCTTCTGTTATCTTTTTTTTTTAAGCTCCTTTTAACATTTTTCAATTGAATATTTTTGTTCTTTGCATTCTTTTTCCTTTCACAGATTTTGTTTTTAAGTGAACTGGTGTCTTTTTCATATGTCTTTTGTAGTGAATTTTATGCTTTTCTCATTCCTTCTTGCAATGATCTAATTTTATTTCCCGATTTTTCTTTTAACGCTCTTTAACAATCCTTTATGGGGACTTCCGGTTAAGATGGCGGAGAGGAGGCTCACAGTTGCATAAGCTCCGCGCTTTCTCTCACTATCCACTTCATTACAAGCCTCTGAATCAATGCTTGACTGAAAAAAACCCACAAATAGTTACCAAGAGAAGCCATCCTTGAGATCCGCCAAGAAAGGTCTGTCTTTACTGGAGGGCTGGGGCGGTTTTAGATCGGGCGCAGGCGGCGGGCAGCGGCAGTGAGAGCACGGGAGCAGACTGGAGAGGGGGTGGAGAGTGATCGTAGCCGTCTCTGCGGGGAGAGCTTCGCTACAGGTTTGGAACCTGCAGCAAGTCAACAGCCCAGCAGAGAAGCTAAAAACACCGGGGCTGAAGAACACAACCGCAAACAGCTGGAGTCTCTCAGGACCTGGCCGCCCCCCCCTTCCCCCCACTCAGTGACTCAGCACGCTTTGGGATCTCAGAGCGCAGGCGCAGCACAGTCCTGCTAGTGCTTCACTGCTGCCCCCTGCAGTCTGTAGAGGAAGCTCGATAACACACCCAGCCCCCCCCCAAAGAAAGAATCCAGTTTTTTCTGTTTTTCTTCGGTAGTTTGTCTCTGATTAATAGACAGAATGAGCAAGAAGCTGAAGAGGACTTTAACCCTTGACAGCTTCTACACAGATAGAGAGCAGACTCTAAATCCTGAGGAGACTAAAAACAGGCAGTCCCCAGGTGATTCCCCAAAGGAGGAGATCGTCTGCTCCTCAGCACAGATGAACCTCATAGAAGTGATTAAAAAGGCTCTCACAAGGGAGCTAGAAGAAAAATGGGAAAAGAGCCTGGAGAAGTTAGTTAAAGAGAGAGTGGATAAAGAAGTAAAATCCTTGAAAAATAGGATTAGTGAACTGGAAACAGAAAACAGCTCTCTAAAAAACAAAATTGGCAAAATGGAGAAAAATTCCACAGAACAAAAGAACTCAATTGGACAATTAGAGAAAGATTTTAAAAAAGTGAGTGAAGAGACTACTTCACTGAAAATCAGAATTGAACAAGTGGAATTGAATGACTCGAGGAGACAAGAAGAATCAGTCAAGCAAATCCAAAAAAATCAAACAATGGAGAAAAATGTGAAATACCTTCTGGGGAAGACAACAGACCTGGAAAACAGATCCAGGAGAGACAATCTGAGAATCATTGGACTCCCAGAAAAACATGATGAAAAAAAGAGCCTGGACACTGTCTTCCAGGAAATTATCAAAGAGAACTGCCCAGAAGTCATAGGAACAGAGGAAAAAATAAACATTGAAAGGATTCATCAATCACCCACTGAAAGGGATCCTAAAATCAAAACACCAAGGAATATAGTGGCCAAATGCCAGAACCCTCAGATGAAAGAAAAAATATTGCAAGCGGCTAGAAAAACCCAATTCAAGTATCAAGGAGCCACAATAAGGATCACCCAGGATCTGGCAGCATCCACATTAAAAGATCGAAGGGCCTGGAATATGATATTCCGAAAGGCTAAGGAACTTGGTATGCAACCAAAAATAACTTACCCAGCGAGAATGAGCATCTTTTTCCAGGGAAGAAGATGGACATTCAACGAAGTAAGCGAATTTCATCTATTTCTGATGAAAAAACCAGAACTTAACAAAAAGTTTGATCTACAAATATAGAACTCAAGAGAAATCTAAAAAGGTAAAGATTAATCTTGGGAACTATATTTTGACTATATAGATGTATAAAGAATACATGTATACCTTGTTCTAGAAATTGATGTGGAAAGGACATTGTACCAGAAAAAGGGTAAAGTGGGGGTAGTACATCTCATGAAGAGGCATAGGAAACCTATTATATCTGAGAGAAAGAATGGAGGGGGATGAATATAGTGAGTATCTTACTGCCTTCAGAATTGGCTTTAAGTGAAAAATCTTAAGACATATTCAATCTATGGTGAAACTTCTCCCATCTCATTGAAAAGTGAGAAGGGAAAAGTGGAAAGGGAAGGAATAAGCTAAGCGGAAGGGAATACGGGAACTGGGAGGGAAAGGGGTAAGATAGGGGGAGGAACTCTAAGGCAGGGGGGAGGGACACTAAAAAGGGAGGGCTGTGAGAAGCAAGGGGTGCTCACAAGCTTAATACTTGGAAGGGGGGGAAAGGGGAAAGAAGGGAGGAAAGCATAAACCGGGGTTAACAAGATGGCAAGTAATACAGAATTGGTCATTCTAACCATAAACGTGAACGGGGTAAACTCCCCCATAAAGAGGAAGCGGTTAGCAGAATGGATTAAAAGCCAGAATCCTACAATATGTTGTTTACAGGAAACACACCTGAAGCGGGGAGATACATGCAGGTTAAAGGTAAAAGGTTGGAGCAAAATCTACTATGCTTCAGGTGAAGTCAAAAAAGCAGGGGTAGCCATCCTGATCTCAGATCAAGCTAAAGCAAAAATTGACCTAATTAAAAGAGATAAGGAAGGACACTATATCTTGCTAAAGGGTAGCATGGATAATGAAGCACTATCTATATTAAACATATATGCACCAAGTGGGGTAGCATCTAAATTCTTAAAAGAGAAACTAAGAGAGCTGCAAGAAGAAATAGACAGTAAAACTATAATAGTGGGAGATCTTAACCTTGCACTCTCAGAATTAGATAAATCAAACCAGAAAATAAATAAGAAAGAAGTCAAAGAGGTAAACAGAATACTAGAAAAGCTAGATATGATAGATCTCTGGAGAAAATGTAATGGAGACAGAAAGGAATACACTTTCTTTTCAGCAGTTCATGGAACCTATACAAAAATTGACCATATATTAGGACATAAAAACCTCAAACTCAAATGTAGTAAGGCAGAAATAGTAAATGCATCCTTTTCAGACCACGATGCAATGAAAATTACATTCAACAAAAAAGCAGGGGGAAGTAGACCAAAAAATAATTGGAAACTAAATAATCTCATACTAAAGAATGATTGGGTAAAACAGCAAATCATAGACATAATTAATAACTTCACCCAAGAAAACGATAATAATGAGACATCATACCAAAATGTATGGGATGCAGCCAAAGCGGTAATAAGGGGAAATTTCATATCTCTAGAGGCCTATTTGTATAAAATAGAGAAAGAGAAGGTCAATGAATTGGGTTTGCAATTAAAAATGCTAGAAAAGGAACAAATTAAAAACCCCCAGTCAAACACTAAACTTGAAATTCTAAAAGTAAAAGGTGAGATCAATAAAATTGAAAGTAAAAAAACTATTGAATTGATTAATAAAACTAAGAGTTGGTTCTATGAAAAAACCAACAAAATAGACAAACCCTTAGTAAATCTGATTAAAAAAAGGAAAGAGGAAAATCAAATTGTTAGTCTTAAAAATGAAAAGGGAGAACTCACCACTAACAAAGAGGAAATTAGAGCAATAATTAGGAGTTACTTTGCCCAACTTTATGCCAATAAATTCGACAACTTAAATGAAATAGAAAAATACCTCCAAAAATACAGCTTGCCCAAACTAACAGAGGAAGAAGTAAAGATCCTAAACAGTCCCATCTCAGAAAAAGAAATAGAACAAACTATCAATCAACTCCCTAAGAAAAAATCCCCAGGACCAGATGGATTTACATGTGAATTCTACCAAACATTTAAAGAACAATTAACTCCAATGTTATATAAACTATTTGAAAAAATAGGGATTGAAGGAGTCCTACCAAACTCCTTTTATGACACAGATATGGTACTGATACCTAAACCAGGTAGGCTGAAAACAGAGAAAGAAAATTATAGACCAATCTCCCTAATGAATATTGATGCTAAAATCTTAAATAAAATATTAGCAAAAAGATTACAGAAAATTGTCACCAGGATAATACACTATGACCAAGTAGGATTTATACCAGGAATGCAGGGCTGGTTCAATATTAGGAAAACTATTAGCATAATTGACTATATCAATAACCAACCAAACAAAAACCACATGATCATCTCAATAGATGCAGAAAAAGCATTTGATAAAATCCAACATCCATTCCTAATAAAAACACTTGAGAGCATAGGAATAAATGGACTTTTCCTTAAAATAGTCAGGAGCATATATTTAAAACCATCAGTAAGCATCATATGCAATGGGGAAAAACTGGAACCTTTCCCAGTAAGATCTGGAGTGAAGCAAGGTTGCCCACTATCACCATTATTATTTAATATCGTATTAGAAACACTAGCCTCGGCAATAAGAGTCGAGAAAGATATAAAAGGAATTAGAGTAGGCAATGAGGAAACCAAACTATCACTCTTTGCAGATGATATGATGGTATACCTAGAGAACCCCAGAGATTCTACCAAAAAGCTATTGGAAATAATTCATAATTTTAGCAAAGTAGCTGGCTACAAAATAAATCCCCATAAATCCTCAGCATTTTTATACATCACCAACAAAACCCAACAGCAAGAGATACAAAGAGAAATTCCATTCAGAATAACTGTTGATACCATAAAATATTTGGGAATCTATCTACCAAAGGAAAGTCAGGAATTATATGAGCAAAATTATAAAAAAGTCTCCACACAAATAAAGTCAGACTTAAATAATTGGAAAAATATTAAGTGCTCTTGGATTGGCCGAGCGAACATAATAAAGATGACAATACTCCCTAAACTAATCTATTTATTTAGTGCTATACCAATCAGACTTCCAAGAAAATATTTTATTGATCTAGAAAAAATAACAACAAAATTCATATGGAACAATAAAAAGTCGAGAATCTCAAGGGAACTAATGAAAAAAAAATCAAATGAAGGTGGCCTAGCTGTACCTGATCTAAAATTATATTATAAAGCAGCAGTCACCAAAACCATTTGGTATTGGCTAAGAAATAGATTAGTGGATCAGTGGAAAAGGCTAGGCTCACAAGACAGAATAGTCAATTATAGCAATCTAGTGTTTGACAAACCCAAAGCCCCTAACTTCTGGGAAAAGAATTCATTATTTGATAAAAACTGCTGGGACAATTGGAAATTAGTATGGTAGAAATTAGGCATGGACCCACACTTAACACCATATACCAAGATAAGATCAAAATGGGTCTATGACCTAGGCATAAAGAACGAGATTATAAATAAATTAGAGGAACATAGAATAGTTTATCTCTCAGACTTGTGGAGGAGAAAGAAATTTGTGACCAAAGATGAACTAGAGACCATTACTGATCACAGAATAGAAAATTTCGATTACATCAAATTAAAAAGCCTTTGTACAAATAAAACTAATGCAAACAAGATTAGAAGGGAAGCAACAAACTGGGAAAACATTTTCACAGTTAAAGGTTCTGATAAAGGCCTCATTTCCAAAATATATAGAGAACTGACTCAAATTTATAAGAAATCAAGCCATTCTCCAATTGATAAATGGTCAAAGGATATGAACAGACAATTTTCAGAGGATGAGATTGAAACTATTACCACTCATATGAAAGAGTGTTCCAAATCATTATTGATCAGAGAAATGCAAATTAAGACAACTCTGAGATACCACTACAGACCTGTCAGATTGGCTAAGATGACAGGAAAAAATAATGATGAATGTTGGAGGGGATGCGGGAAAACTGGGACACTAATGCATTGTTGGTGGAGTTGTGAACGAATCCAACCATTCTGGAGAGCAATCTGGAATTATGCCCAAAAAATTATCAAAATGTGCATATCCTTTGATCCAGCAGTGTTTCTATTGGGCTTATATCCCAAAGAAATACTAAAGAAGGGAAAGGGACCTGTATGTGCCAAAATGTTTGTAGCAGCCCTGTTTGTAGTGGCTAGAAACTGGAAAATGAATGGATGCCCATCAATTGGAGAATGGCTGGGTAAATTGTGGTATATGAATGTTATGGAATATTATTGTTCTGTAAGAAATGACCAGCAGGATGAATACAGAGAGGCTTGGAGAGACCTACATGAACTGATGCTAAGTGAAATGAGCAGAACCAGGAGATCATTATACACTTCGACAACGATATTGTATGAGGACATATTTTGATGGAAGTGGATTTCTTTGACAAAGAGACCTGAGTTTCAATTGATAAATGATGGACAAAAGCAGCTACACCCAAAGAAAGAACACTGGGAAACGAATGTGAACTATCTGCATTTTTGTTTATCTTCCCAGATTATTTATACCTTCTGAATCCAATTCTCCCTACGCAACAAGAGAACTGTTCGGTTCTGCAAACATATATTGTATCTAGGAAATACTGCAACATATCCAACATATAAAGGACTGCTTGCCATCTAGGGGAGGGGGTGGAGGGAGGGAGGGGAAAAAAAATCGGAACAGAAATGAGTGTCAATATAATGTAATTATTAAATAAAAAATTAAAAAAAAAAAAAAAAAAAAAACAATCCTTTATGCAATCTTCCAAGAAAGCCTTGTGAAAGGGGGTCCCTTTGGGATTTCATCTGGAATTGCTTTACCTTTAGGAATCTCAGTATTTGAGGTCTGTTCTTTTTTTCTCTCCATAAAAGCTGTCTATGGTGAGAGTTCTTTTTGTTTTTTATTCATTTTTTAAGGCTTGAAGTCTGTTCAATGCAAAGAAGGGAGAGGTTCTTTAATCTGCCTTGGGGGAGTTCTGTTGATTCATTTTAGTGCTTGGTAATCAGGCTAGGTTTCAAGTTCTTCCAGGGCTCAGTGTTTTACATTTTGATTTTTGTAACAAATCTACCAAACTACCTGCTTGCAACAGGGACAAAGAAGCCTAAAAGCCTCCCAGAAGATTCCCAAGTATGTGGAAGCTGCAGTGATCTGACTCCCCATCCCAGCTCCTTGCCCCAGATTTCCTGTACTATGGCCTGTGCTCAGCAGGTTGATACTCTGCCCATTTGAAACAGACCTATTCTGAAATTCTTTCAAAGTATCTTCTTCTGGAAATGTGTTGTACTTGAACATTTGTAGATTCTTTGACTCCAAAGACATTTTAGAGGCTTAATCTGCTGTAGTTTGAGAAAAGATCAGAGGAGGTCACAGAAACTCATGCTTGCTCTCTACCATCTTGTTAACTCCATATATTTTCCTGGTTTATGTATCATATTTGAAAACTACTCCTTACTCATGTCTGCTTCTTCCAATGTATTGTTTTCTTTAAGATGCTTTTCAGATATGACTATTTAAATAAGTGTTTTCCTGAATTTCTCAGCATAGCCATTTTCTTTTTCAAATTATATTTGAATAACATTGTCAACCTTCTGTACTCACTAATATTTTTGTGTATATTATATGCCACTTCAACTCTCCCTTGTCTTAGCTTCCTCCACCCTGCTATTCCCCACCCTCTCCTCTCCCACTTCCCTATAAGTTGAACCAAGTTTCTCTGTGAACTAAATAAGTCTGATATTCGAAGTCAAATTTGATGAGAATAAGGTTCACACAATGCTCATTTCCCTCCCTTCTTTCCTTGAATTTTACAATTGAGGTCTTTTTTGCCTTTCCATGAGATGAGATTTACCCCATTTTACTTCCCCTTTCTAACTTTTTTAGTACAATCCCCATTCCACATTTTTTAACTTTTTTATATCATCATAATAAAATCAAATTATACCTGCACCCCTAATTTATACTTATAACAGAGATATAGTCCTCCAGAGTTAAACATATCATCTTCCCATATAGGAATGTGAACTTTTTAAATTGCAAAAGAAACAGTTTTTTTTCTTTCCTTTTAATTTGCTATGCTTCTTTTGAGTTCTTTAGTTGAAGATTTTCTGTTCAACTCTAGTCTTTTCCTTGGAAATAAATGAAATTCACCTGTTTCATTGAATGTTCATCTTTTTCCCTGAAAATTTTTCAATTTTGCTGGATAATTGATTCGTGGGTACAATTTAGATTCTTTTCCCTTTTGGAATATAATATTCCAGGCCCTTCTGTCCTTTAAAATGGAAGCTGCTAAGTCCTGGGTAATCCTAATTGTGGCTCATCAATATATAAATTGTTTCTTTCTAGCTGCTTGAAATATTTTCTCCTTGATAATTCTGCCATTTCTGAATTTTCTGATGCATCTGAAATTTAGCTGTGATGTTCCTTGGATTTTTCATTTTGGGGCCTATTTCAGGAGGTGAACAGTAAATTCTTTCAATACCTATTTTAGTGGTTCTAAGACATCAAGGCAGTTTTCTTTGATGATTTCTTGAAATATGTTGTCTAGGCTCTTTTTTCATTATGGTTTTCAGGAAGTCCAATAATTCTTATATTGTCTATCCTAGATTTATTTTTCAGCTCATTGTTTTTTTCCCAATGAGACATTTTTTGTTTTCTTCTATTTTTTTTTGCTTTTGTTTGAATGATTCTTAATATCTCATTGAGTCATTCACTTCCATTTGTTCAATTGAAATTTTTAGTGAATTATTTTCTTGAGTTTGCTTTTTTAACCTCCTTTTGCAAATGACCAATTGAATTTTTGAATGACTTGTTTTGTTCATTTTGTTTTTATTTTACAAATTCTAATTTTCAAGAAGTTGTTTTCTTTTTCTATTTTGGCAAATCTCTTTTCTGTGGAGGTAGATTCTTTTTTCATTACACTGAATTTATATTTAAGGAATTTTCTTTGGGTAATGTTTATTTCCCTTTCTAAACTCTTCTGCATAGCTCTCATTTCCGTTCCCAATTTTTCTTCTAACTCTTAAGATCCTTTTTTAATTCTTCCAAGAGAGCCTTGTAAGATGGATACCAATTCATATCAGGCTTTGGGACTTTATCTGGAAACAATTTGCCTTTAATGTTCTCAGGATTTGAGGTCTCTTCTTTGTCTACATGAAAGCTATCTATAATCAGCATTCTTTTTTGCTTTTTTGATTGTTTTAAAAATTGAGCTTTGCTCTTAGGACAAAGGGGAAATTGTTCCAAGCTTCCTCTATAGGCCACAGCTCCTACACATTGCCCTGGGGTTGATGCTGCTGACTTTCTTTCTGTGCTGAATTGGCATAACAAAGTTCCACATTATTCTGAAGTTCAGGAACTCACTATTAGCCTTTTGTAATTTCATTGGATGTCTCATGGCTAGTCTGTTGATTCACTGGCTTCTGAACCAGGAGAGAGTAGCCAACATTGCTGTATTTTGATTAAAAGAATCCTGGTAGATTCCCTTGATACATGAATGCCATAGTGCCTTGAGTCTCTGGGCTGAGCTAGCACTTGACCACATCCTCCCTTCTACTTCCCTCTCCCACTCTGATTAAAACAGACTTTTTTCTGAATTTCTTCCAAAATATCTTCTGCTGGAAATTTGTTGCATTCCAAATATTTGTGTGTTCTGTCACCCCAAATCTGGTTCAGAGAGTTCAGAGGCTTAATCTGGTCTTGATCTGAGGGAAGCCAGGAAGAGCTCAAAGACCTGTCTACTCTTTGCCACTTGGGCTCCACACTTCAATCAGGAATGTTTTTGTTTTTAATTTTTGTGTTGAAAACACCTCCTACATTCCCTTACAGATAATAGTCAATCAATAAATGTCCATTGATTGTATCAAATTCCCCTATGCTGATCAAAGCCCTATATTTGAATCAACTAATCTATTCTCCCACACATATTCTACCTTTAATTTCCTGTAAACTCAGATTTCAGTCAAGATTTTGAATGAGTTTCTGAACCTAGTGGACAGTAAATAGTTTCATTCCTCTCCCAGTTGCCTTTTTCTGCTTCATTCCTTGCAGCCATAATTCAGAAATAAACAGAATTTGCAAGTATAAGCATTAGTCACAGATCCATGTTTTCTAATAAGATTGAGACAGCCATGCATAATCTTGGTGATTTAAATTTTATATTCTGAGAAAAAAAAATTAAGGCTTAACCTAAGTTTTGGATATTACTGCTCACTATAAATTTGTGCAGAAGCCAAGGAAAATAAGCCTCCAAAGACATTAAATTAGCAAGATTAAATAATGGAGCAAAAAATCAAATGGAGAGCTTCTATACTAGGACTTAAATGTCACATAGCAGTAGAATCTACAATGGCAAATTTTTGCCTTTATTCCTGTATCCTAAATCCATTTAAAAATTTAAAATCTGAATGATATCCCCATTGCAACATGAGAAGTATAAAATCAGCAAGAAAAAGAGTTAACAGGCTTGTTCAACCTTGGTGAATCTCTGACCAACACACCAACACATGGACTGGAATACATTTAATTTAATTCAAAAAACCCTTCATAAATGTTTACATCTCTATGTATTATAATGCCATAATATAAATCATCAGAAGTCTTATTTATGTTATAGCAACTCTATGGGAAATGATGTAAAAGATTTAAATATTATTGATATTCCATAAAATTCTTTTATGGATTAAGGAATATATAATTAAGATTTAGGAATTAAATACTCACTTTTTTTCCTTATGTTTTTTTTTTTTTACACTTGTCTCTTTTGACTGGTTGATAATTTTCCTTCATCACTGTATTTTCTTCTCAATTCCATTCATTGTAAGTTAAATAGATGTTAAATTGAATATACATTTATTAGCACAATATATTTTATTAGTAGATTTATAAATATTCCTTAACCTTATCAAAATGTTCTAATTTTTTTATAAGTAATAATTTTATAAGTAAAATATTACTGGGATTTTTCATAGCATAGAAAAATGGAAGGTGATAAATATTATTTAATCCAGAAGGGTCAAACCCTTGGTCAATCAAGTGTTCCTCATAAAATTAAACATAATTGTGACATTTTCAATGAAACAAATCAATAAAACAAATACAGGATAAATAATGCTATTTGGTAGTTTTCAAGTGAATATGTGCCTTCTGGTATACCTCTCTTTGATTCTGACACTACTAGGAAATTTGCTTCTTCTTTTTATAAGATGAAGAAAATGAAGACCAGAGGGATAAAAACTGAAGCCATTAATTTGTATTGACAGAAATAGTATTTAAGGCTACAACAGTGATTATTCCACTATACTCTTCAGGGCCAAACCAATCATGGAACATCACTTTAAGTTTTGAGCATCATCTTTTCAGGCTTTAGTTAGAAAGCAATTAGTGAAAGACAGTGAGGATGATGTGGGGACTTAAAAGCATATGATATAAGGATTCTTTTAAGTAATTTGATTTGTTTAGGCTGAAGAAGACTATTATGTGCCAGAACTCTGAACTTGAAACAAAGGATTCTTACAAAGTACTAAGTCAATGGAATTGATAGAGACAAGAGTTATCTAATTTAGCATGGTTCAGTATGATTGATTTAATACTAAAACAAATCATGGTTTCCTAATGATATAATGATTGGTTTATACTCAGTGTAGAACATATAAGCTAGGAGCTTCAGCCAGGATTCATTTAGAGAGGATAGGTGAGAGCTCAAGCTCTCAGAACCAAGGAGAGAGGAAGGCTTCTAAGAAAACTAGTCGAGCCCCAAGTAAAGGAGACAGGACTTTAAAGGAGACAATTTTGGACTTTAACACTTGGCTGCACTTGTGGTGATTATTAACTGAAATGAAAGCTGCTCCCAGAGATCTCCAAGAAAACCAAACAAGAGAATTTTACAGAAGACAAGACTTTGGGAGGAGGCATGCTAGGCTTTATTGAAGTGTTAGAGAGTCTGTCATGCAAAGAGAATACTTATGTTGGAAACACTGAGTAAACTGCAATAGATGACTCACAAGTAGGCAATTTTTGGTAAATCCATCAAATAATTAAAGCATTTCAAAATATAATGAGCTTCCTGGTGAGGTAGTGAGAACCTCTTATTCAAGGTCATCAAGCAAAGACTGCATAGTTATTTTAGGTAGGTTACAGAGCTTTTACATACACACATCATATATATATATATATATATATATATATATATATATATATAGAGAGAGAGAGAGAGAGAGAGAGAGAGAGAGAGAGAGAGAGAGAAGCACACATATAGACACACATTATGTAATATGCATGTCTATATAAGTATATAAACATATATGCATTGTTGGAATCCTTACTAACTGCTATGTAATTAGAGTTGATCTAATCTTACAAGAAATTGTTTTGGCCAGAACCTGAAACAAGGTACTAAGTAGAACTAATCAAGACAAGGCTTGTGTTCCCACCTTTACTCATTGGAGTCCACAAGTATGCTACCTTCACAAAGTAAACTTTCTAACTTCAAGGGAGTCCACACCTTAAAGCTCTTTGGGCCAGAGAGCACTATGGGAGAAAACCCATAATCCCATTCTCTCAGAAGGTTCACATATAAGGCGAGACAGCCATTCCAGAATACATTTTTTCCTCTTGGCTGGCTGATTGCGCTGGACTTGAGAGGAACGACTCTGGTGCAGAGAACACTTTTGACGGATTTCAGTGGAGCTACGCCAGAAGCCCTCTCTCCGCTGCAAGTTGGTGGCTGGGCTCCCCAGAAGGAGATAAGAGAGACCTTCCATCTCTGTCCTGGTTGGAGGCAGAAGAAAGCAGAGGCAGAGGCTGAAGGACAGAACCTTTGGATTTGGAGACATCCGAAGGGCTCTAAGCCTCTAAACCGGCTGTGCTCTGAGAAGAACAAACTCCATTTGAACTCTTAACAATGCATGTATGAATATATGTGGGTTTTATACATATTTACATACATGCATACATACATATTTTCTATCCACACATACAGTATGTATCTGTGTCTGTGGGTCTGTGTGTATCTATATCAGTGTTTCTGTATATGTGTGTGCCTGTGCACTAAATGCCCCTTCCAACAATATGATTCTGATTACTTCCATGTTTAATTTATTTTATCCCCTTTTACATACTTTACTTTTAGATGAAATTGTACTCCTAGTTGTTTCCTGAAACAGACAATACATTTCCTGACTCTGAACATTCCTAAAACTTCAGATAGGATCTTCCTATCCATCTCTGCAGACAAAATTTTCCTTCAAGGTTTAGTTGGGGGTCTCCTTTCCTGATTTTCTCAGTTTAGAGAATTTTTTATCTTTGCTCTCACTTTTTATTTCTCTGTCTTGCATTTTCATTGTTAGCATGGGTTTACATACAATCTATTCTCACTACTAAATAGAATGTAATTCATTGAACTCAATGGATATTTCATTTTTGTTTTGTTGATTCCTCTGTTAAACTATGAGTCTCTTGAGAAAGGGGACTGTTGCTGTTGTTTGTCTTTCTATTCTTAGTACTTAGTACAAAGCCTGACACATAAATGGACTATTAATAAGTGCCATTGATCATATTCTTGCACAGTGATTTTTGAATGGCATACGTTTAACAAATGTTTTTTTTTTTTTGAATGCATTTCAATTTCATTGTATCACAGCTGGTTAAATTAGAAAAGAATCATAGTCCTTTCTCTGTCCAGATTTGTTCTTTTAGTCTCAATTTAATTTACTTTCATGTTCCTGGGCTTCTTACTTATTCATCTTTCTACTCAACTACAATTCCATGCAAAAGCCAATGTACAAGATTACTATAATAGAAATGTTAAATCTTAAATTGTTTATTTTATGCAGATGGGATTTCTTGTCTTTTTTAGTTATTTATTTTACAAACTGTCTTGAATTTTTGATGTGATAAGAATTTTTTTCAGATTTTGAGGATGTAGTACATGCTACAATATACAATAATAACTTCCTCTATCACAGGAACTTAAAAGGTCAAATAAGCTATCCTAGACTATGAATATACTGCTTTTATTTACATTGGATCAAGAATAAGCCATACATTTTTAGATCTCAAATTCATAATCTTCCTTTCTCAGAAAAATTTCTTGAATTCAATAAAAATTATTAAGTTGATCTCCTATCCATAATGTGGATCTCGTTTCAGAGATTTCAACTGCTTATAATCTTAACTATGTCTTACATAAGAAAAAGAAGAGATGGTTTTAAATGAATTATGACACCATTCACAAAAACCCCTGCTAATGCCAAAAAAGCAGTGGAAAGAATATTCTGTACAATCCTTTTTTCAAATACAGAAATTATGAGGGAAATTGTAACCATAAACAAAGCAATCTGCCTTCAATGAGGGACCTGAGACAGACCATGGCTCCCTAGTAGAGAGCAATGTAACAAATTAGGATAGCTAAAACACTTTAGGAATGGAGAGAGGGAAAAATAAGGAAGGGGAAAACAAAAAGAATAGCAGGACAAATGTATTAAAAAATAAACAACCCCTGATGCAACTCTTCACAAATATTTCCTAACATTGCCTGTTAAAAGCAGGTTAATTCAAAGGAAAGTCAGAGTGGGTTCCGATATAAATCATCAAGAGACTAGCCTAGTAGCTTCTTTGGAAGTCAGGAGATTGGAATAGGGCTATAATATCAACTGAAATCTTGTAAAGGTAGGGATTTAAGGGTTCTATCTCTTTTATATTTCTGAGTTGTTATAATTCCCTGGAAGTTTTTAAACAATGCATAAAACAACTTTGGTTTTATTTTATTTTGATAGGAGTAGATACGTTAATGATGTCTTGTTTGAACTGCCCTGTACTGTAAACAAGAATAAAGGTGTGGATTCACTTTCTGGCTTTTGGATCACAGAAATATTAGGGATCAGAGGAAGCCATGCTTGTATAACAGCTTGTTCCTAGGCTATTTTAACTAGACCACTATAAAATTGAGAGCTTCCTGAATATCACCATAAGGGTTACCAAAAATGTTAGCAAGGTGGAATTCTATACTGGCAGGCATTTTAAGGGGAACAATTCCTTAGTAACCAATTAAACCATAATGTTACAGCAGAACAAGTCTAAAATTCAAGATATGCATTCTGAATTATTATATGTGTGTGTGTGTGTGTGTGTGTGTGTGTGTGTGTGTGTACACACACACACATATTCTTCTAACCACAGCTATCTGTCCCTAAGGCCCCAATAAGAAAAAATTCTAATGTGACCCAGAAAATTCTATTCTCTCCTTGTATTAGTAGTGTTAAACCAGAAATCCACTAAGACATCAAGTTTCATTTGTATCTGGCAAAGAGACAAGGAGGCGAATATTAACATATATCTATCTCATTCATCACAGAGTAAGATATTTCAGAAATAAACTGAGATAAAAATTGATTTAAGAACTTGGCTTATCATTTCCTTAAATTTTCTGAATACATTTTTGGTAATTACCTATTACACAAAAGACAAATATTTATGGGAAAAAATGTTCTCTACATTAATAAATTGTATTTCTGTGCAATGATTTACTACTTACATGTTTAATGTGGGATATAAAAATTCTAATTATCAAATTAGACACCATTTCACCAAAGACAATATGAAGCTTCTTCAAGGCATTGAGGTGATCCAGATTCTTAAAGGTTATGACAGCACAGTAGCAGTTACAATGCATCTATATTCCAAGGACCAGCCTACTTTTCTTCAAAGAGATAATTTAGACAAATTTAAATATCAAGTAACTTATTGAATACCTTTGTGATGACCAGGTATTTTAAAATCAGCTAGAGTCAGGAATTCAGGTTAGGGGAAAATTATCGACCTTTATTCTTAGTGAAGGTGAAGAAGGATTGGAGGTAAAGGGGGATCGGAAGTGAAGGAGGATGGGATAGCAACGTGTACAGCTGCAACAAGATGACAGCCAGCAGTCTCTCTTTCCGCTTCCTTCTCTGCCCCCTGCCTCCACCCACCAAAATTGTCATTTCCTATACAACACATCAGGACTTGCACAAAGAGTGGGCAGGGCCATTCTTTCTCCAAGTATATATATATATATATATATATATATAGAGAGAGAGAGAGAGAGAGAGAGAGAGAGAGAGAGAGAGAATGGTCCAATTACTATTTAGCCTCACGTGCTTGGAACCTCAGTGCATCAACTTGACCCTCAGCCCATTACATACCTTGATGACTAAAATTCAATAGAACATTTATTAAGATGTGAAAGATTTCAGAGGATCATACTTTTAGAGCCAGACAGAAATACTGAGATGATTTAGCTCATACTTCATTTTGTACATATGAGGAAATTGAGGCCAAGGGAGGTTAATGCATGGACCAATCAATTCCTCCCTTCCTTAATTACTCTTTCATTCTTCTCTTATTTCTTTCTCTCCCCACTCTTTCATCCTGCCTCCTTCCCTTCCTCCTTTCCATTCTTTCTTGCCTCCTTCGTTCTTCCTTTTGCCCCCTCCTTCTTTTCTTTATTCCTTCTCATCTTCTTATTATCCTTTTTTCCTTATCTCCCTCCTTTGCTATTCCTCCATTTTTCCTTCCTTCCTTCCTTCCTTTCTTCCTTCTTTCTTTCCTTCCTTTTGTCCTTCTTTCATTTTTTTAAAGTGTGTGAAGTATTAAAGAAAAAAAATTGAGATTGCTTATTTTTTCATCATCAAACAATTACTAATGGCATCCCTCAATAAAGTTTAGTCTTTAATTGTAGTCATTTTGAAGAACTCTTAGAAATACTTTTCCATGCTTTATATAAAACCTTATTATTTTAATATTATTAAAATATGCTGTTAATAGACTTTGTAACCTTATTTATTGGAGAAAAGGCTATTTAATAAGAAAAAAGTGAAACTTCAAAATGTGTATGTTTCACTCACAGCTTGATGCTGTTTGAATTTTCTCATAAAGACAAATTTGAAAATTTCCAAAAATGAATTCAAAGTTAAGTGAAAAAAATAGAGTAATTTGTTCCTGAAAAGTTTTCTAGCAATGTAGAATCCACCTAAAGTTCACATAAGATTCATTTCACAATATTATCAAATTAAAGGAAGATTTTTTTGGAAGTAAATAGTTTCTTTCCCCACTTAGAAGGAATAAGTTTCTAGTTATGAAACATCTTCCTTAAAACATTTAAAAACAAGTATTTTAAATGACATTTTGGGAGACTAGCAAAGCTGTGAGTGCATTTCAGCATCTTAGTGGAATTATAAAAAACACATTTAATATTAAATTTGGTATACAATATAATGCCTTGTACTTCTAAATTGTTTATTATGTTGTAAATTAGTAAACCTCAAACTATTTGGTATAGTTAAAAATCAAACAGTGCATAAGTGGCACTTTTGTTATTTAGGAAAGGGAAAATTATTCCAAAACTTTATGCAGTTTATTAAATACTACTTAGTGCGATACAAATCTCATTTGAGATTTACATGCTATTATTATTTTAATTTCATAGGTGAGGAAAAAGAGAAAGGGAAATGTTAAGTGACTAGCCTAGTGTCATACACTGCTAAATGTCTGAAGTTAGATTTGAACTTTATTTTTCCTTACCTTAGGCCTAGCATACTACTCAATGAAACACCCAGATTTGATGATCTGAAAATATGGTAAGAATATTATATGTATATAATTATACATATATATAATGTATATATATTATATATATATTTATAACACACACATATATATAACATATAAATATATTTATAACATTTAATAAATTGGGGAAACATTAGAAAGATGAGGAATAAATGTAAGAATAATATAAGCTTGTCCCTTTTTCCTGTTTTCATGTGATATCATAATAATATAAATAAAAGCCATAATAATGACAAATATAAATAAAAGGCATAAACATAGCAAAGAGGAGACAGAGGGTTTTTATTTGACAATGATATAATAACATGCAATAGCTTTCTTAGAAAATTATAGAGAATCAGAAAAAAATATTTAAAGAATGCATTCAAGAATGTATCAGGATAAAAAAATTATTTCATAAAAAAATCAATAATATTTCTAGGTAGCAATAACTAAAGCTAAGTGAAAGTAACAGCAAAATAAATCTAAAATGTTAATTTACTGATGCATCTATCAAGGTAGACTCAAGACCTATATAGATTTAATTACAAAATGCTTTTTAAAATGACAAAAATAAAGGTAATTTTAGTGCTAAATCTCAGGTTAAATTATAAATTTGTACATAGAAGATTTAAGTTATGAGCATCAAATTAATATATTATGTCTAATGGACTCATTTATCTTAAATGCAGATAATCTTAAATTATCTTAAATTTTAAAAACCAATCCTCCTTGAAAGAAATTTGTGACCAAAGATGAACTAGAGACCATTACTGATCACAAAATAGAATATTTTGATTACATCAAATTAAAAAGCCTTTGTACAAATAAAACTAATGCAAACAAGATTAGAAGGGAAGCAACAAACTGGGAAAACATTTTCACAGTTAAAGGTTCTGATAAAGGCCTCATTTCCAAAATATATAGAGAACTGACTCAAATTTATAAGAAATCAAGCCATTCTCCAATTGATAAATGGTCAAAGGATATGAACAGACAATTTTCAGAGGATGAAATTGAAACTATTACCACTCATATGAAAGAGTGTTCCAAATCATTATTGATCAGAGAAATGCAAATTAAGACAACTCTGAGATACCACTACACACCTGTCAGATTGGCTAAGATGACAGGAAAAAATAATGATGAATGTTGGAGGGGATGCGGGAAAACTGAGACACTAATGCATTGTTGGTGGAGTTGTGAACGAATCCAACCATTCTGGAGAGCAATCTGGAATTATGCCCAAAAAATTATCAAATTGTGCATACCCTTTGATCCAGCAGTGTTTCTATTGGGCTTATATCCCAAAGAAATACTAAAGAAGGGAAAGGTACCTGTATGTGCCAAAATGTTTGTAGCAGCCCTGTTTGTAGTGGCTAGAAACTGGAAAATGAATGGATGCCCATCAATTGGAGAATGGCTGGGTAAATTGTGGTATATGAATGTTATGGAATATTATTGTTCTGTAAGAAATGACCAGCAGGATAAATACAGAGAGGACTGGCGAGACTTACATGAACTGATGCTAAGTGAAATGAGCAGAACCAGGAGATCATTATACACTTCGACAACGATATTGTATGAGGACATATTTTGATGGAAGTGGATTTCTTTGACAAAGAGACCTGAATTTCAATTGATAAATGACGGACAAAAGCAGCTACACCCAAAGAAAGAACACTGGGAAACGAATGTGAACTATTTGCATTTTTGTTTTTCTTCCCGGGTTACTTATACCTTCTGAATCCAATTCTCCCTATGCAACAAGAGAACTGTTCAGTTCTGCAAACATATATTGTATCTAGGATATACTGCAACATATCCAACATATAAAGGACTGCTTGCCATCTAGGGGAGGGGGCAGAGAGAGGGAGGGAGGGAAAAAAATCGGAACAGAAACGAGTGTCAATATAAAGTAATTATTAAATAAAAATTAAATTAAAAAAAAAAAAACCAATCCTCCTTGAATTGGTTTAAAACTAGGGAAAAAAAAGATTAGTGAAAGATATTAGACAAGCTGGAATTAGAATCAGATGGATACTTTTCAAAGTAGTAGGCCAAAAGACCAAGAATAAAATTTACTTAATGAAAAATCTGATTTAATAAAAATTTCTAGGAAACCTCAAAAACAGTTTTCCATCATGAAACAAAGATTGTGATAAAATTTTACACCATAATAATATAATATGATATAAAATAGATGTGTGGTGTGGATATTAAATATAACAATTAAGATACATCTAAAAGACTAAAACCAGAACATTTCTTAGATAGAGATAGGATGAATAATTCTAAAGAAGAGATAGAGATGAGAAGTAATTAATAGGATTGAATATAGGTAACAACCCAGCTTAATACTCAACATTAACCTCCAAAACAACTTTAAATTAACTTCTCAAAGAAAAGTTTTGAGCAGCAAAGCCAATGAAAGGTCAGAGTAAGACATTTTTTCCCACCCTAAGATAATTTAGGAGATTAACAGGAGAGGTCAGTGACATCTAAGTGGAGGCTAGTCTCCAGCAGCTGGAGCAACAGAAGCAGTCGACCTAGGAGGCACTTTCAACAAAAGTAGTACCTAGAGAAAGGGAGAGTTAGAATGGGGTAAATAAACTCACATAAAAAGAAGAAAACTATTTTAAAGTACAAAAGAAGAAGGAGATTCTTTTGCTCATCACATCTTGCAACAGTTTACATAAATATAGCTTTTTTTATCTAAAACTTCAGAGAATTTTAATTATTGCATCATGAGGATCTGAATAGGAAATGAATCTTTATCTCTCTTTAGAGTTTTCAAACAATTGTTTACATATAAAGTGATTTTTATTAATTAATTAATTCATTTGATAAAATCTTTATTTTCAAAATACATTCATAGATAGTTTTTATACTCACCCTTGCAAAACCTTGAGTTCCAAATTTTCATTTTCTATCTCTATTAATCCCATCACCTCCCTGAGATGGCAAGTAACTCAATATATGTTAAACATATGCAATTCTTCTACACATTTTTCCACGATTATAATGCTGTTCAAGAAAAATAGGCTCAAAAAAGAAAAACAATGAGAAAAAACAGAAGCCAACAACAACAAAAGTGAAAATACTATGCTGTGATCCACCTTAGTTGTCACAATCAGAGGATTGTGAGAAAGAGAGATCTAGGTGCTGATAGCTCTCTACATCAGAAAACTAATGAAACTGGTCTGAATCACCTTGGTGTTGAAAAGAGCCACATTCATAAGAATTGATCATTGTATAATTTTGTTGTTGCTGTATATGGTATTCTCTTGGTTCTATTCAGTAAGTAAAGCTTTTTCTGAGAGGATCATATCTCATAGCAAAATAGTATTCCATCACAACCATACATGACAACTTATTCAGCCATTCCCCAAGTGATGAGCATCTCCTCAATTTCTAATTCTTTATCACCTTAAAAAAGTTACTATATTTTTGCATATGTAAGTCTTTTACCTTTTCTTTTTTTTTCTTTTTTAAAGTTCATTCACAAATTCAAAAGTTTTTCCCAAGTTACATTCAGAACAACTTTTTACATTTGTTTAATTTTTTTTTTTGAGTTCAAGATTCTCTCCCTTATCTCCATCCACAATTAAGATACCACATGTGAAGTTAGGCAAAACATTTCCATAAAAGTTACATTGTGAAAGGAAACAGATTCTCCCCCCCTAATGAAAATAAAAACTGCAAGAAAATTTTAAGTTTTTAAAAAAGAGAGAGGAAGAAAAAGAGAATGCTTCAAGCTATATTCAGCTACAACCAATTCCTTCTCTGGGTACAAATACAATTTTTCATCATAGATCCTTTGGAGTGATTATACATAATTGAACTCCTGAGAATAGCAAAATCATTTACATTTCAAGGGAATGACAGTAATGACACAAAATACCAAAACTTATACCATACAGCCAAAGCAATTCTAGAGAGAATTTTATATTTCTATATGCTTATTTAAATAATATATTGAAAGAGAAGATTGATGAATTGGGTTTGCAACTAACTAAGAAAGCTAAGATTAATTAAATTAAAATTTCCCAAGTAAATACCAAATTTGAAAGTCTGAAAATAAAAGGAGAGGTTAATAGAAATTGAAAGTAAGAAAACTATTGAACTAATAAACAAAATTAAAAGTCAGTTTTATAAAAAAATACACTTTTAGTTAATTTGATTAGAAAAAAGGAAAGAAGAAAATCAAATTGTTAACATCAAAAATGAAAAAGGTGAATTTTCCCCCAATAAAAAAGAAATTAGAATAATAATTAGGAGTTACGTTGCCCAACTCTGTGCCAATAAATTTGATAATCTAAGTGAAATGGGTGAATACTTAACAACATATAGATTTCCCAAATTGAGTGAAGAAAATGAGTTACTTAAATAGTCCCATTTTCTAAAGAAAAAAACAAAATGAACAAACTGTTAATCCTCTCCCTAACAGAAAATCTACAAGACCAGATATATTTACAAGTAAATTCTATCAGACATTTAAAGAACAATTAACTCCAATAATATGGAAAATATTTGAAAAACTAGAGAAAGAGGGAATCCCACTAAATTCATTTTATGATACAGAGAAGATACTGATACCCAAACCAGTTAGGATCAAAACAGAGAAAGAAAATTATAGATCTATTTCCCTAATGCATATTGATCCAAAAATATTAAATAAAATATTGGCAAAAAGATTACAGCAAATTATCTCCAGCACAACATACCACAACCAAGTAGGATTTATACCAGCAATGCAGGGCTGGTTCAATATTAAGAAAAGTTTTACCCTAATTGATAATAGCAATAGCCAAACAAACAAAAATCATATGATTATCTCAATAGATGCAGAAGAAGCATTTGAAAAAATCCAAAACCCATTCCTATTAAAAACACTAGATAGCATAGGAATAAATGGAACTTTTGTTAAAATGATGAGTAGTATTCATTTAGAACTATCAACAAGTATCACAAATAATGAGGATAAACTAGAAGCATTTGTAATAAAATCTGGGATGATATTGCCCATTATTGCCATTACTATTCAATACTGAATTAGAAATATTAGTTTTAACAATAAGAGAAGAAAAATAAATTAAAGGAATTAGAGGAGGCTATGAGGAAACCAAATTATCACTCTTTACACATGATATGATGATACATTTACACAATCCTAGGGAACCAACTAAAAAAATTACTAGAAACAATTAGCAACTTTCACAAAATTGCAGTATAAATAAATCCCCACAAATCATCAACATTTTTATGTTACCAAAAATTCCATCAGCAAGATAGCAAAGAGAAATTGTATTTAAAATAACTGTAGAGCCTACCTGTCAAGACAAAGTCAGGAAATACATGAACATAAGGCCTCATTTCTAAAATATATAGAGAATTAACTCAAATTTTATAAGAATAAAAGACTTTCTCCAACTGATAAGTGGTCAAAGGATATGAGCAGACAATTTTCAGATAAAGAAATTAAAAGCATTTCTAATCATATAAAATGCTCTAAATCACTATGATACAAGGAATTGAAATAAAAAGAACTCTGAGGTACTAACTCATAGCTCTCATATTAACTAGAATGACATGAAAAGGTCATGAAAAATATTGAATGGGGTGTGAGAAAATTGGGACACTAATATGTTGTTAGTCAAGTTGTTAACTGATCCATCCATCATGGATAGCAATATGGAACTATGCCCAAAGGGCTATCAAATTGTGCATACTATTTGATTTCTACTGGGTCTGCATCTCAAAGAAATCATCAAATCGGGGGGAAAACCCTATGTTTCTCACATATGGTTAAGAAACCCATATGTTCAAAAAAGTTTATAGCAGCCCTTTTTGTAGAGGCAAGAAATTGGAAACTGAGTAAATGTCTATCTGTTAGAAAATGGCTAAGTAAATTATGGTATATGAATATTAGGGAATGTTATTCCTCTATAACAGTAATCGGCAGGATGATTTCAGAAAGACCTGGAGAGATTTGCATGAACTTATGCTATATGAAGTAAGTAGAACTAAGAAAATATCGTATATAGCAACAACAAAATTATGTGATGATCAACTCTGATGGACATAGCTGTTTTCAGCAATGAGATAATTTAGGCTAATTTTAATAGAATTATTATAAGAGAAAGCCATCTGAATCCAGAAAGAGGACTATGGGGACTGAATATGGACTACAACATGGTATTTTCACCATTTTTATTATTGTTTGCTTGCTGTTTTGTTTTCTTCCTCATTTCTTTTTTCCTTTTTGATCTGATTTTTCTTATGCCACATGATAATTGTGGAAATATGTATAGAAGAATTGCACGTGTTTAACATATGTTGGATTATTTGCTGTCTAGGGATGGCGGTGGTGTGAAGGAAGGGAGAGAAATTTGGAACATGAGGTTTTGCAAGCTTGCATGTTGAAAACTATCTTTCAAATAGTTTGGAAATAAAAAGCTATTTAATAAAAAAAAAAAAAAAGGAACAAATGCATGTTAAATTTATTGAGCCTTTCCTCAAATGATGAGCATCCCCTCAACTCTCAGTGTTTTTTGCCCTGAGAAGAGAATTGCTATAAATACAGGTCATTTTCCTTTGTTTCTTCTAATATTTTTTTGCTATTCATGCTTAGTAATGGTGTTGTTAGATGAAAGAATGAACATGAATTTATCGCCATTTGGGCACAGATCATATCATTTTATCCTTTGTCAATTGAGCCATTGCTCTTTTTTACTTTTGAAATTTGACTCAGTTTCCCCATTTCAGAAATGAAGTCTTATCAGAAAAACTTGCTTCAAAATTCGTTTTACAATTACTATTGCTAACTATATTTTCTCCCATTTTACCTTCTTTTTACCCTGTCCCTCCTTAAAACTTTTTTGCTCCTAACTACTCCCTCTTCCAATGTCTCCTCTCTTTTATTACCCTTTCTCCTTCCCATATCCTATCTCCTGTTGGAATCCTTACTAACTGCTAACTAATTAGAGTTGATCTAATCTTACAAGAAGATGTTTTGGGCAGAACCTGAAACAAGGTACTAAGTAGAACTAATTAATACAAGGCTTGTGTTCACACCTTTACTCATTGGAGTTCAATGAGTTCACACCTCCCTTGAAGCTCTTTGGGCCAGAGAGCACTAGCATAAATAGAGCTTCAATGGGCCAGTCAAGGAAGTTCTTCAGAGTGAAGAAGCTACAAGTCGAGATTTCACCGGAATGACATGAAGAGTGGTGCTGGCTCTGGAGGCTGAAGAAAGCAAAGGCAGAAGCAAAGGACAAAGCAGCAAGAGCTCTTGGAACCAAGCAGAGAGATAGGCCTCTAAGCTAACCGGGCTATATTGGAGATAATAAAAGATCTGAACTTTTATCACCTGGCGGCGTTTTTGAGAAGGAAAAAGCTCACCACATTTTGGCGCCCGAACAGGGACCCCACATTTGAACTCACAGCATTTTGGCGCCCAACGTGGGGCTAACAGACCCCCCCCCCCCCCAGTGGATTTCAGTGGAAAAGCTCCGATCCTGATTCAAGTGGAAAAGCCTCTGATCCTGATCCAGTGGAAAAGACTCTTCAACCCAGAAATTAGGGTGAGTGCAACAAAGAAATTTTGTTAGAAGAGTTAAAGTAGAATTTCAGCTAAGATGGGACAGATATTTAGAAAACAGCCTGTTTCTGTTCGAGGAATATGGTTAGAGAGCATTGTCAAAATTATGGAAAGCCAAGGTTTAATTATAAGTTTACAGCAAATCACTGAATATTTACAAACTGTAAAGGACATATGTCCTTGTTTATCTCTTGATAAGGAATTAGATCTAAATGAATGGAAATTGGTTGGAGAGGATCTTTGTCAATTCTATGATAAAAATGGGCCTAACTCAATAATTAATACATATAATGTAATACAATTGGCTATAAGAAGTTATTTAAGTGATAGAATGAAGAAAAGGAAAATACAGGAGGAAGAAGTGCCAACTTTACTAGATGAAAAGGAGGATGAATCAGATGAGAATGGAGTTAATTACAATTCTGAGTGTAATACTTCATAGCAGGAAGAATTAGGTGATTCCACATCTCATGACCCTCCCCCCGCAATTAACCCTTCATGGGTGGAACAAGGGGGAGGGAGAGAGGCAGAAACACAGTCAGCTTCTCCTGTAAAGCAGAATTTGACAAGATTAGAAAAAGCATTAATTAAAGCAAAAAATGAAGGAGAAGATATATCTGATTTTATAAATGCATATCCTGTGATTGAAGAGCTCAACTCCTCAGGCCAAAAAGAGAGAAAATACACTCCTTTTAATTTGGGAAAAATTAAAGATTTGAAAAAGGGTTGCACTCTTTATGGGGCTACATCATCTTATGTAAAGATGTTACTGGATAATTTGTCTTATGAAATCTTAACCCTGAATGACTGGAAATCCATCGCTAAAACATGTCTTGAACCAGGACAAAATTTATTGTGGCTTTCAGAGTTTCATGAATTATGTAGGATTCAAGCCCAACGCAATAGGCAAACAGGAGCTATTGTACAAGTTGCTTTTGACCAACTAGCTGGAGAAGGTCAGTATGCAGAGAGTTCAGAACAGATTTATTATCCCATAACAGTGTATGAACAAATTTCTAAGGCTGCAATAAAAGCTTGGAATTCTCTCCCTGGACAGAAAGATGGAAATAATGCTTTCACAAAAATAGAGCAAGGTCCCAACGAACCTTTTGCAGATTTTGTGGGGCGTTTACAAACAGCTGTAATAAGAACCATTGGAGATAATGCAGCAACAGAAATAATGACCAGACATCTGGCTAAGGAAAATGCCAATGAGATTTGCAAGAGAATTATATGGGGGCTAGACAAAAATGCTCCTTTAGAAGAGATCATAAGACGCTGTGCCACAGTGGACATAAATGCTTATTATGCCCAAACTATGATGAACATGGAAAGACAAAGTCCTTCTTGGCAAAGGAATTATAGAGAAACTCGTCAATGTTTTCAATGTGGAAAAGTTGGACATTTGAGAGCTCATTGTAGATATGGAGATAGAGTGAGAAGACGGGGTGAGAGAAAACCCAAAACCCCATGTCCAAAATGCAACAGAGGCTTCCATTGGGCCTCAGAATGCAGACAGATTCAGGGAAACGGGATGAGGGGCCCAGCCCCAGGGCCCAAGGCAAAAAACACTTGGGGCATGATGGCAGCCAATGGTGCACCCAGAGAGTGCCTAGAAGTTCAGTACCCAGACATGACCAATCAGCCAGAAATCCATATGATGGGAGAAGGGGATTACACAGTCAACCAGCCAGGAAGCAACCTGATGGTAGAAGGGAATTAGGTTAACTGCTTGGGGAAGAGGATCTGCTTATATTTCCACAGATGAAGAAAGAATCAGATGGCTGACAATGAGACTGTCAAAAGGACTCTTAAAATCTTCAGAAATCATTGGGTTCCCTGAGATGAAAAATTGTTGATGAGACCTTTTGCAGTACTTCAGAGCTTACAAGAATTATTAGATTCCTGGCACATGAACTAATGGACAATGGATTGCTTATGGACTGTTTCTAGGACTTATGGACATGTGTAAATCTTCAGGTTGATTCATGTTGTTACATTACTACTAACCTGTGTTATATTGCTATGTGCTTATGTAAATTATGTATAATGCCTCCCATATTGATGGATTTATGTATACCATGTATATCATATTGATGGATTTATGTGTACCCCTTCAGAAACCCACTAATCTGATTAGATTTCCTATTTCCTTTGGTGTTTTCATCTAACAAAAGAAAGGGGGAGATGTTGGAATCCTTACTAACTGCTAACTAATTAGAGTTGATCTAATCTTACAAGAAGATGTTTTGGGCAGAACCTGAAACAAGGTACTAAGTAGAACTAATTAATACAAGGCTTGTGTTCACACCTTTACTCATTGGAGTTCAATGAGTTCACACCTCCCTTGAAGCTCTTTGGGCCAGAGAGCACTAGCATAAATAGAGCTTCAATGGGCCAGTCAAGGAAGTTCTTCAGAGTGAAGAAGCTACAAGTCGAGATTTCACCGGAATGACATGAAGAGTGGTGCTGGCTCTGGAGGCTGAAGAAAGCAAAGGCAGAAGCAAAGGACAAAGCAGCAAGAGCTCTTGGAACCAAGCAGAGAGATAGGCCTCTAAGCTAACCGGGCTATATTGAAGATAATAAAAGATCTGAACTTTTATCACCTGGTGGCGTTTTTGAGAAGAAAAAGCTCACCACATTTTGGCGCCCGAACAGGGACCCCACATTTGAACTCACAGCAATCTCCCTCCTATTTCCCTGCAGGGTAAGGTAGATTTCTCTACCTCTATTGATTATTAACTATGTTATTTCTTCTTTGAGCCAATTCTGATGAGATACCCATTTTTCACTCCCTCTCTTCTTCCCTTCCAATGTAAAAGCTTTTTCTTACCTCTTTTTTATGGCAGATAATTTGTACCATTCCACTATTCCCTTTCCCTTTCTCCCAGTATATTCCTCTCTGACCTCTTAAATTCATCATTTCAAAAAATATATTATCCCTTCATATTCAATTCATACCTGTGCTGCCTGTCTATATATCCTCTTTCTTCCTGTTAATAAAGAGAAAGTCCTAATGAGCTATAAGTTTCATGCTCCCATTTTGGAATGTAAACAGATAAAACTTATTAAGTCCATTATATTACTTTCCTGATTACCTCTTTATATTTCTCCAAAGTTTTGCATTTGAAAATCAAAATTTCCATTCACCATTGGTCTTTTCACCATAAATTCATGAAAATTCTCCATTTCATCGATTTACCACCTTCACCTTTGAAGAATTATACTCATTTTTCTGGTGATTCTTGGTTGTAATCCTAGCTTCAATTCTCTCTGAAATACAACATTTCTAACCCTCTGTGTCTAAGCTGCTAAATTTTCTTACTGTGCTTCTAGCATACTTGAATTGCTTCTTTCTGGATGATCGCAATATTTTCTCCTTGACCTCACAGTCCTGGAAGTTAGCTATAATGTTTTTGAGAGTTTTCATTTTGGGATCTCTTTCAGGAGGTGATTGGTGGATTCTTTCAATTTCTTTTTTACCCTTTAGTTCTAGACTATCAGGACAGATTTCCTTGATAATTTCTTCAAAGATGATGTCCAAGCTCTTTTTATTTATCATGAATTTCAGATAGATGAGTAATTTTTAAATTATGTCTTTTTCATCTATTTTCCAGGTCAGTTATTTTTCTAATGAGATATTTCACTTTTTTCTATTTTTTTACATTTTTTGGATATTTTTTAGCCAGAACTAAATGGTTTTGATGACTGCTACTTTATAATATAGTTTTAGGTCTGGTATTATTAGGCCATTGTCCTTTATATCTTTTTTTCTCATTAATTCCTTCAATATCCTTGACTTTTTTGTTCTTCAGATGAATTTTGTCATTACTTTTTTCTAGCTTTATGAAATATTTTTTGCCTGTTTTGATTAGTATGAACCTGAACAAGTAAACCAATTTAGATAGAATTTTCATTTTTACTATTTTAGCTGGGCCTATTCATGAGCAACTGATATTTTCCCAATTGTTTAGATCTGACTTTATTGTGTAAGAAGTCTTTTGTAATTGTGTTCATATAGTCCCTGGGTTTGTTTTGGCAGGTAGATACCCACATATTTTATTTTACCAACAATTATTTAAAATGTAAAAAAAAAAAATCTCTTTTTATTGTAGTAAGTTTATTCATTCATTCATTTTGCTTAGGCAATTGGGGTTAAGTGACTTACCCAGGGTCACATAGCTTGAAAGTGGTAAGTGGCTGAAGCCAGATTTGAACTCAGGTCCTTCTGACTTCAAGGTGGAGACTCTATCCACTGTGGCACCTAGCTGCTCCAGATTATTTATTTTTAAGACACATTGGTTTATGAATTATGTTGGGAGAGAAAAATCAGAGTAAAAGTGAAAAACCATGGAAGAGATTTAGAAAGCAGAATAAAAGTCAACATAACATGTGTTGATCTAATTCAATCTCCTTAGTTCCTTTTTCTGGATGCAGATGACATTTTCTGTCCAAAGCCTATTGGGATTGCTTTGGATCACTGAACTACTGAGAAGAACCCAGCCTTTCTTAGTTGATCATTCTTACTGTTATTGGGTAAAATGTATTCCTAGTTCTGCTTAGTTTCCTCAGCATCAGTTCATTTAAATTTTTCCAAGCCTTTCTATAATCAGCTTGTTCATTTTTTTAATAGAACAATAATATTTCATTATCTTCATATATTACAAATTGTTCAGCCATTCCCCAATTGATGGATATCCACTTCTTTTCTATTTTTTTTTTGCTACCACAAAAAGAGCTACTACAGACATTTTTGCATATGTGAATCATTTCCCTCCCCTTTATGATTTCCTTAAGATACAGACCCAGTAATGGCAATGCTGGATTAAAGGGTATGCATCATTTTATAGCTTTTTGGGTATAGTTCTGTATTGCTCTCCAGAATGGTTGGATCATTTCACAAGTCCACCAAAAAAAATTAATATCCCAGTTTTTTCCACATCCCCTGCAACATTTATCATTATCATTTCCTTTCATCTTAGTCCAGCTGAGAGGTGTGATGTGGTACTATAAAGATGTTTTAATTTGAATTTCTCTCTTTAAAACATTTTCTCATATGACTATAGATAGTTTTAATTTCATTGTCTGAAAATTTTCTATTCTTATGCTTTGATCATTTGCCAATTGGAGAATGGTTTGTATTCTTATACAAATGACTTGAATCATAAATTTGACATAGAAATGAGACCTTTATGAAAAATATCAGTTATAAAGATTTTCCCCAGCTTTTTACTTTTCTTTTAATCTTGTTTCTTTTGGATTTGTGCAATTTTTTTTAACTTAATGTAATCAAAATTGTATATTTTGCCTTTCATAATGTTCTTTAGTACATCTTTGGTCATAAATTCCTCCTTTCTCCAAGATCTGATAGATAAATTGTCCCTTGTTCTCTTAATTTGTTTTTGGTATCATCCTATATGCCCAAATTATATATCCATTTTGACATTATTTTGGTATTAGTTATAAGATGTAGGTCTATCTTGAGTTTCTGACATTATTTTCCAGTTTTCCCAGAAAATTTTGTCATATCGTAAATTCTTATTCCAGAAACTGGAGTTTTGGCATTTGTCAATACTAGATTGTCATAGGCCTTGATTATTGTGTCATGTGTATCTATTCTATTCCATTGATCCACCACTGTATTTCTTAGCCAGTACTAAATGTTGGCTTTTAATATAGTTTTAGGCATGATATTGCTAAACCATCATCCTTTGAATTAATTTTTTCATTAAATCCTTGATATTCTTGGCATTTTGTTCTTTCAGATGAATTTGGTTATTGTTGGAATCCTTACTAACTGCTAACTAATTAGAGTTGATCTAATCTTACAAGAAGATGTTTTGGGCAGAACCTGAAACAAGGTACTAAGTAGAACTAATTAATACAAGGCTTGTGTTCACACCTTTACTCATTGGAGTTCAATGAGTTCATACTTCCCTTGAAGCTCTTTGGACCAGAGAGCACTATGGGAGAAAACCCATAATCCCTCTCTCTGGAAGGAGCATAAATAGGCCAATGGGCCAGTTGAAGAAGTTCTTCAGAGGAAGACGCTACAAGTCGAGATTTCACCGGAATAACATGAAGACTGGAGCTGGCTGGAGGCTGAAGAAAAGCAGAGGCAGAGGCTGAAGGACCAGACCTTTGGATTTAAAGACATTTGGAGAGAGCTCTTGGAACCAAGCAGAGAGATAGGCCTCTAAGCTAACCGGGCTATATTGGAGATAATAAAAGATCTGAACTTTTATCACCTGGCTGTGTTTTGAGAAGAAAAAGCTCACAACAGGTTATATTTTGTTGTGGACTTTGTCAGTAATAAATAAAAATGCTGATTATTTGTGTGGGCTTATTTTATATCCTGCAGCTTTGCTAAGCTGCTAATTATTCAAATCATATTTTCGATGATTCTAATTATATTATATTGTTCTAATACAATATTGTATAACAGTGATGATAATGGGCATCCTTATTTTATCCCTGATTTTATTGAGAATGTGTTCAGCTTCTATTACAAATAACACTGAGGATTTTAGATAGATGCTGCTTTAAGGAAATCTCCCATTATGTCTGTGCTCTCATATTTTAATAGGAATAATGCTGTATTTTATCCCTAAAGTTTTTTTTTTCCTGCATTTTAGCAGTAATTGATATTGAATCAGCCCTGCAATCCTGGTATAAATCCCACTTGGTCATATTGTGTTGTCCCATTGAAAAGTTGTAATCTCCTTGCAATATTTTATTTAAAATTTTTATATCAATATTCATTAAGGAGATTCATCTTTCTTTGTTTTTTGTTATCTTCTGGTGTCAGTACCATATTTGTGTCATGGAAGGAATTTGTCCAGATGCCTTCTTTAGCTGTTTTTCTAAATAGTTTACATAGTATTTGAATTGATTATTCTTTAAATGTTTGGTGTAATTCACTTGTAAATCCATCTGGCCCTAGAGACTTTTTTTTCTTAAGCAGTCCATTAATGGGTTGTTCAATTCCTATTTCTAAATTGGGACTATTCAAAAAAATTTATTTTGTCTTCTGTTAGTCCAAGCAATTAATATTTGTTTAAATATTCATCAATTTCAATTAGGTTGCCAGATTTGCTGGTATCCAATTGGCTAAAATAACTGCTAATTATTGCTTTAGTTTCTTTTTCATTCGTGGTAACTTTACCCTTTTTGTTGTTGAAGTTAAGAATTTGATTTTCCTCTTGCCTTTTTCTAATCAAACCAACTAAAAGTTTAAGTGTTTTATTTTTTTTTCATAAAACCAGCTCTTCATTTTGTTTATTAGTTCAATAGTTTACTTATAATTTTATTAATCTCCCCTTTTATTTTCAGAATTTCAAATTTGATATTTAATTGGGAGGATTAACTTGTTACTTTTTTAGCCTTTTTAGTTGCATGACCAATTTATTGATCTTCTCTTTATTTTCTTCAAATAAGGCTATAGTGATATAAAATTCTCCCTGGGAACAGCTTTGGTTGCATCTGATAGGTTTTGGTATATTGTTTTGTTATCATCTTGGATGAAATTATGTATTGTTCCTATAACCTGTTGTTTCACTTACTCATGATATAGAATCAGATTATTTAATTTCCAATTTGTTTTTAGTCTATTGTTCCCTGGCCAGTTGTTTTTCTAATGAGATATTTCATCTTTCTTTAAATTTTTAAAAAAAATTTGTGTGGTTGTTTTTATCATCTCTTCATTTCTAATGAAGTTCTTTGATTCCACTCATCAAATTATATTTTTATTTTTTAAGGTTCCTATCTTTAGTGAATTTTTGTATTTCCTCATTTGGACTTTTTAAGGAATATTTTTGAAAGGGGTGAATTTGTACGCTTTTCTTTCCACTAGGCCTATTTTTTTCTCTCTCTCTCGCTCTCTCTTTCTCTCTGTTTCTTTCTCTTACATAGGTTTTTTTTCTTCAATATTTGAAGCCTCTTTTATGAAGTTAATTCCCTTTGCAACATTCTCATTTTTTCTTCTACCACTCTTATTTTGTTTTTAAGTTCTTTAAGAAAACTCACTGTACTTGGGTCCAATCTTTTGGTTTTAACTGTTTTCATATTATTGGCTTTTTTCTGATTTTGTGTCTTTGTCTTCTCTGCCACAATAGTATCTTTAATGACCTTTTTTGGTTCCTTGCTTATTTTTCAGATTATTTCTTATTTTTACAATTTACATAAATTTTGCTCAGCTGGGTGATGGTAGGCACTGTCCTTTGCTTCATACTTTTTGTGTTGCTGTTTCAGAACTACTTCTTGGGCTTCACAAATTTGCAGTGCTTCCATAGTAGTGGGATCAGGAGAAGTGTAGTCATTGCTTTCCTAAACTGAGTTTTGGTTTTTACGCAGGAAGGGATGCTGGTTCTCTCTAACCAAAAGTGCTTGTGATTTTTTTAGAAAAATCAAGAAAACTAATTCTTGTCCAGGAATTGCAGAATAGTGAATGGTCAATGAATTTGTCAATCAGCACCAGTTAATACAGGGTCAGCAAAAGATTCCCTGTCATCTCTTTCTGACATGTTTTTTGACTTCATTACCTTTTCTGATTTTAGAGCTCTAGAAGCTATTGCTATAGCAACTGCTGTTGTAACTGGTGATATGGGTTCCAATATCATAGGTCTCTCCTGCCAACTACTTACATTGTCTTAGCCTAAAAATAAGATGTCTCACCCTGGCCTATTGTTGACTACTCTGCTCCAAAATTTGATTTTAGGAATTATTTAAAGTTGTTTAGAGGGGAATGTTGATCAATTTGTTGCTTTCTATAATCTATCTTCTTGGTTTTGCTTCCATAAATTCTATTGTCCTAAAGGAAGTACTACAGGAATGTGAGCTATGAGGAGAGAATGCTTAATTGATGTTTTCCAAAAGTCATAGTTAATATCTAAATATCTTACATTGTTTTTCATTATGTGTCTATAAAAATAATCTATATTCAATTATCATTTTTCATCATCTAGCTTTTTCATCATCAAAAGCTAGACTTTTGGGATGTGTTTATTGTCCTCAATATGCTTATGTTCTGGTATGATATCTGGTAAATATCATATTTATTCACTGATATACTATGGTCAGATCTACCTTTCATTTGTGTGGATCTCAAAGTTCACATACCCAAGAATAAGCTGTGTCTTAATATTTATTGCAATATTATTGACTATTCTGGGATAGTCTTTGAAAGGTGAAAACAATTGGCCAACATTTAATCTAGCTTTGTCTGTAATTGTATTTAAATTTTGGTAATTCCTGAGTATTATAGGTTGAGATATTAGATTGAGTAAGTCACCCATACATAGACTGGTATCTGTTGGAGAATTTTATTTCTTTTTTACATACTGCTTTCTAATTCCCCCACATGTCCAAGCAGATATTTGACTACTCAGGGGATGATTGTCATCAATGAATTATATTTATTTATATGTATTGACATCTGCTACATGCCTTCCACTATGCTATTCTCTTGGAATACAAAGAGAAAATGAAATAGCCTCTGCATTCAAGAAACTAACATTCCAGGGTCTGCCCTTAAGAATAACACCAACCAAGTTCAAAAGCCTCTGGGACCTGCAGATGATATTTGGATAGTTGAATTGATAACAAATATGTTTGTCCTTGTACAAGTTGGGTTGACTTGCATTTTAGGGATTATTTTAGATTGCTGGTGGCACCTAGGTAACTATATAACTATTATGCCAATTAGCATGTGAGAATACATTAAATTGGTGATAATAAATGGATTTTTTTTTAAAAAAAGAATGACACTCTGATTCCTAGTTGCTTTCAAGAGGATAATACAAAAATTAATAATAAGCTATATTATACCATTCAATAATAATTAAGTAATTGTTGATATGGTCTCATTAGAGAAATTTAGAAAAAGGAACAAAAAGAATAACAATAAAAATAATTCTCAACATACAGCATAAAATTGACAGGATAAAAACTGCAATGAAAATCCACAATAAGACATAGCCATCCATACTTTTCCTACTTCTAGTCTTTGCTTACATGTGCTCTCAGAGGTGTAATTGGAGATTGGCTGAGAGATTTTATGATGCTGAACAAACTGATTCCTAGAGGAAAGGGTTGCCTCACTAGACCTATTAAAATAAGCTTCCAGGAAGGGGTAAGAAATTATCCTAACCGACTTGCTTGCTAGGTCACGTTAACATCTTATTAAGCTACATAAGCCTTTCCTAACAAGCCCTGCCCTTCTTTCTCTTGTAGTAATATAAATAACTTGATGTGTGTTTGGGGATTTACAATTTAACAGTGTTCTGAAATACATTATTATAGAAAGGAAGATTATCAGTGTTGAATAAAAACATTAGACCTGGAATCAGGAAAGGTCTATGTACAAATCTAACATCTTGAGACTTATTGCATCAAAATGGGTAAGTCTTTCATTTCTTAGAATGCCAATTTCTGAGAAAGAGAGAGACAGAGACAGAGACAGAGAAGGACACACAGACAGAGAGAGAGGGAGAGAAACAGAGACAGAGAGAGAGAAAAAGGAGAAAGAGTGAGTGAAAAAGAGAGAGCAATGCAGAAAAGTACTTTATACACTTTAAATTGCTATATAAATGTTAGCTATTATCATCGTTATTATTATTACATTTAATCATCAAATTAAGAGATTAAATTATTTTCCTTCATTCATTTGGTGAAGTCGGAACTCCAACCTAGATGGATACAATAAGAGTGGAAAGGAGGAAGAGAAGAATAAAGGAAAGAATAGTCAAAAACAAACTATTTCTACTTTGGAAATAGAATAAAGGGATGGTAGATTTAATGGAGAGAAAGTATAAGAACTAGTTATTATGATCTAGGAAAAAGTAAAGAGAGGAGAGGTAGTAAAATGGAAACAAAATAAAAATGTAAAGCATGAATAGAATAAAAGAACTTTAAAACAGAAGAAAAGACACAATAGATTAGAAAACTGACTCCAATAGCATGATATTTACAGGAAATATTCAGGAAAAAACAATTTATAAATATTAATTATGTGGCTCTAGAACATATTTATTATGTTTCAAATGAACTCAGAACATCTGGTCTACTATTCAAAAATTCAGAAATGATGCAAAGAAATTAAGTTTAGGGAAATAAAATGGATCTGTGATTTATTTCTGATAGGGACTGCTCAATGAGAAAATTCCTTGTATAAATGCAAGTTAATACTTTTTCTTCAGTTTAATATCTGAGAGAATTTCTTTCATCCTTGATAGATAAAAGTGACTTCCCTTAAGTCATATAGGGAACATATATATATATATTGCATATACATATACATGTACATACATATATATATTCATACACACATATATTTGGAGTAAGGCTTGAATCCAAAACTTCTTATATTTAAGCAAACTATCCTCTGTACCATATAGGCTTTTATAGCAATAAAAACACAATATATTAAATACCATCAAAAATAAAATAATACTCATCTGGAGGTGAAGGTGACATAGCATTATCTGATTTTCCCAACAAAGTCCTTACTTGACAGGCATATTTCTTTATGTTTTTACTCCATTGTACCACTAGACTGAAAGGAGATTATGTAACTTGAATATCTTAATTTATATTCCTTAGTTGTCTTTGATATTATTTCAGTTGGAAAATATCATTATTCTAGGTGACTCAGAATCTCAGATATGATGTCTGACAGATTGCTTTGAATCCATTTCCAATGCAAAACTTATTTTAAGATTCTACTTCTTAATGATTATAGTGGGTTTTGAAGGTGCAGAAATGATAGTCTCAGTTCAGGACTCTGAGTTGTTTACTAAGATAACAGAAAGGTACTTAAATACAAAAAGTGTATACTCAATTGAATATATTCGACTATTCTGGGTCCCCAAGAAGTTTTATGCCCAGGCAAATGAAATAACATAATGAGCCAATCCATCACCTCTACCTAGATTTATTGGTAGAGGACACATTTTGCTTTTAGTACTTACATTATTCTCCAAGGTAAATAGTCATAAATATTGGTGGAAAGATCCCTATGAAACTGACAATAGTGAATTCCATATTTCTTTCCCACCACTCTATCTGCTTACTAGCAATTTTGACAGAATCATTGCTGTAATTTCCTCACATATGAAAAGAAAAATTAAGTTCATTAAGTGTGTAAAAATGAAAATGAATTTAATTCTTTTTGATTTTACTTAGTGGATAATACTTTTTTTGTGTGTTTAGAGCAGATAATAGCTGCTGTAGCTGAGGTAGTACTTGTTCATATTGGCAAAGCACTAATTATGGAGTGATGCCATGGGAAATGGAGCCATGTTTTTGCCATAAATGAAATGTGTAACTTCACATTCTCTTCTGCAAATGTTGGTTAGAAGTTAGAATGGCTGGTTCAAAACTTAATCAGGGGAGGTGATTTAAAGCTTGATCAACTGATATCAGAAAACAGATGGTAAAGAAGTCTTGAAAATGTGCTTTTTTTTTTTTTTTTACTAATGAATACATATCCTCTCATGAGTTTTATTTTGTAGAAACATAATGTTGCAATTATATGTTACTTTAGAGGATCTAATAGACTTTAAGAGAATAATTGTCACTGATCAATTAAAATTATCCAAAAGGCATCCTCGGTGCCAACTATTGATTTTTCAAAAGTGGAAAAAAACACTAAGCAGGATCTACATAACACCAAAGTATTTGTCTCTAATAGTACATTTTTTTTGTAAAAGGTAAAAAATTAATCCATAAAAAAGAATGAATGTGGGAAAACTAATAAAAGATGCTAAAACAAAGATATTTGCTTATTCAAAATCAGGTAAATAAAGCAAGGGGGCTGAGATTCAAAATAAGAGAGAAGAATTTGAGGTGAATGAGAAAAATGTCATATTAACCTCATTTGAGTTTTTGGTAAAGTCACTAAAATATTAAATCAGGGAAGTGTTTTAGATATTATTTACTAAAGTTTTCAAAGTATTTCTAAAAGTCTCATACTATTTAATGGAAAAGATACAGTGACATGGGAATGTGGTAGTATAGTTAGGTGGGTTTGGAACAAGATAATAACTATCACTGAAAAGTAGTATTTAGTGATATGATATTACTTGGGAAGATTTTCTCTTGAAGAGAAACCTGAGGAACATTGCTTAGCTCTGTTTTCATCAGTCTGTGCTGTTTTCATCAATGACTTGAATACAGACATACAAATCAGGTGGACTTTTTTGAACTTCAGGAACTTAAAACAATCACTTAACTCACCCTTTGTTGCTTTAGATAACTTTCCAAAATTAAATAGTAAATAACATTTTAGCCTGAATTTATAAAAGACTTTCACCAAACCCCTAAAATTATAGGTCCATTCCCCATCAAAACTAAATATGGGTATGAATAGATTATATGGAATGATAAAAAAAAAGATTTTGTGGATTCCCCTTCCTTTTTTAAAGATAAAGACAACTAAATTTTGTGATATTGTATTTGCTGTCTGGAAAAAAAATGTTGTTTTCACATTCATTATATATTAAGGTGACAGGGAGGAACAATATACATCCAGAAATGACAATTACAGAAAATTACAAAAAAAGTAATGACATTTGGTTTTAAATTTCAAATGGATTTTTTGGTATGTCAATTTGTAGTGCCTACTGTCAGTTCAATTTAACCTTAATCCAATCATTTTATTGCTAATATAGGCAATATAATAAATCAGTTCAGTGCTTTCAAAATGTGTCATTATTAAAAGAAGCCTGCATCAGAACTTAGGGAATTGTTGACAATTAATTTTGCTAAATGCAAATAGTATATATTTTGACCCCTTCTATCCCAGGTGCAGAGATTAAATTTAAAAGAAAGAAAAAAAGACCAAAAAGTAGATGAGCAAGACCAAAAAAGACAAAGGAGTTATCTGACTATAGAAATTTTTTTTTGCTGAAAAGGAGGAAGATCAAGACAGAAACAAAGAAGACAACAAGATCAACACATTTATGGGCAAGACTCCCAGAGAAAAATGGGAAATGGTCTCAAGACCAGAAAAAAAAAAAACTCATGGAAGAATAAAAAATTGGAAAGCAAATGAGGATGATAAAAGAGAATTATGAAAAAAAAAAGAGTGAACAGTTGGGAAAAAAAGAAAGCAAATGCTTAACAAGTAGAACTGGTCAAATGGAAAGAGAGATGCAAAAATCCATTCAAGAAAACAACTATTTAAAAAGTAAAATTAGTCAAATGGAAAAGGAAGTATAAAAGGTAAGGAAAATAACTACTTAAATGTTTGAATTGGGTGAGTGGACGCTAATGATTCTAGGAGACAACAAGAATCAATCAAATAAAACCAATGAAATGAAGATTAGAAGAAAAGAAGAACAATGGTAAATAATCTTTACAGCAAGTGTTTCTGATAAATACCTCATTTCTCAAATATAGAAAGAATTGAGTCAAATTTATAAGAACAAAAGCCATTATCCAATTGGTATATTGTCAAAGAATATGAGGAAGCAGTCTTCAGATCATGAAATTAGAGCTATCTCTAATTATTATAAAGAAATGCTTTAAATAATTTTTGATTATGTAAATGCAAATTAAAACAACTCTAAGGTTCTTTTAACCTTACAATTCTCAGATTGTTTAATATGATAAAAAAGTTCAATGATAGATATTGGAGAGGTTTTTAGATAATTGGATACTGATTCATCCTTGATGGGGTTGTGAACTGATTCAACTATTCTGGACAGCAATTTGTAACTATGCCTAAAGGGCAATGAAACTGTTCATTCCTTTGTTTCAGCAATACCACTAATAGTTGTGTATCCCAAAGAGATCATAAAAAGGGGAACAGACCTACATGTACATTTTTTTTCTGTAGTAACAAAATTTTGGAAGTTGAGAGGATGTCCCTCAATGCAAATTGAAAGAAGCATAACCATGACAACATTGCAACACAGTATAAGCAAAATTGTGACATCATATGTGAATGGCTCTATCTTCTCAGCAATAATCCAAGACAAGTACACGGGACTTCTAAAACAATGTTATCCAAATTCAGAAAAATAATTGAATTATTTTAATGTAAATGAAAGCATACTTTTAAAAAAACATTTTGTTCTTCTATGTTTTTTTCCCTTTTGATTTGTTTCTTTTTTCACATATTGGAGTAATATAGGAATATACTTTATATGATAGCACATGTATAATATATCAAATTGCCTTCCATTTTTGGCAGAGTGGAGAGAAAAAAATAAATTTGGAACTGAAATCTTATAAAAATGAATGCTAACATTTCTCTTGACATGTAATTCTGGGAAATATTTAAAAAGGAGTCCTATTAAAATTAGGAAAAAACACTTTTCAAATAGAAATTTGTTATAATTAAAATTACCTTAAAAAATGTTGATTTCCTACAAGGATCTTGGACCAGAAAGCATTAAAGAAATGTTATTAGTTGCAATTATGGTTTGATGGTTTCAAAAGTTTTGCCATTGTTCTGGCACTAATTAGATATTGAAAGTCCCTTTGACCCCAAAAGGTAACAATGCCCATTGAGGCCTGGAAGGAATGGGAGCTGAGGCTATTCCATCTTCTTCAGAGGGAAGAAAATCAACATTCTCCTTCTCACATTTAAGAATATGTATCTATACAAAGGGTCTTGAGATTATTAAGCATGCCTGACCTCCCATATTTCCTCTTCTTGACACCTTCTTTCTCCTAAGTCGCTCATTTTGCATCCACCAATCCATTCCCCCCACCCATCTCTTTTTCTTTCTCTTTCTCTTTCTCTTTCTTTTTCAGTTTTCCCATTTAATTCTATTTTCTCTTTCTGCTTGAATAATCTTGAAGATCACAGTCATTGGCATTCTTAGATCTTTGTCTCCTTTATTTTTCCTACTTTTGATAACAAAATTCATATATGCAGCATTATTAATCAGAGGACCATTGAGCAAAATTACCTCTGGAATTGTATTCAGGAAGAAATTCTATCTAAAATTGATATGATAGGGACTAGAAATAGAATGTCAATTATATAGGAAGGTCTCAGTGAGGAGCGCCTCTTCTAAAAGTTTAGGCTGGCATTTTCTAATCTTTAACACTTAGCAAAGTTCTTGGTATATAGTAGGTATTTAATAAATTCTTGCTGATGACTCTGTAATTGATATTATGAGTTCCCTAAAATCATATAGCCAGCATGTTTCAGAGCTATACTTTCACCCTGGCCTTCCTGATTTCAAAACAGGTTCATTATCTAATACATATGAATGGAAACCATCTTGTGAAAAGAGAATCAGTAAACCTTCATTTTTTTCTGAGTCATATTTTAATAAGGAAAACGATGTATGCAGTAGGCTTTTGCATATGCTAATCCTTATTGTTATTTAGGGTACTACAAAGATATCTGCTCTATAAAAGTCCTTTTGGTAGCCTACTTGTCGCCCCACTGAATTTTCATTGTTGATAACTTCAGTACATGTGTAAAACATTTTTAAAAGATCTATAAAGGAAGTTCTGGGGGAGGAGCCAAGATGGCAGAGAGGACACACCTTTCTTTTTAACCTTCCCCTACAACCCTCAGACTAATTAGCAAATCAGCATCTGAATTAGTTCTTGACTGACAGAATCCTTAAACATTGGGAGTGCAACAAATATCAGCAGAAGATGATTTCAAAAATTGCCAGAAAAAATCTGTTTCAATTGGAAATGGGAAGGAAACAGCCAAGCACAAGCAGGCTGAGCACAAATGCCAGTGCAGACAATGCAGAGTCCCAGGGCAGTGTGGACACCACAAAGCAATGCAGACTATGCAAAGTGGTGCAGACTCCATGTGGGAAAGAATCTATGGGGAGAATCTATAGGGATCTATAGTGATGTTGGCCAGTCTATTCTGGCTGCTATCATCAGAGAAGATAGAAAACATCCAAAACAAAAATGAAAGGAAAATAGTGAACCTTAAATGCCCAAATCTCCCAGTGCCTAGTCATGCCTAGCACTGGAAGTGAATCAACACTGACCCATCACAGCCATGGCTGCTTATAGAGGAAGCCACTGTTAGTAAAAAAAAAAAAAAAAAAAAAAAAAAAGCTTGGAAAATCACCCCTGCTCTAAAAGCAGACCTTATTTTTTAAAATGAGTAAAAAAATAAAGAGGACTCTGACAATAGATAGCTTTTATGGTGAAATACTAGAAGAGATATCAAACTCTGAGGAGACTAAAGGCAGATTGTCTCCAGATGAAGTCCCAAAAGGTGGTATATCCTGGTCCCTATCACACAAGGCTCTCTTAGATGAAATTTTAAAAAGGATCTTAAAAGGAAGCTAGAGGGAAAAAATGGGGAAAGGACATGAAAACTTTGCAAGGGGGTTCAGAAAAGTCATACAATTCATTAAACCATAGAGTTAATAAAATGGAAAAAGAAAACAACTCTCAGAAAAACATAAGTTGTGAAACAGAAAAAAAATAATTCCTTAAAAAACATAATTTGTGAAATGGAAAAAGAAAATAACTGCTTAAAATAAAGTATTTGTGAAATGGAAAAAATCCATAAAACAAAATAACTCATTTAAAAATTCAATTGGACAAATACAAAAAGAAGTAAAAATGTAAATGAAGACCATAATTCACTAAAATTCAGAACTGAACAAATGGAAAGAATGACTCAATTAGACAACAAGATTCAGTCAAGCAAAACAAAAATAAAAATTTAAAAAATAGAAAAAAATGTAAATTACCTAATTGTAAAAAGAACCAACATGGAAAATAGATCTAGAAGAGACAATCTAAAGATTATTGGACTACCTGAAATCCATGATGAGAAAAAAAAAAAAAAAACCTAGACATTATTTTTTAGGAAATCATCAAAGAGAACATGAAATCAGAAAGTAAAATGACCATAGAAAGAATTCACCAAACACCTCCTGAAAGAGACCCCAAAATTAAAACCCCAAGGTATATCATGGCTAAATTACAGAACTATTAGACCAAGGAAAAAATATTACAAGTAGCCAGAAAGAAACAATTCAAATACCAAGGAGCCACAATAAGGATTATTCAGGATTGAGCAGCTTCCACTTTAAAGGATTGAAGGACTTGGGATCTGATATTCTGAAAGGCAAAGGCACTGATTGGAATATGTCATACATCATTAATTGGTCATTTCCTATAAATTGATGTATACTGTAGTCAATTAAAATTTTCCATATTTTTCATAATTTATGTCCAATATCTTTCAAGACCCTCCTTTGAATAAAACTATTATGTAATGTAGGCATGATTATTTCTTAGTATTTTGGAAACCTATATAAATTTTTGTTTCATCAACCTAAACTATATTTTGTCATAAATTTTTGTCATATTATCCCATGTCTACTGTCAAATTAAAATATTAAACATAAAAGCATATGTTGATATACTTTGCAGGATATTAAATGTCAAGTTTTCATAGCATATCTCTATTCCTTTGATCTCCTTAACAGATGTTCACACATATGCTGTAGTTATCTTCCTGCTGTTTTTCCCCATTAATACTCATAAAGAACATTGTAACAAAAGGTGACCAAGTGTCTCATGAAATTTTTTTTTCATATAACCTCAGGGTACACAAGTTCCTTTCAAATAAAATCAAATAAAATCTTCCATTTAACTAAAATTTCATTTTACCTCAATTTATTTCAAGAATGCCAATATTGCCAGATTTAGATTACCAATTAACCAATTAATTACCAAATAATATTACTAATAATGTTAGCAAATTTATCTCTGGACAAATATCTCTCATTTACATTTCCAACAATTAAATTAATTTTTATATCAATAATCCTAATGTTGTTATTATAATACTCAAGTATACTACAGCATAGCATAATATAGTATAATACTAGTATTAAATATTATTACTAAATATTAGTATTATTAAACACTAGTATTGAATTAATACTTATTACCTTCTGCTCCCACTTGACTATTTAATCACTGTCATAAGGTGGCAGTTGTTCTCAGAGGACAAAAATGACATCACTAAGTTAAAGTCAAATTAGTGTGCCTGATGATGGCTGATATAAACAACATAAGCTTGCAATGCTTTGCCAGAGATCAAACACAACTAGTCACTATCAACATTTAGGGTGGCTTGTCTAACTTTGTAAGTCTCATGTTTCTTTTGAGCTAATTCAATTCTGTTTTGCTCATAGAGCACAGCACCTTCTCCCATGAGGGTTGATCCTCTGCTGAATGGTCCTATGCTAATGTCTCCCATGTCATGGAGTCAATTTTAATCAATGTTAATATTCTTAAGAGAGACTTTGAGAGTGTCCTTGTACTGCTTTTTCTGATTATCTTGCTAGTACTTGTCCTGTGTGAGTTCTCCACAAAAAAAAAAAAAAAAAATTTGGGTGGGGCAAGTATACATTGGGCATTTGAACAACATGGCCAGCTCAGCAGAGTTGTGCTCTCTTCAGTAAAGTTGTAATGTTAGGCATGCTAGATTTAGAAATTACCTCATTTTCTGGTATCTTATGCCAGGTGATCTTCAAAATCTTTCTAAGACAATTCAAAATGAAGTGATTCAGTTTTCTGGCATGGTGCTTGTATATTGCACCATTTTATTTTATTTTTTTTTTTACTATCCATTTGGTGACCATTAGGTAAAAGTGGAAAAAATACTGTAATTCTTAGCCTAAGGCCCCCAAACTCTGCATTTTTGTAATCAGGTCTGACCATAGGGATAACTCACCTTGTTTCATCTTTGGCTAATATTCCCATTCAGACTTTCTTATAGAAAATTTAACATTATAGATAACATTCTACATGTATCAGCAGCATGATTTCTAGCTCTTATATAAGCATTCAAAATAAGAAATGCTATTATTAGACATGAAAAATTTTATTTCATTATATATAAACTACAGAATGGTTATGATGAAATCACTTTGCTAAAAAAACAAACAAACAAAAAAAAGAACAAAAACATAAAAAACAAAAACTAAAAACAAACCCATAGAAAACACATGCACGTATCACAAAACCTTAATAAGTAATCTTTAACTTTATTCCTTTCACAACAAGTTGCCAAAGAAGAGGTCCATGAATTCCATAGTATGATACTTTCAAAAACTTAGTGCAAAATTCTTTGTTTTTTCCTTTGTAAGATCATCAGGTTGACCAGGAAATGCTTCTGATAAATATGCAATTTTGATGAATAAAATCATAACTAAACTGATAAACTGGATAACTGGGAAGGTAAAAATAAAATTCAGGAGGAGCAAAGTCAGTTGTGGAAAGATAGGTATAGGATAGCTACTGATAATTAGAAGAGATAATATCAGAGCTCAATGTTCTAGAGATAGTTTTGTGTAATAGTGAACCTTATGATACCATCCAATCATGTAATGGATATGTAATAGAGATCATAGAAGTTGAGTTTGAGGTACTAAAATATCAGGCTACTAGCACTAATATGAATTATAACATTGTTATGTATAATAGAAGATAAGATGGGAAGAATATAAAACAATTTAAGAAATTATTGAAAAAGGAATATTGGAAGATCAGAGATGGTTATAAAAGTAGTAGCAATAGATGTTATAATCAATTGATTTAGCAATAGGAGTCTTAGAGTTATTTACAACAACCCCACGCTTCAAAACTAAGGAAACTGACTAAGATTTGTACAATTTTGCACAACTAGAAAAAGACTGAGTTGGAAATACAGGAGATAAATAAATGTGGTAGTATCCTCAGGAGAAAGTCTCTTTTCAGTTAATGTTAGGAAGGAGGAAGGGATATTAAAAACAAGAAAATTAAAAAAAAAAAACCTTAGCTAAGGGATGTTTATAGTAGGGAAGAAATTAAAACTGCAATATTAGAAAAGTTAGCAGATGTTCTGAATTAGTAAAGTAACAGGGTAAAAAATGAATTTAGAAAATGGTCTAAGGAGTAGGTGGAGAAAAAAAATTCTAGAAATTCAGTGGTTAATTATGGCAGAAATTAAGAAAATGCAAAATTAAGTATTACTAAAATGAAACAATTTTCTGTTCATAGGATAGAATTCTTTTCATTAGTCAAAAGTTTTAAAGGTGAAGGAGACTCCCCATTGTTAAGGACCATGCCTGGGTGAAAAAGCAGGTCAATTCTCTGAGAGCCTCCACAGCTGTGTATTGTAACATTTGAGGGAGTTGTGGGGCAGCCTTTATTTATACAGTTGTTGCTTGTGAACTGGGAATGAAATAAATTGGAGGCAAAGGAAAGAAGAGAGAGGTCAGACAATGCAACAGCCTCTAAGTCTCCTTGTATCACCATCATCCTCTCACAAGAAGAGAAGAAAAGGTCTACCAGAGGTAAAGCAAAGTTATATATTGTGTTCCCAACACCCCATGATTGGACTTTCTGTAGAATGGCAATGACTGACTCCAGAGAAGGAGGGAGACATTTCCAGAAATTATGTATTGAAATTCTCTACTAGTTTCAATGCATTTGTATGACCAGTCTACCAAAAGAACAAAAGAAGGCTACAGGTTAGGTTTGTAGATATATGGATTAGAAAGAACTCCAGAAGCCATTTAATTCCACTAGTAGGACTGCTCTTTTTTTTTCATGTCAATAAGTCATGATATCATATTTACAATAGATTTTAAGATTTCTTTTATTCGAGACAGTATGGTTTGCTTGAATAGAGGATAAAATCTGGCGCAGTTTAAGGACGACCTGCATTTAAGACCATCTTTAGCTGTTTACTAGCTTTATTTCTCTGGGTAAATCATGTAAACCAAACATTATTTTCTTCCCATGTAAAATGCTACATCAACTAAATACTTTACCAAAAATACAATACCAAAATCAACTTCTAGTTTTCTAAGATTTTTTTTTAGCTCTCTGGAGATTTTGTTGTTGTTGTTGTTATTGATTATATGCCAATTAATGTTTTTTTTTCTATCACAGTAAATTCTCTTAGAAGAACCAAGGAAATATCATTTTGAATATGAATTCTATTAATCATAGAGGAAATGAAGTAGAGGAATGAGGTATAAAGGAAAGGAAATAAAAGAAAGTGTAATGAAAGACAATAACAGTAGGACTCCTGAGGGAGAAAGCTTGGACAGCTGTTCTCTGACCAAAACAGATTTGTAGGGGATTTACACCAGCCAGATGTCAACCAAGTTGCTTTACCTTGAGGTTTTAAAATGATATCATGCTAAGAGAGACATTATTTTATAGGGAGCTTGAGGAAGTGTTTATTGACCTTTAATAATCTGAATGTTATTTTTTTGAATACTATAATCCTATTAACAAGATTAATCATGTTCTGTCAACATCAGTAATTTAAGGAAAGCTGTAGTATGCAATTTTACTCAGGTTGGATAAGCAAAAATCCATTAACATTGAAATATGCTTTTGATAAAGATAGACTCTCTCTATGCAAGGATGGATATGTGTGTGTGTGTGTGTGTGTGTGTGTGTGGATGTGTTTATGTGTATGTGTGTGTGGGTATCTGTGTGTATGTGTGTATCTGTGTGTATGTAAATATATGTGTATCTATACATATATATATATATACATATACACGTGTGTATGTATGCATGTGTAAGAGACAGAGACAGAGGGAGAGAGAAAGGGAAGAAAGAATACATTCAGTAATTGCTGAATGAGAGAGCGAGACAGACTGTGTGTGTGTGTGTGTGTGTGTGTGTGTATGTGTGCATGTGTGTCTTTTGGTCCTACTCTAGATACTGTATGTCATAGATTTGGGAGTTTCCTATAGTGATAAAAATCTGTCCATGATAAATGATAAGATAATAAATCATCCAAGTCAATCCATCTGTATGATTCATATATGACCTCCTGAAAATCTGTGATAAGATATACACCTTTCTGGGGACTTTTCTTAAGAAATCTTGACATTGACTACCAGTAGACAACATAAGCTCCCTATTTAACAATCTTCATTATCAATGTATGGTCAGTTCACTAATAAAAATCATATCCACATTGTATCAGTGTCTTCCTCCAACCGCTATCAGTTTTATGAATGTGATCCTGAATTTCATTTCTACCTGTATCATTTTGTCTCATCAAGTAGATAAGGCTACTGACCTAAATACAACACATGGGGAAAATGCCATTTGCAAATGAAATGTACAGAAATAAGATATTAGTGATAAAAGAATCTGTAAAATCCATTAGAATGTCTTCTTGACTATACTTGTTTAGACTTGGAATGTTTAAATGAAAGAGGTCTTATTTCCAAGTAATGAATTGGAACTTTAATTCATTCATTTACCTCATTACTTCACACATCTAATTATATCAATGGAATTTGGCTATTTACAGGTTTTTATTTTGATTTCAATAGCATTTTCTTCTCAGTAAATTTCAGTGTTAAATGGCATTCTACTCACATGCTAAAAATTACCACAAAATATTATAATATTAAGTTTCAGATCAAGTATAAAGTATAAGTTCTGGGGTATTTTAAAGAAGAGATTTAGACCTTAAGACAGACTAGTATATAGAAAATATATTTATGACTCTTATAAGTTGTTGAATGTTAAATTTCTTTTCTGCATGAATAGGTGAGGGAATTATAGAAGGTTGCTTTACTAATCTTGCCATTTATGAATATGACCTGGGTTCAATCTTGCCTTTACCACATGATACCTGTATGATACAGTTATCTATTTCAGCTTCCCAGATTAGTTCTCTAAAATTGTAGCTTAGTGATCAAAAGCATATTATTGTTTGTTCCCCAAAACATAGACTGAGAGTTCAATACCAATAAAATCACAAATGTGATTTTTTAAAAGTTGTATATTATTTATGGGAGATGGACAATATAATAAGTGTTTTCTCAGATTCAAAGGGCTTTATAAACATCAGTATTGTATCTCTGGAATTTTGTAGTCTTCTTTGATTACAATCTTTCTGATTGCAGATGGCATTTTCTATCGAAAGTTTATATGGGATTACTTTAAATCACTGAATCAATAAGAATAACCATGTCTTTTGTAATTGATCACAATACATTCGTGCTATCATTGTGTACAATGTATTCCTGGGTCTGCTTCTTTCACTCACCATCAGTTCATGTAAATCTTTCCAGGTCTTTCTAAAACCAGATTATTCTTTATATTTTATAGAGCAATAATATTCCTTTATTTTCATTTACCACAACTTGTTCACCATTCCCCAAGTAATGGTCATAGACTCAATTTCCAATTCATTGTTACAACAAAAAAATTCAGAAAACATTTTTGCACATATTCACCCTTTTTACCCCTGAATATTTTTTTTTTTTTGGATACAGATCCAAAAGTGAAACTTCTGGGTCAAAAGGTCCCAGTTTTCCCACATTTCCTTGAACATTTGTCATTATATTTTTCCTGTTATATTAGCTCATCAGAAAATTGTGAAATGATACTTCAGAGTTGTTTTAATTTGCATTTCTCTGATCAATAATGTTTTAGAGAATTTTTTTTCACCTGATAATGGATGGCTTTAATTTTGTCATCTGAAAATTGATGGTTTTTAAGGTATCTTTCCTGGATCTATTTTCTTTCTTTCTTTTTTAAAATAGCTTTTTATTTGCAAGTTATTTGCATAGGTAATTTTATATCATTGACAATTGCCAAACCTCTTGTTCCAATTTGTCCCCTCCTTCCCCCCATTCCCTCCCCTAGATGGTAGGATGACCAATACTTGTTAAATATGTTAAAGTATAAATTAAATACAAAATAAGTATACATGTCCAAACTGTTATTTTTCTGTACAAAAAGAATTGGACTCTGAAATAGTGTACAATTAGCCTGTGAAGGAAATTAAAAATACAGGCAGACAAAAATATAGGTATTGGGAATTCTATGTAATGGTTCTTAGTCATCTCCCAGAATTCTTTCACTGGGTGTAGTTGGTTCAATTCCTTACTGCTCCATTGGAACTGATTTGGTTCATCTCATTGCTGAAGCTGGCTAGGTCCATCAGAATTGATCATCATATAGTATTGTTGTTGAAGTATATAATGATCTCCTGGCCCTGCTCATTTTCACTCAGCATCAGTTCATGTAAGTCTCTCCAGGCCTTTCTGAAATCATCCTATTGGTCATTTCTTGCCAAACAATAATATTCCATAATATTCATATACCACAATTTATTCAGCCATTCTCCAGTTGATGGGCATCTATTCAGTTTCCAGTTTCTGGCCACTACAAAGAGGGCTGCCACAAACATTCTTGCACATACATGTCCCTTTCCCTTCTTTAAGGTCTCTTTGGGATATAAGCTCTTGAATCTATTTTCCAGGTCAGTTGTTTTTGCAATAAAATATTTTGTATTTTCTTCCATTTTTTAATCTTTTCAATTCATTTGACTGATTCTTGATGTCTCATAGTCATTAGATTTGATTTGCCCCATTCTAGTTTTTAACGTGTGATTTTATTCAGTTTTAGTATTTCTTTTTCAGCTTAATTAATTTTACTTTGGGCATTTTCTTCAGGTTTTTTTTTTTTTTTTTGTATTTGGCAAATTGTATTTTTAAGAAATAGCATTCCTCCCCCAAGCTGGTTACTCTCTCTTGTATACCTCTCCTTTCTTTCCTCATTTTTTTTCTTTTTACCTCTCTTATTTGCCTTTAAAAATCTTTTATGAGCACTTCCAAGGAGCGTCTTTGTGCTTGAGACCAATTCATGTCCTATTACAGGATTTTCTTTGTGGACATTTTGTCCTCATTTGAGTTGATGTTTTGGTCTTTCCTTTTACCATGGTAGCTTTCTATGATCAAGGTTCTTTTCTGTTTCTTGCTCATTTTCTTTCCTTTTCTTTTTTGTATTTCCTCTTTTTTTTTTTTTTTTTTTTTTAATTTTTATGATCATGCTCTGCTTCTGGGATAAAGCAAGTTCTGTCACAAGGTTTCTGTGCAACTCTGAGCTTTGACTTTGAGCATAGGGGCCTCTTGTGTTTGCAGGGGGTAGCTTTGTCTTCTCTTTTCAGGTTTCCCAGAATTTGTTTTCAGAGCTGGGACTTGAAACTGTCCACTTGTCTGCTTCATTATGAGCCAGATCTAAGGGTCTCAGTGGCTGATCTGCTGTGATTAAAGATCTTTTACTGGCTTTCCCAGACTTTCTCTGAGCTGAGTTGAATGTTCCTTTTTACATCAGTGAATCTGACCTTTTCTGAAATGATTTTTTGCAATTTACCTTAAGCTAAAAGATGGTTTCATGAGACTCTGTTGAGAGTTTTGGTTTCATATGGTTTTGGATGGAAGCTTGGAGAGATTAAGCAACTTCCTGGCTTCATTTTGCCAACTTTGCTTCAAACCTAGAACCAAGTCTTTCTTTAAGATAGATTTCATCATTACACTACTCTACATAAAAAAATAAAATAAAATAAAATAATAAATTCATACTTTTTACCTTAACCACAACAATCCTCAACTCCATATTCACTTACTATAGTTTTAGAGCTCAGATTCTCTTGTCTAGTAGTTATGCATTTTGTCAAATTTGTATAAACATACTTTATTCTTTTTGAGATCTTTGCTTTCCTTTTTACATTACCATCATTGAATAAGTTTGCCCTTTGCTTCTTTCACCCTTGACTATTAAATCTTCAAAGATTTTACTTTAATGCTTTTCTAATTATTCCAGTCTCAGTTTAATATTATCCCAGTTTTTCTGAATATTCAGAACAAGCTATGCTTCCCTAGTCCCTCTTAATTCAAATGTCTTCTCACACTTATTTTTTATTTATCCTATATGTAGATTGTTTTGAATATATTTGTTACATATTGTCACCTCCATTAGACTGTAAGCTCCTCAAAGACAAGAACTATCTGTTACCTCTTTTTATATACCCAGTGCTTGTTACAGTGCTTGTACCTTAGCAGACGCTGTATAATTATTTACTGATTAATGCCAATTTAAAATTAAATACATCTTAAGACTCATTAGTAAATATTTGGTTTTGCAATTAAATTACTCAGAATATAAGACCAATGTAAAGGGCTGAAACTCTTGAGTTGATGCACTGAGGTCAGGACAGCTGAACAATTGAGGTTAACTACCGAGGGGACAATACTCTACGGGCATATGCTTGGAAAATGACCCTTCCCACTATCCTGTGGTGGCTCGATGATTGGTGTATACAGAGGATTGTAGGAGGGACTAGGGGGTAGAGTAAGACTAGTAGAGTCATTTTTGCACTGGACAAAGAAGAAGGTGGTTGCAGAGATCCTACTTCCATCCCCTTCACTTCTACCCCTGAAGACCAAGAATAAAGACTAAGGACTTTTGCTTATCCTGACTCCAGCTGATTCTAAGGTATTGTGCTAGTGTGGTCGTCACAGGCCAAAACAAAATTTCTTTTAGTACTTAAAAGAAAGTACTTAAGAAATTCAATATTAGTCAATAATCAAGAAATATGTAATAAATACTATATGTCAGTCATTCTGCCAAGAAATAGAGATATGAAGAAAGCTTCACCCCTCCCCTTTAAAATATTCTCTGCCCCTGAGAAGTTCACAATCTAAAATAAACCAATAAGTAAAATTTTAAAAAGAAAATTAAAAGTTGAGGACTCTAACAACGGAAGGAATCAGGAATGGCTTTTTATTAGACGTTATAACTGGATTAATTATTTTAGGGAAATAATGGTTCCAATAAGCAGTACAATTTTACAAAGGGATTTCTCAAGTGTGATAAGAAAAAGCAAAATCTCATACTCACTCATACACAGACTCAAAATTTTATCATTAATGGGATTTTCCACTTAGATTCTCTCTTTTGGAATTATTTACTATACTTTCCAAATATTGATGCTGGCCAATGCAATTACAGCAGATTTTCTTCTTTGATTTAAGGAACGCAAGAAAATTACATTGGCTTTCTAGAGAATTTCAGACAATTATTTTTTTTTTTTGAAATTGGTTCTGTTTATTTAGTTCATTATTCAACTGCAGCTTTTAAAAAAATCCCTTTCCAGTGAGAAATTAGCTTTGCTTTTACTAAGCATAGAGAATAGTTTTACCTTTTCAAATTCTCTTTTTATATCCTTCTTTATATAATGGTTAGCATATACTCACAGGTTGCATAAGGAAAAGAAATAATCACGTTATTGAGATCATGGGTCATTGAATCTTTGAAGTATTGTCTATTGATATATGTACAATTTGTATGTATTGTAAGTACATAGTATGGCACTTTGCATTAAATAGATACTTCATATGTGTTTTTGAAAGAAAGATGATTTTTTTTTGTATTTGCTCCAAATTATCTTACCATATATACATACAAATAATCATTATTTTGAATAAAATGACAATAGCTGACATTTCTATTATATCTCAAAGTTTGAAAATGCTTATATGCATTATCTTATTTAATTCTCTGAAGAAAGTCATGAAATAAGTATGACAGACTAGAGGTAAAAAAAAATCTTTATTTGATAGAAGAGAAAACTGAAACATATACATAAACAACATGTATATACTAATGTACTCTTGCATGTAAATATGTATACATGTACATATATATGTTTATATATATGTATACATGCATATATACATATATACACACATACATATATATATACATACATACACACACATATATATGTATATATATATATATATATATATATATTTAAAAATAATTATTTCTTCAATTTCCTTTCAAGTTTTGCTCACTTGAGGAAAATTTATTCACTCTAAAAGAAGGTCTGACTAATCTAATTAGTTCCTGAATATACAGATTGGGGCCTTTATTAAATAAATAAAGCAAAGTTCTATTATAAATGATTTGCTTGTGAAAGCCAGGGATATTGTGATATAATGGAGGGATTTTATTAAGTTGAAATTCCTTAGGGTTCTGCTTCCTTTGCTTTCTAACAGTTGTTTATTGCAATGATTTCTAGAATATTTTCTGGCCCAATGAAGTACAATTATGTGGTAACCTGTTTGTCCCCTGACTCTTTACTAACATTCACTGTAATTCAGGATAATAGTGTTAATGAATCAGATATATTTACTGAGCAGATAATTAGCAATGGATTTACTGAAGCTCACAATAGTTATGATCTAAACAACAATAGCATATACAAAAATGCAAAAAAGCCTTCTTCTCTTAATAATATACACTTAAATATTATTTTGATATATATATATATATAGTAGCTTTATATAAAATCTATCTACTATATTTCAGACTGAGTTATTATAAGAATAAACAGAATGCGTTCCTAATTAACTTTCATTGTAACTTAGCATTTTAGTATTTTCAATTCAACCTTTGAGTTGTTTAGCTATCTATCACCTAGAGGGTTTTATTCTTTAGGCACATAATGGATAATTCCTTTGCTCTCTTTTAAAGAAATTAGTTTTCATTTGACTACTTTGTTGTGATTTAGGTGGGAACTTATTTTAAGTAAGTGATTAAAAGAGCTAGGGATTTTAAATTAATTTCTAATCAAACTATACAGTCTCAATCCCTGAGAAAATTCCTTAAAATTCAATAAATAGCAACTTATTTCATTTATTGTCATAAAATCTATTATTATATGTGAATTATTTCTGATAGGAGCTTGTCAATATATCTTCCTTAAAGAAGTATCCCACTAATGCTTATAATCCAGGAAAACAGAAAAGGATCCATGGTGGCACCTTAATTATGGGACTAATAGTAGCAAGATTCTTTTTGTGAATGTGGTAATTTTATAGGCCAATTTAAAAATAGGCAATCTAATTAATTTTCAACATTACTTTATTTTTAAGGCATAAGAAAGTGAATTTAAACTAAATTATTCCAGGAATTCATCAATAAAGTCATTATTTCCCCCCATGTATCAAATGTGACAAAATAGACCTCAAGTGTCCCGATGCTTTGATGATTATTATAAAATTTGATCTTGCCGTGACTGCAAGGCACTACATCTCACTTAACTATGCTCTGTGGATGTAATTAAGTGGTTCCAAATGTTTTGTTTAATTGCAATTCTTAATGTTCTGAGTGATGTTTAGCTCTTTTTCTTCAGTTACAAGTTGCATTTATAGTGCCTTTATCATTACAATTTGCTTGGCTTGAAATGTGTGCCATTAATTAGTTCTTTTCTATTCTTTTAAAAGAAATATCTTAAAGTCATTACTTCTGTGTGGTCAATTTATTATTGCTTAAGAAAATTACATGTTGCAATCTACTTTGTCCTACAAGATGTTTTTAATATCTTTAATATCTTGCCTTGGAATAGCTGCCATACCATATAACAAATCTGTCTATCTTCTTGTTTTTATAATGTTCAAAATTTCCTAAGTAATATTAGTTGATCCCAAAGACCATGGTGGAAAACACATGGGGGCATTTACTTATTCCAAAATGTGTTATCAAGGGTGAACAAATTGTACAAATGAGGTGTTTTTTTTTTCTTTTCTTTTCATTCTTTCTTTTTTTTTACTGTGGTTGTTGTTTACTCTGTGATTTATGGATCAATAGCATGGAAAATGAGGGAATGCATGAAACAAAGCATAATAGATAGCAGCATTGACTTTTGGGGAGTTATTAATCTAGTTACTAATCTAAAAAAAATCAATCTAAACAGTAACTATTACTAATAATTTTCTGAATTTTATAAGAAATTGAGATGATAGATTTTTCCTTTCCTTCAAATTAATGTCATCAACTGGACTAAAAGAAAATTATAAGTTCTGAATATACTTTTTTAAATAAATAACTTTTTAAACACACATATTTATTGAAATAGAAACCTAATTTTTTTAATCATGAACTGCTTACTTGATCATATTAGTTAATTTTTTTATGTAATGATACATTTTAATGAAATAAATCAAAATATTTCAAAATTAATTAAATTTCTATTCAAAATGAAAGTGCTGCTATGCACATTTTAAATCTGTGAACATTTATAAAATTTTCTTTCTAGGATACTTCTGAGGTTTTGTTCTATCCTTAAAACTGCTAAGCTCTATTAATAACAAAAAAGAAACAAATCAAAACAAAATGGAACCTGTTTTTCATCTGTTGTTATTTTAACTTCTCTTAAAAAAGAGGGGAAAAAAAGCTTGTGAGAAATGTAATGCTACAGTGTATAGAGTTGAACTTATAAGAGGCTTACTGGGAAGATATCTCTAATACACATCTAACTTGGCTTTTGCTTTGTACCTCTTGTCAGTTCAATTCTTTTGTCCTCTAGTTCAATTATCCTGTTCAAAGGTAACCATAGGCAACACACTGAACTGGTGGTGGGTTTGCCATTTTTTGCTTTCTCATCTCCTTTATATTGTCTAGATGTCATTCACATTCTCTAGATATCCAATACACTCAAATACTCTTAAATCTCAAACTTCTTTTGTACTATGAAAATCCCTAGTATGGATAGAAAACAAATAGAAATCACATAAATTTTTGGAAATAAAATTTATATTAAAACTTTGGAATGATAGCAGGAAGAAATTGTCAGGATCATCTAATAGAACAGACCCATTTGAGTTAAGAAGAAATTGAAATCTAGAAAAATGAAGTGTTTTGCTTGATGTCTCACATGTAGTATATAGCAGAGCTAGAATGCCATGCCTTTTATTTCCAAGAGTCTCAGGGAATTAAAAAATAGTTCATATTCATATACTTCTGAAGAATCTTCTGGGAATCTTCCTCCAAACAACTATGTATTGTTAGTTATCCAAGAATTGTTTTCTTTCCAATTTACAAAGAAAAAATCCTAAATCTAATAAAAAATAAAGTAAATAGTAAAAAATCAAGGTTCAAGCCTATTTGATATGAGGTCAAGCCTAATACCCAATTTTCTGCCTTCAGAATCAGTGTGCGCTCTTGCTCTCTTTTTGACTCTCATTGTCTGTCTCTGACTCTTTCTCTTTCTGTCACATATATATATATATATATATATATATGTGTGTGTGTGTGTGTGTGTGTGTGTGTGTGTATGATAAGCTAATGAGGATTCAAGTTCTGAGATCATACTCTCAAGTGCCACACCATTTGAATGTTTGGGGAAGCTGCTTTTGGGAATCAGGGATGATGTGGAATTGTGTTGGGTTAAGATTTATGATTGCTCCTACAGAGTGGCTTGCTCTCATAATGAGACTTAAGATACCAGCTTGTATGAACATGTTATAACAATGAATTATTAAAAAAGAAAGAAAGAAAGAAAACAAGAACTGACAGTGCAGTTCTTGCAGCAAAAGCATCCTATGATTAATATAACTAGTACAATAAAAAGAGCTACCCAAAGGAGGAGAGAGGAAAGAATGCAGCACTGATTTGGGGAAGCACCAACATTGCAGACCTCAAGCTGGGGAATCCAGGATCATAGCCCTGCAAGTCCCAACCAGGAGCATGCCAGGCAGAGCATCCTCTCCATGGGTGAGATTCCAATTTGGGTATTTATCTATCATGACTTAAATAGGTCAGGGAACAAAAGCGGCTAGATGCCAGCAATACTGACTTCACTTTCTTGAGCAAATCCAGAAGGGGGAGTAGTCCTGTCAGAGTCTGTCAAGAGTGAAGCTTTACTCCTGGAGTGGCTAGTTCTGATCCATAGATAACAAATCCTTGATGAATTTGGGCAGAATTCACCCAGGATGTGTTCTTTAAACTATATTTGTTCCCAGGGTTATTCAGCAGCTGCAAAACAGGGGTGAATAATAGTTCACTGTACTATAAGTACACCATGGACATGGAGGGAAAATGAGGGCCGAGGCCTGTCATAATTCTTACAAGGTGCTAAGTCACTGGAATTGATAGGCACTCTGGGAGATTCACAAGTCAGAAGCACTAGAGACTTCAGGAGATTCACAAGTCAGAAACCCTCAAGCCTACTCGCTGGGAGTTGGAGTTGAGCTAGAAGAAGAAGCTGGAAGGGCTAAAGGACTAGCATCAAGAGCTCTCGGAACCAAGGAGAGAGATAGGCCTCTAAAAAAACTAACCAGGATATTTTGGAAGAGACAATAAAGGACTGGACTTTAATCCCTGGCTGCATTTGGAGTGATTATTCTGAACTGAAACTAAGCTGCCTCCAGAAGCTTCCCAAGAGATCTGCTCCCAGAGAGCAATATATTTTAGAGAAGAGAACCTTACAGAGGCCTAAGGCTTATCCTTATATCTACATCTTTCAAATTGTTGGTCTGCCTCTGATTCATTACATATGTAGGTATAATTTAAATATTGAACTAGAGTTGAATGTTTGCCACTTAATAAATGCTTGTTGATTGTTGACAGAGTTTACGTACAAAAAAGCTGCTACTTTCCTGCCCTCCCACTGCCCGCCATCATTGATATTCAAGGCAGCTATGTAGCACCATGGATAGAATATTGACCCTGAAGTTCAGAGGTTTTGACTTCAAAACACATTTCACATACTTAGCTGTTTGACCCTGGCCAATTCCCTTAACCTTGTTTATTTCCATGCCTCATCTGTGAAATAAGCTAGAAAAGGAAATGGCAAAACACATCTTTGTCAAGAGAACTCCAAATAGAGCCATGAAGAGTAAGACATGAATAAAAAAGACTCAACATAAAGAGGAAAAAGTCACAGAAAATCTGTGAAGGCTCTATTCAAAGACAAGCCCTTGCATTGAATGTCTAGAAGCTCTAGCAGACAGATAGTTTAGCAGCAGGCAGAATTTTCTATGGGAAATCCTAAAAATGGATCCTCTTTAGTTTCCAGTTTACTTTTATGTATAAAAAATATAACTTTTGTCAAGGAAAATACTAGTAGCTGGAGGCAACTATCAATGACTCTTGTAGCAAATGGATTTTGGACTAAGCCATGTATTTAAGGGAAACTAGGTTTCCTGAGGCGGATTTGAGGAGACGATTAATAACAAATCTTGTTGTTGGCCTGTGTGAAGTAGATAAGAGACAGGATACCTCATTTGAGGAATACCAAAATGTTAGAATCCTTACAAGCTGTTAACTCATTAGAATTGATAGAGACAATAAATATCTAATTTAGCATGGTTCAGTATCATTGATCTGATCTTACAAGGAGATGTTATGGGCCAGAACTTGAAACAAGGTACTAAGTGGAACTGATAGAAACAATGCTTGTGTTCATACCTTTAGAGAGCTCTCAGACACAGGTGCACTCTGGGACAGAAATAGAAGCACTCTGGGACAGACACAGGGGCACTCTGGAACAGACACAGGGGAACGATTATATTTTAGAGAAGAGAATATTACAATAACATATATAATTTATCTCAAAAGTACCCACTCTTGATGTTACACTATTAATCAAAAACTGGATTAGTGTACTGACTTAAATGTCTGGGGATCTACTTTGAAATCCTAAATCAGTCAACTACTCATTATTTGTATTACCTAAAAATCTACTACAGGTGTCACTGTCTGTATGGGCCTAAGTTTGGACTACATGAACTTTTAGGTTCCTTCTAGTGAGCCTATTATTCTTCTTACAAGTTGTCTTTATGAAATCCTCTTGAAATATTAACAAAAATTTAAAAACAATTAGATTTATGTTATTTTCCATAAAGCCTATCTCTTTTTGAAAAAGTAAATGTGTAAGAACATAACATCTTAATGTGTAAATGAGTAAATTTAATCTAAATTAGTTATATAGCTCACAATGCTTTGAGCTAGGTAAAACTTGTGGAAGCATGAAAATAGTGGGATCTTGAAGTGAAGATTAGGTATTGTTTAACACATTCTTTGAATTTAGGAAATTATGATGTTATGTACTTTTTTGGTTTATTACAGTGAACTGCTTTAAAAATATTCAAAATTTCTAAGAGCCTCAATCTATATGCGCACAAAAATGTTCAAGTATACAAACTGTATACAACTACTTCATCCAAGTTTTCACTGTTGATCAATAACACTATTCTACTTTCCATAAGAATATTCTAAACTCAAATCATCTATTTATCTCATTCCATAAGGCAATCGTTCTCAATATTTCCTCCCTATAATTTCCATAAACCAGAGTCCTATTCCTTGCATTCCAAATTTATTGAAGATGGCCTAGCTCTTCCTTACAAATGTATATTAGTAGTAATGTTGCACTAGGCTTTCTGTTTGGACATAGAAAAGACTATATTTATTGTAGAGGCAATGAATACAATCACAAAAGACATAAATTTACACAGCATCTGTGCCACTAGTACTGTAGACATGGGGAAATAATTTAATTTAACATTTGCCTATGAACATAACCAGGTCTTCCAATCCATTCAAAGGAAATAGCCTAGACTACTCTAACCCACCAACTACATTGTTCTAATTTATCTTCCTTTTCTGTGTACATAATCAAAAAAGTTTTCCATACTACAATGTTTTATGAATGCATTATTATTGCCTCTGCTTCCTTATTATCTTGCTTTCCCTCAATTAATTCCAGCTTCCTGTTGTAATGATTCTTCTCATTGCTCTATGATCTGATAATTCAGAAATAGATAATTCACAGATGACTTCCTTATTAAATAGGGGTATTATCTGTGCATTGAGATATTATTGATTATATACATTATCTTATATAGATATTTGTATATATTTTATTTGTCCTTACTCTTAAAAAAGGTATTCATTCAATATAGTCAAGAACCTTCATTTTGGTTTGATTTTTTTTTTTGGTTTCCTTTTTCTCTCTTTGAAAGTAATTTGTATATAATGCTCAAAATCTAATGGGTGACACTTAATCTAAAGCAACTTTTTAATTGTCTTAGTTTTGTTCTGAATGTATGTTAGATGTTATTTTTATAGAAATTTCTAAGTGCTTAGGAAGGTACCATTTTGAGATGAACAGTGTCTAGAACCTTATAGTCTAAGAAAGGGATAAGGGACAGAAAAATAATAAATGTGGAATCTTTGATGGATAGTTTAAAAAGTGAAAATATTTGATATGTGAGTATATATCTCTTAACTGAAATCATTAGTATTCTCCAAACATTTTAATATTTTTAGGTCCTATTTAAATATTTCTGATTTGAGTTTTATCACAGTCCTATAAGACAGGAAAAGTCAAAATTTAAAACTGTATGTACCTTTTGTTAGTAAAATACTTATGAGTATTTTCATGTGACTTTTTTAAAATTTGAATTTCTTTACATTTCAGATAAGTAAATTTTATAGCTCCTGTGTAAACTGTTTTCTTAGAGTAGGCCCTGAATGCAGATGAAAGAAGGAATCCTATGTAGTGGTAGATCTATAGCATAAATAGAGAAGCATGTCACAACCAAGCTTTATGGAAAGATAATACTAGCCATTTGTGGGGATGAAAAATGTTTCTTTTACAACTTAGCATCTATCATGTTTTGCATTTTTCTATTATTTTAATTGTTATTTCATATTTTAATACAATACCAACAAATGTGAAAGAAATTTATTTGTATTTCATCATGAGTGGAATACTTATGTTTATGTACCATAAATTTAGACATAACTTGCAAATTGATGAATATACTAATTGTTGTTATATTGGCCACATTTCATAAAAAAATAATTGTGGAGAAAGAATCTGGGAACTTGATGGAGTAGGTTGGCAAATTTCAAGCTTTTCAGATTTCCCTCACAAATAGAACAAATATGCCCCTTAGAGATAAAATAGGCTAATGAAAACTCAACAAGACTTGGGGCATCACAGGGTCTTCCTGGGACATTGGCTAGCTTCATAGAAAAAACAAATGGGGAGTCTGGTGTGATTGGGATTTGACTGGAGTCTCAGCAAAAACCACAAAAACTTTAAATTTCTGGACTGTTTGTGGAGTTAGGGTTTGACTCTGAAAAAATTTAGGAAGTTTCAGGTGATTAGGATGGCCAGGCATACTTATGCTACTAAGATGAGGCCTTGGGCAAGAAGAACTAGCACAACCATGAATTCAGAGACAGTGAGGCAGGGAAACTATTGGCTGCAGGAACTTGTTGGAAGTTGGAGCTCTTAATTTGGGGTTCCAGGTCAGAGGGTTGACCTAAAGTAAAGTTTGAGGTTTTATCCTCTCACACCACAATTAGAGGAGTTGACTAATACTTCTCATTAAAAAAATAAAATAAAATAAAACAGCAAAGAAAACACCCCACCATTAAAAACTAACTATAGGAACAGGGAAGACCAGAGTTCATTTTTTTTTTTTTTTGGAGAGTGCATTAAAGTAAAAAAAAAAAAAAAAAAAAAAAAAAAAAAAATCCGTCTTCTACCCCAAAGAATAATGTGAAATGCCTCTGTGACCAGAGAGAATTTATACAACTCAAATAATTTTAAGAATCTAATAGGAGACACTGAGGGAAAACTAAAAACTAACAATAAAGACCATCAAAAAATAAAAATCAAGAAGCTTATGAAAAAAAAAAAGTTGGCTAATTAGAGAAGGAGGTACAGAATCTCAAAGATGAAAATAACACTTTGAAAATTAAAATTGCACAAAGTGCAGCCAGTGAAGCTATGAGAGACTAAGGAATAACAAAACAGATTATAAACAATGAAAAAATGGAACAAATGCTTATACCTTATACAAAAAAAAAAAAAAAAAAAAAAAAAAAGACAGATCTGGAGAACAGGTCAAGAAGAGAAAATATAAGAATAATTGAACTGCCTGAGAATCATGACCAAAGAAGAACCTGGACACAATGATGCAAGAAATAATTCAAGGAAATTGTTTTGGAATGATAGAACATGAGTGGAAAGTAGAAATAGAAAAAAAATCCAACATTCACCACTTCAATGAGATTCTTTATTAAAAACACAAAGAGGAATTTGAAAATTTTGAAAAACCCACAACAAAGAGAAAATTTGAAACAAGAAAAAAAAAATTCAAAAACACTAGAGTTGCAATTAGAATTGTGCAGAACATATCAGCAGCCACAATAAAAGACCACAAATCCTGTAGTCATATATAACACTAATCAAAAAATTAGGCCTATGTCCAAAACTATCATATGCAGAAAAATTATCTCTAATAATGAATGAGGAAAAATGGACATTGAATGAAATTGCAGATTTTCAGGACGTTTTATCAACTATACCCAAACTCATTAGAAAATTTAACACGAGTCAATATTAAAAATCAATTTCAAATAATTCAACATGAAGAAAGTGGGAAATCTATATCATCTGTTTCTTTCTTTTTTCTAATAAATTAAATAAAGGTTATCAATTTTGTCAGGTTTTTTCATAAAATCAACTCTTAGTTTTATTTATTAATTCAATAGTTTTCTTATTTTCCATTTTATTGAACTCCCCTTTTATTTTTAGAATTTCAAATTTGATATTTAATTGAGAGTTTTTAATTTGTTCTTTTTCTAGCTTTTTAAGATCTAAGTCCAATTCATTGATCTTCTCTTTCTCTCTTTTATGCAAATAAACATCCACAGATATAAATTTTTCCCTTATAACCACTTTGGCTGCGTCCCACAAATTTTGGTATGTTGTCTCAATATTGTCATTCTCTTGGATGAAATTATTGATTGTGTCTATGATTTGTTGTTTTACCCATTCATTCTTTAGGATTAGATTATTTAATTTCTAACTAATCTTTGCCCTATTTTCTCCTGGCTTTATATTGCATGTGATTTTTATTGCATCATGATTTGAAAAAAAATGCATTTATTATTTCTGCCTTTCCACATTTGATTTTGAAATTTTTATAACTTCCATGAATTGCTGGGGAAAAAAAAGTAAACTTCTTTCTATCTCTATTCAATTTTCTCCAAAGATCTATCATCTAGGATATTATTTACCTTTTTTATGATTCTATTTACCTCCTTAATTTCTTTCTTATTTATTTTGTGATTTGATTTATCAAGTTCTGAGAGACCAAGATTGGGATCCCCCTCTAGTATAGTTCTGCTGTCTATTTCTTCTTGCATCTCTCTTATTTTCTCCTATAGAAATTTAAATGCAATATTATCGGATGCAAATATGTTTAATATTGATATTGCTTCATTAGCTATGGTATCTTTAACAAGATATAGTTTCCTTCTTTATTTCTCTTAATTAGATCTATCTTTGCTTTTACTTGGTGTGAGATCAGAATCGCTACTTCTGCTTTTTTTTTTTTTTTTTTTTTTTTTTTGCTTTACCTGAAGCATACTATCTTCTGCTCCAGCCCTTTACCTTCACTCTGCTTTAAATGCATTTCTTCTAAGTGTAGAATTCTGAATTCTAATTTAGTCTGCTATTCTCTTCCATTTTATGGGGAAATTCACCTCATTCACAATCACATTTAAAATAACGAATTTCGTTTATTTATCCTAAGTTATGCTTTTCTCTTTCCTTTCCCTCTTTCCTCCTCGCCAGTATTTTGCTTCTGATCACCACCTCTCTCAAACAGTCTTCCCCCTTTAGAGCCCCTCCCTTCTTTTTACACATTTCCCTTCTACTTCTGTTTTCCCTTTTATTAGCCTTCCCCTTTCTTTTCTCCTTTCCCCTCCCACTTCCATATAAATGGGAGACAGATTTTCTGTGAAACCAAACAAGTCTGATATTCTTTTGAGTAAAATCTGATGAAAGTAAAATTCACACAATGCTCATCCCTCTTATTTCTTTCCCTTAATTATAATAGGTCTTCTTTGCCTTTTTCTGAGATGTAATTTCCCTTATTTTACTTCTTTTTTCCTCTTTTTTTCAATAAAATCCCCCTTTCACCTCTAATTTCTTTTTCATATTATCATTATAAAATCAAATTACACTTGAACTTTCTAAGTATTTCCATAATAGAAATACACTTCTCAAGAGTTCTTTGTTTTTTTTGTTTTTTGCCTTTTTTTAGGCTTTCCTTGAGTTCTATGTTTGGAGATCAAATGTTTTCCTTAACTCTGCTCTTTTCATAAGAAATAGATGAAATTCACTTGTTTCATTGAATATGAGAGACTAAGGAATAGCAAAACAGATTATAAACAATGTAAAAATGGAACAAATGCTTATACAAAAAAAAAAAAAATGACAGATCTGGAGAACAGATCAAGAAGAGAAAATATAAGAATAATTGAACTGTCTGAGAATCATGACCAAAGAAGAACCTGGACACAATAATGCAAGAAATAATTCAAGGAAATTGTTTTGAAATGACAGAACAGGAAAACATCTTCTTCCCTGAAAGATAATGCTCATTTTAGCTAGACAGCTTATTCTTGGCTATAATCAAAGTTCCTTTGCATTTCAGAATATCAGATTCCAGGGTTTCAGTCCTTTAAGGTAGAAGCAGCTAAGTCCTAGGAAATACTGCTTGTGGCTCCTATGTATTTAAATTCTTTTTGTCTGGCTGCTTGCAATATTTTTCCTTTGTCTGATATTTCTAAAATTTAACCACAATATTCCTTGGCATTTTCATTTTTTTCGTCTCTTTTATTAGGTCATCATTGGCTTTCTTTTTTCTTTCAAGGGCTATTTTACCTTCTGATTCTAGGACACCCGAGCAGTTTTCCTTTATGACTTCCTGAAAGATTATGAATAGATTCTTTTTTTTTTCTTTTCATCAGGGCTTTCAGGAAGCCTTAAATTATCTTTCCTAGATCTATTTTCCAGGTCAGTTTTTTTTTTTTCTTTTTCCCCTAGGAGGTATTTCATATTTTCTGCTTTTTTTTTTTTTTTTTCAATTTTTTGGTTAGGTTTGACTGATTCCTGAAGTCTTATTGAGTCATTCACTTCCATTTGTTCAATTCAGATTTTTAGTGTGTTATTTTCTTCAATTATCTTTTTTTAGCTTTTTTTTTTATTTGACCAATTGAATTTTTGAATGAGTTGTTTTGTTCATTGCATTTTTTTCCCATTTCACAAATTCTGTTTTTCAACAAATCATTTTCTTTTTCTTAATCATTTTATAAGCAGTTATATACTTTTGACATTTAACAAAATTGATTTTTTATCATGATTTTCTTGCATTGCTATCATTTATCTTTCCATTTTTTGATCTACCTGTCTGGATTTTCAAACTCCTTTTTGAGCTCTTCCATGACCAGAAGCCAGTTATATTTTTCTTTCAGAAATCCAACCATTCTGGAGAGCAATTTGGAACTATGCTCAAAATGTTATCAAACTGTGCATACCCTTTGATTCAGCAGTGTTACTACTGGGCTCATACCCCAAAGAGAACTTAAAAAGAGGAAAGGGACCCATATGCACCAAAATTTTTGTGGCAGGCCTTTTTGTAGTGGCAAGAAACTGAAAACTGAGTGAATGACCATCAATTGGTGAATGACTTAATAAAGTATAGTATATGAATGTTATGGAATATTATTGTTTTGTAAGAAATGACCAAAAAGATGATTTCAAAGAGGCCTGGAGAGACTTACATGAATTGATGCTAAGTGAGATAAGCAGGACCAGGAAATCATTATACACAGCAACAACTATATTATATGATGATCAACTCTGATGGATGTGGCTCTCTTCAACAATGAGATGATTTAAACCAGTTCTACTTGTTCAGTGATCAAGAGAGCCATCTATGCCCAAAGAGAGGACCATAGGAGCTGAGTGTGGACCACAACATAGCATTTTCACTCTTTATGTTATTGTTTGCTTGCATTTATATTTTCCTTATCACATTTTTTTCTTTCTATCTAAATCTGATTTTTCTTGTGCAGCAAGAAAACTGTATGAATATGTGTATGTGTATGTTATATATGATTTAGCATATACTTTAACATATTTAACATATATTGAACCACCTGCCATCTAGGGGAGGGAGTGTGGGGAAGAAAGGGAAAAGTTGAAACAGGAGGTTTTGCAAAGGTCAGTGTTGAAAAATTACCCATGTATGTGTTTTATAAATAAATTTTAAAAACTAAAATAAAAAGAAAGATAACACTTGTACATAGAATATGCAGATGAGTACAACTTTCAGAAATTTACTTGATAAGATTTTTCAATTGCATTTTGCTGTATTTCTTCATCTTACTATACATTCACAGTTTCTCCTTAATCAAACTAGCATCTGATTTAGATGGCCAATGAAATTTCTAATCATTTGGCTAGGATTTCCTCATAGCAAAGTTACACAAAATGGCTATCTGAAAGAGTAGACTAATGTTACAATGATCCTGTAAATATTGTCTTCTAAAGTTTTCTTCTTGACATAGGGACTGTTAAATTTGATATACCCAATACAGTTTGTATCACATTGATACATCTTTGTGTTATCACATATAGATGCCTTACATCTATTATCACTTCCTACTTGAGAGAAAAGAAATTTTGGAATGGTGCACAATGCACCATATTCATTCTGTTAACAAGATTTCTAATAGTATCTTAAGTGAACAAATTTGATTTGTTTTGCACAGCATCTGAGCTATCAGAAATTTACCTCACTTCATTTTCAATGTCTAAGGTCCATTCAGGATATACTCTTTCTTTTCTGGTTATATTTCCGTGACAGAAGTGGGGGCAGTGTATTCCACTCGTTCATAGATATCAGGAATTATTTAAAAAAAAAAAAAAAAAAAGTGCTGTTAGGCTGCCCTCTGCACCACTAGAACACTTCCTGACACACAAAGTAGTAGAAGTCATCTAAAATGTAACATGATGGTGGAGAATATCTCAGCCATGGTGCAGAGCTGCTGGGATATGGTGATGACAATAGTAGTAGCCCCCAAATTCTGTTTTTAAAGTATTTTTTAATCAGCCTCTTTTATCACATAGTCAATTCTGATTTAGTGTTATTTTTTCTTTAGTATTTTGTCCCTCTTACTAATTGTTTGACTCTGAAATTTTCTTTATTCTCTTATTTATTTTGCCAATTATCCTGCCCCTGCTTTTATGTGATTTTTGAAATACTTTTTGAGTTCTTCTATGACGTCTTTTTTCAGGTGCATGAGAGAGAAGACTAAGGTTAATTAACATTTTATTTTAAGGCTTTGGAAGCAGCAATTTTGATTTTGTGATTTTTTGAGTTCATATTTTGATCTTCCTTGTCATCATAGTAACCTTTTTTTGGTCAGGTTTTGTTTTTTTAATCCCAGCTAATTACTTGATTTTAAGCACAAAATTTAACTTTATGTTTAATTTGTTCCTTTGATCATTGAATAAATTGGGTACTCTTGTTTGTTTATGTGTGTGTGTGTGTGTGTGTGTGTGTGTGTGTGTGTGTGTTACTGTTTTCAGATCTAATTTTGTGTTTAAGTTTTCTTGCTTCCAATGTGGCATAAACTTAGAATAGATGTGGTCACATCTAGCCTAATATGTATCTGATCTTTATCCAAGTGTTTTGTTCTCCTTCAGCCACAAGTGCTGGCATTGTTATTAGCCATGAAATTGTAATCAGGAGCCTTGGTCTCCTGGGTACATATGCAAGCACCAGTTTTCCTTTCTCCCTTGGAAGTGAGACCAAACCTCTATTTTTGTTTTTTGTTTTTTGTTTGTTCTGGTTTTGGTTTTGGTTTGTTTATTTGTTTGTTTTTGTGAGCAATGACTTGTTTTCTTTGGTTTCAAGGAATTATGATCAGGGTCCTGATTCTCTTTCAACTACAACCATCATTGTACTTCTTTGTCCTGGGACTATGAGCCAGAACTGCACATGGACAATTCAGCTGAACCCAATCATGCTCAGCAGGCTGTTTCTTATCAATTGTCCAATTGTTTTATTTTCTGTCAGCTAAGAACTCATGAAAATGCTATTACTAATGATGCAACCATTTTCTAGGTCTCCTACTCACATTACTAGGGCTCATTCTTCTCTTAGAGGCTTATCACTATTGAACTGTAGCAGACCTTCCTGACAACCTTCTATTTTGAATTGAGTTGGAAAATTTCCAAATTGTATTGGTTTTGCTGCTCCAAAATTAGATTTGGAAAATTACTTTAATTTTAAAAGCTTTTTATTTTAATTTTCAAAACATACGCATAGATCATTTTTAATATTCACACTTCAATAAACTTGTGTTCTAAATTTTTTCTCCCACCTTCCCCCCCACCCATCCTCTAGATGGCAAGGAATACAATATATATTAAATATGAGTAATTATTCTATACATATTACCACAATTATCATGTAGCACAAGAAAAATCAGATCAAAAAAGGAAAAATAAAAACATAAGAAAGAAAACAAAATGCATGCAAACTACAATAAAAATGTAAAAATACTACGTTGTGATCCACACTCAGTCCCCACAGTCCTTTTTCTGGATGCAAATGGCTCTCTTCATCATAAGATCATTTGAATTGATCTGAATCAACTGGTTGTTGAAAAAAGCTACATCTGTCATAATTGATCATCATTTAATCTTACTATAGGGTATACAATGTTCTCATGATTCTATTTATTTCACTCAGCATCAGTTTATGTAAGTCTCTTAAGAAATCTCTGAAATCACACTGTTGATAATTTCTTATAAAACTATAATATTCCATTTAAAATTCTTATACCATAATTTATTCAGTCATTCTCCAACTGATGGGTATCCACTCATTTTCAAGTTCCTTGACACTACAAAAAAGGACTACTGCAGGCATATTTGTACATGTTGGTCCTTTTCTCTTTTTTTTGTTATCTCTTTGGGATACAGGATAAAAAAAAAAAAAAAAAAGAAGAAGAATATGTACAGTTTGATAGCCCTGGGCATAGTTCTATATTGATCTCAAGAATGCATGGATCAGCTCACAACTCCACCAGCAATGTAGTAGTGTCCCAGTTTCTCTTCAACATTTATCATCTTTTTCTGTCATCTTGGCCTTGTCTTAATTTGACTTTCTCTAATCCTAATGATTTGGAGTATTTTTCATTTAACTAGAAATGACTTTAATATCTTCATCTGAAAATTGTCTGTAGATTTCCTTTGACCATTTATCAACTGGAGAATGGCTTGTATTTTTATAAATTTGAGTCTATTCTCTATACATTTTAGAAATGAGACCCTTTAACAGAAACTTTGCATCTAAATTTTTACCAATTTACTGCTTTCCTTTTAATCTTATCTCCATTCATTCTATTTGTACAAAACATTTTAACTTAATATACTTAAAATTATCCATTTTGCTTTCCATAATTGACTTTACTTCTTCTTTGGCCACAAATTCCTTCTTTCTCCACATATCTGAGAGGTAGACTTTCTTTTGGTCTTCTAATTTGCTTATAGTATCACACTTTATATCTAAATCTTTAAACTATTTTGGCATCATCTTAGTATAAGATAGTAGCTGTGTGTGTGTGTGTTAGAGTTCAAATGTTGGAGTTTGTTCTTCTCAGAGCACAGCCGGTTTAGAGGCTTAGAGCCCTTCGGATGTCTCCAAATCCAAAGGTTCTGTCCTTCAGCCTCTGCCTCTGCTTTCTTCTGCCTCCAACAGAGATGGAAGATCTCTCTTATCTCCTTCTGGGGAGCCCAGCCACTTACTTGCCACGGAGAAAGGGCTTCTGGCGTAGCTCCACTGAAGTCCGTCAAAAGTGTTCTCTGCAGCAGAGTCGTTCCTCTCGAGTCTAGCGCGATCAGCCAGCCAAGAGGAAAAAAGTGTATTCTGGAATGGCTGTCTCGCCTTATATGTGAACCTTCTGAGAGAATGGGATTATGGGTTTTCTCCCATAGTGCTCTCTGGCCCAAAGAGCTTTTAAGGTGTGGCGTAGAAAGTGTACTTTTTGAAGCTAGCATACTTGTGGAGTCCAATGAGTAAAGGTGGGAACACAAGCCTTGTCTTGATTAGTTCTACTTAGTACCTTGTTTCAGGTTCTGGCCAAAACAACTTCTTGTAAGATTAGATCAACTCTAATTACTTAGCAGTTAGTAAGGATTCCAACATCTCCCCCTTTCTTTTGTTTTAAAACATAGGGGATTTCTAAAGGGGTACACATAAATCCATCAATATGGGCCAGAACTTTGTAACAGATATACATGGTATACATAAATCCATCAATATGGGAGGCATTATACATAATTTACATGAGCACATAGCAATATAACACAGGCTAGTAGTAATGTAACAAATAACAAGAATCAATCTGAAAATTTACACATGTCCATAAGTCCTAGAAACAGTCCAATAGGATTCCATTGTCCATTAGTTCATGTGCCAGGAATCTAATAATTCTTGTGAGCACAATCAGCAACAGAACCACCCGATATTTCTTGGGTCTTCTCCTTTGTTTCAAGGGTCTGCTCCATCTTTCTGCGATGGACAAGGCGAATGCGGCTCTGTAGCAGCATATCAGCAAATTGCTGATAATGCTATCAAAGCGTGGGCTTCTCTTCACAATAAAGACGACAAGGGGGGGGCCTTCACAAAAATAACACAAGAGCCAAATGAACCCTTCGCTGACTTTGTGGGACGCTTGCAGACAGCTATCATAAGAACAAATGGAGAAAATGCAATAACAGACATCTTGATAAGGCAACTTGCTAAGGAAAATGCTAATGAGGTTTGCAGAAGAATTATACTAGGACTGCGCAAGGATGCTCCTTTAGAGGAACTCATAAGACGCTGTGCCACAGTGGGCACAGGTGCCTTTTATAGCCAGGCTATGATGCAGACTTCCCAAAATCCAAACATGAGAAGACAGAATCCCTCTTGGCAAGGGACTTCCAGAGAGACTCGTAGATGCTTTCAGTGTGGAAAAGTAGGACATCTGAAAGCTCAATGTTGGTATAGAGATAGAATGGGAAGACAAGGTGGGAGAACAAGACCCCAAACCCCATGTCCAAAATGCAACAGAGGCTTCCATTGGGCCTCAGAATGCAGACAGATTCAGGGAAACGGGATGAGGGGCCCAGCCCCAGGGCCCAAGGCAAAAAACACTTGGGGCATGATGGCAGCCAATGGTGCACCCAGAGAGTGCCTAGAAGTCCAGTACCCAGACATGACCAATCAGCCAGAAAGCCATATGATGGGAGAAGGGGATTACACAGTCAACCAGCCAGGAAGCAACCTGATGGCAGAAGGGAATTACAATTGGGGAGAATAGAGCTGTATGCAGCTGGGACAACTGAGATACCCCCTGGAGAGGTGAAAAGTTCTACTTAGTACCTTGTTTCAGGTTCTGGCCAAAACAACTTCTTGTAAGATTAGATCAACTCTAATTACTTAGCAGTTAGTAAGGATTCCAACATGTGTGTGTGTGTGTGTGTGTGTGTGTGTGTGTGTGGCATTACTTTAGATTTGCTTGGAGGGGAAGTTGGTAGAGTTAATGGGAGTTTTGTCTCTATTCTATTATCTCATTTCCACCTCACAATAATTTAAAAATACTTTTCATTACTATGCAAGTGCAAGTTCTATGCAAAATAATCATTTCCTTCCAAAGTTCTCTTCTTTTACACCCAGCATAAATATATTACTTATTAGTGAGAATCTGATGAAGAATAAAATTTTTATTTATTGATTCCTTCTTCTTTGAAAGGAAAATCATGAAGTTATTATCTATTCTTATTTAAGTAGTGAGAAAACTCCAATTGATGTTACAATAAAATTTCTGCAATCATGATCCTATCATAAGAATTTGCCAGACTTGAAATATGTTTTCTGAACTCTTTAGGTAGTTTCTTTTTTATTGGCATGGAGATTTGTAATATGATCTTATATTATCATTTTTTTTTTATCTAAATGTATGCTATCAGATTTCCCCTACTCTGGTTCCTAAATTTTGTAACATGATAATTTGGTCTTAACCAAAGATTCTCAAAAATTTTCTGTATTCTAGTTCTTTTGGATTAGCTAAACTCATCCAGAATTATGCTCTAAACATATTTTCATTCATTAATGAACTAGAGCTAGCTTGAGAGAAAAACTAAATATCTATTATAAGCTTTTAAACTTTGGAAATTAGCAAATGCTACAAATTGGAGGTGATTTATTGTTCTGTTGAGTGTATGGATGTAACTAATTGAAAAAGCAAATACTAATAGTAAAGATTAAATTTCAAAAATATATTCAGAGTACATTATTTCCCAACCTTCAAATAAATGGTTGTTAATTCTTTTCAACATCTCTGCATTCTTTCCCTTATTAACTTCCAACAAAGGTCAAATTTCCCTTCAAATTTTCCTTCTAAATTCCCCTCCAGATTCCACTATCTTTACTAAAACTCCATTTTAAAAAGGAACACACCATTGCCCCTGTGTACCTGACATAAAGAAATAAAATGTAAGAAATGTACATAGGACAAACAGTATGAAACATGACCACCATTTCATTGAAAGGAAACACTCTAAGACATAGGTAATAAACTAGTAGCAGAAAGGATGGGCATATGGGTTGTTTTAGGAAATCCCTATCCTGAAGTCTGGCAACTTTGTATTTAAATATATCTGATTTTTTTTTTCCATCATAAAACTTCAAGCGCTAACTGAGACCTCTACATTTAAATCATTAGGGCAAAGCTCTATTGTCTCACCTTAATTATGGTTGAGATGCCTGATTTGATAAGGAGAGGGAGCAACTCTTGGTTTTCTGAAGACAGAGGCATTAATTTAGGAAGATTTTGGTCTTTCAACAAAAAAGGAGCATGACTCTCTTTAAATCAAAATGAAATAATATATTGTGTTATGAAGATTTTTTGTGGCAAAACAGATTGCTTCTATGACTTATCTGATAAATTGTGCAAAAGTTAAACAAAAAGAAGAGATAAATAAAGACCCTCAAATTAAATTAAGTGATTTAAATTCACATAGTCCAAGACTAATTAATATAAGAGGATTAGATTTGTGGTTGGCTTCAGATGATTTCAAGGAGAAATATATTTGGTAAAAAGCAGAAGGGAACTTAATACAAATTTCAGCTTCATGGGGTTTAAAGGTGGAAAGGAGAAATTTTATATTTGAAATTCCCCATATGGTAAGAAATAGGATAATACCTTAAAAATCTCTTCACAAGAATACTCTTTGGATCATTTTTTTCATACTTGATAATTCTTCTATGATGGGAGGGAGTAGAAGAGGGCATGTTACAATGAGGAGGCTCGGCAACATTGTCAGAGGAACAATGATAATAACTTTTTATAGGGCACTTTTCACTTTATATGACTCTAAAGTGCTTTGTAAACTACAAACAGGTTATGTATCATTCCATCTTACCCTGAAATGCACTCTCTGAGCTGAAATTCAATAACAGTTTAATAGTGTATGGGATAGGTTCAAGATAATTTAGGATAGAAATATTGTCACCAGTTGAAACATAGGGATTATTGTAAATGGTTACATGATGGTTAGAAATATTATATATAGAATTTAATTTCCAAAGTTGAAATATGTCAAGGATATAGCTTGATGTCCATATTTCATCACTCAGTGTCTTTTAGCTACTGGGATCATCCAAAATAGGTCACAGAAATACTACCTCAGCATTTTTAGAAGGCCATTCTTTTGTTTAAAATGCAATATAAGAACCAGAATAAGAATAAAAAAACCTAAATTAAACAAACAACTAAAAAATTGGTACAGAGTCCTATTTCACAATTGGAATGGAATCAGAGAATTTTAGAGTTAGATGCAATCTTAAATGACTTCTAATCCAACTTGAACACTTCAAATATTTCTCAATAAAAATTTATATCTTTGCAGGCAACATCCAACGTTTTTTTTTTTGTTTGTTTGTTTGTTTGTTTTGTTTTGTTTTGTTAAGACCTAAAGTGAGCTGGAAGCTTCAATTTTCCAAGACAGTTATATTGGGGCAGCTTCAATTTAAAAGAAATGTTTTCCCTCAGTTAAATCCATTTTCTTTAATATTTGAAATTCCCATCTATTTGTTTCTGCCCTTTGGACTAGATAGGAAAATCTTAAGTCCTTTTACATGAGAATGAAAATTTTTAAGATTTTATCCTTGTCCTTTTTCTTGTAAGAATCACAGCTATTATTGCTTCAGTTGATTGCAATGTGGAATGTACTAGTTGACTTTAGCTATACATTCTTTAGTCTTCCAAACTTTTTCATAAAATATAATGGCAACATAAGAATCACATAATTTGGCACCCTTGATCCAGAATATAGGATGGTTTAAAGTTTTGTCTTGTTCAATGTTATGAATTTCCAAAGCATACTGTTAAATTTCACAATAAGCTGCCTTGATATATATTCACACATAAACATACATACAGAAACATATACACAATACACACACATCTCTCTCTCTCTCTCTTTCTCTCTCTCTCTGCATATATGTATGTAATGTGTGTATTCATACAAGTTATATACATACAAAGTGATTACATAGCTACAATTAAAAGATGTCTCCTTATATATTTTGTTTTTAAGCTGTTGCATTTCCCTTCCTACCTTACTTTAACTTTGATAATCATACCTTATTTGGACATTTACTAACCTCAGAATTTCTGATTAAAAGACTGAAAGTTGGAGGAAAAACTCCTCTCAAGTTCTCTATATAAAGAGAGCTCAGAAGCCTAGGAAATCTCTGTTTCATATCAACTGCATTCTTTAAATTCTTTTCCCCCAAAGGAACAGTATTTTTTAAAAGTTACTTCCATTTGAATAATGAGTGTATTTAGTACTTACTTGTATTCATTACAAATTGAAAGAAAAAGTGATAAAAATTCACAAAGTCAATAGCATGATTCAAGATCCTGACAAATGATATGGTATATATATCTAACATCTCTGTTTCTTTAGGAAGGAATATTATTTAATGGTTCTGTGTGCCTCTTTCTCCATTTGCCAAGGGTCCTTTCCCTTTTAAAATCTATGTCATTTTACGTAGAAAAACAGATAGACGTGTGTATGTATGTGTGTGAGACTTTGATTATCAGTAGAAATTTGACTATATATATATATAATTTTTACTAATATAAGTATAAAGCAAAATCACTTCAAATTAGTCATGTGCATGACCAGGTCTAGCTGGTCACTTTAAGGGAATGCAGTGATCAAATAAATTCTTAGGTGATTTTTTAAAAAAGATAATGCCCAATACTACTGGAACTTAAAGTTTTATTTGGGGCAAAAAAAGGTCTGTGCAAATTCATTAGTTTTCTTAGTATAATAAGAGAGGAACAGTAGGAATCTAGCTTTTCAATATCTTATAATCTCTGTTAGTTGAAGAATAGTAACTATTTATGAAAAAACACAGACTATAAAAATCAGTCATGCATCAAGGGAGTTGAACTGCATAGTAAAACAAGAAGAGTAGAGCGTTAAGTCAGCAGAATACATGAAGATGTAAGCAGAGCATAAACAAGGAGTCTGGGAATTAAGTGGATAAAGCCAAATATTTTTTGCCAAGTACTCTGTTAAGTGCTAAGGAGATAAATAGAAAACAGAAACAGCTTACAAGTAGCTCACATTGTATTGGGAATGACAAAATTGCATGGTGGGTGGAGAGGTTCAGTATTACTAGGATACAGTGGAGAAGAGTTAGATGCACAATCTTCCATATTATTGGAAAGAATGCTCTGACAACTAGAGCATACTGGGATCTGGATAAGGGAAACAATTTCTATCACTTTGTCTATTCTGGTTTCTTGTACCTAAACAAAGTTGATGGGAGCTAAAATTCATAAGGGCTTAGCTAGAATCAGATAATAACTGAAAGTTTGAGACAAGTAGTCAAAAAATGTACTTTGGAGAGTTTAAACATGAAAAAAAAATGTTTTTGATCATTGTAGTTGTTGACAACAAAGTCTCTCTTGACTTCTTCAAGGATTGTGAATTCATCCAACTCTGGACTTGCCTGAAATAAATAATAGATTACAAGAAAGGAAAATTTATGTTTTCATAATTGGACCAAATATTGAGGAATTAAAATTAAATCTTTGCAAACTTATTTTCTGCATAAGTATGATCTTCCATAGATTTAGGATAGCCTTTTAATGGTAAGTCCTTCCCCTTGCCCTTATAGAGTTTTAAATGAATTTTAGTTTACACCTAAATCTAAGTAGTCAAATACCTTGCAACAAATGTCTTTTGAGTCACTCATAAATAACTCCCATTTTTGGTAATCATTCATTTATTGCTATTCAAGTTTCAAAATATGGCTAGAATTATAAAATGCATATTCAGACAAAAATAATTTGAACTTTTTATTGACTTTTGGTAATGGGTCAGTATGTGGATGGAAGGAAAAATGATGTTATAGACACTTCTTTGTATGAACAGATACTTCATACTTCTGACTCTGGTTTTCCTGAAAGCTATGACTTATCTGGATGCTTTTTTACATTCCTTTTTTGAACCAAATTTGTGTTTATATTTTGGGGCTCTGCAAAGCCTGAAAGAAGTTGTCTGGAAACTCAATTAGTGGTTTTCTCATTAGAACAAATGTAAGTAAACCTGGTAAAGACTTTATTTATTTATCTTATTTATTCTTTTATTTAGTCAGTAAGGGGAAGAGATTATATGGATAAAGTCTAGGAATTAAAATTATCTTTTTCTTGGTTGAAAAAAACAACATTAAAAATGTCAAAGAATTTTCACATCATCTACTTAAAAGAGCATAATCAAAATCTTTTGTAGTGATGTGAACAGTTTAATTGAAAATTATCAGATGAATAAGTTCTCATTACTAAGGAGACCACAAGTGGGTGATATAATGAATAATGTCCTGGGCCTACATTCAGGAGGACTTGAGTTCAAATGTGGCCTTAGATATTCATAGGTGTGTGATTCTGTGCAAATTACTTAATACTATTCCCTTCTGTTTCCTCATCTATAAAATTATTCTCAAGAGGGAAACAGCAAACCACTTCAATAGTTTTGTCATGAAAACCCCAAGAAAACTAATAGAATAAACATGACTAATTGGAAACAACAACAATAATATCAAACAAACCCTAAAACAAAACTGAGGTAAAATCATAAAATATTAAGGAAATATTAACAGAACAGTTAATATTTTTGATTCTATGTATGGGACAAAGATTGTTTCATTAACACATTTGCCTCCTTCATGGCTTCCTTAATGTTAGGTGTAGGATGTTCCACTTTGCCATATTGAAATAATCACTGTTAAGGGAAGTGAATTTTTGTCTTAACTTCAGTTAAATTAATTCCTCTCTCTTTGTTTCAGTTTCTAAATGCACAAAGTGTTCACAGCAGAGGACTAATACATGCTTGTTGTACAGAAAGCATTCTCATATTTTTCTTCCAAAAAATCTTTATTATATTTGGATCATATTCAATTTTCTCTTTTATATTAATCTTTTTTTTTTAATTTTAATCATTTGAAGAGGAACTTATTTTGTTTGGGGAGACCTACAAAAATAATTCCAATAAATAGAAATTGGGGAAGTACCATATGCACTAAACTGTGATGAGTACTATAAAAACAAAAATATGTGGTCTTTTTCCTGAGGGAGTTTACATGTTAGCAAGTAAGATAATAATACACAAATAATACAAAGATGTAATGTGATAAATGTCATGTTCATAGATATATCAATTGCAGAAACTAAAATAAAATAAATCATTGAACAGAAATAAATACATTAAAATATTTAGAACTGTATGGGAGTGTACAAGCATTTAGCTCAACTGTAACATTTGTAAAATAAGTGAGGCCCTTAGCATCAATGTTAGAATGCTTAAAGAATTTATTTTTAACTGTTTATTTTAAATTACAAATTTCCTCTCTCTCTTTTCATCCCTGCCTCTACCTATAAGAAGGCTACCTTATACAAGTCCATCATTTAATAGATAAAAACATTGACACATAGAAAAGATAAGCCACTTTACCTATGATTACATAGCTAGAGAATGACAGTACCAGGGAAAGAAATCAATCTAGAATTTAGAGAAGTAACAGTTGTGTTGAGCTTTAAGGATGGTTATTTGACCTCATTTCTTATCTAGCCTTAATCACTGTATGCATATTACCTCAATCAAACTGAGACTTTGGGACAGACTTTAGTTTAAAATCAACTAGATCTCTCACTGCATCCAGGACCATCTCAGTTGTCCTGATCTATTTGCCTGTCTATCTATCTATCTATTCAGTGGACCCAGATGAATGCATAGGAGAAAGCTGGTGACTTTGTACAGTTTTTCCTTACTTAAATCCAATTTACTTGCATGTTAGGTATCATCTCCCTAATGTTATGGTCCTTTTCTAAAAAGAAACACAAAGAACAATAACATCTATAAAATGAGCTAGAAAAGGAAATAGCAAACTACCCCACTGTCTTTGCAAAGAAAACCTCAAACATTATGATAAAGACTCAGACAGAAAACTGACTGGACAACAGTTTCCCTTCTGTTTCCTCATCTATAAAATGACATAATCATTGATTATGTCATTTCTTTGTTCTGGACCTCAGTTTCCTCATTTGGTAAATAAATGAATAAAGAGATATATACAAATAAACAGACACATAGTTAGAGAGACAGACAGATAGATACTATCTAGTCGAAATCCCTTATTTATTTACTCTATCTGAGATCTATGTTAGATCTAAGACTTTGATTCATAGAATCATATTAAAATTGATGCCAATTTGCCAAAACATGTTAAAACTGAAATTCTAGAGGCACAGACATAATTGGTATAATATTTCCTGCCTTCTTATGGATGAGGATAAGGATGAAAAGAGAGGGAATTTGTACTTCAAAATAAATAGTTAAAAATGAATGATTCAAAAATTTTGAATACAAAAAAGAACTCATTTTAATTTTTGTACTAAGAAGAAATATCAAAAGAGCCATGCCATAGAAGATGAAATTCAATAGGGATAAATGTAAAGCTTCACATTAAAATAGCTATATAACTATAGGACAGGTTTTGTGTAGTTAGATAAATTTTCATGTCAAATATCCATACCATAAAATTTTGGAGATTTGAAACAATGTTATTTAGAAGTAAAAAAAAAAAAAAAAAAAGTCCATGTATTAATTATCGCATAGACTTTAGAAAAAGATAAATGACAATACACCTTATTCTTCCTTGGTCAGATCTTATCCATCTGGATTAATTTCAGGAGAGTGCATGTTAAAGAAGTGATATAAATATAACTTCTGGAGACATCCTCAAAAACATACAGTAGATCCCTTAGATGACACCACTCTAGGTTTCAGATACAATTGTATTCTGCATACACTCAAAATGACATTTCATGAGATTTCATTAATTTATTTATCTTCACTAGTAAGCCAGCAACCATATAAAATTTGAATTACATTTAAAAAAAATAAGAAAAATATCCCTATAATATTGCTCTAATAAAAATCAGATTTCATCTCCCTCATATACCATCAAGGACAAGGGTATCTACAACTAATAGAATGCTACTGGGGCAGCACACACACACAAATAATAATAATAATAACATGTATGGTCAAGGTATATAAATGGAGCAATAATTTAAGCTTCAATGTCTTCAGAGTTATTGATTCTGGTAGTGTACTAACATTGATATTTTTTACTTTTATTTCCTTTTATCTCATGTGACATGAAATGTATAGTAGATTCTACTAAATCTGTTATCTGTCAGGCATTATTTTTTGCTCATTTTTCAAAATAGCTGTTCAGTTTTACCTCAATGTTTGTTGTCTAGAGTCCAGCTTCTTAAACTTTGGATCATGATCCAATATAGAGTTCCATAACTAAATTTGGGACAAATAAGAAATTATAATCTATTAACAGCATAATGTTTGGTTTGTATACCTATTTTTTATACTTATAAACTTGGGGTTATGTAAAAACTTCTCAAGTGAAAAGAGTTTACAAATGGGAACATTTGAGAAGCTCTGGCCTAAAGAGGTGCTTCTGGACTTGAATTTATGGAACATTATTCTGATTCCAGTTTTAATTTCTTTCCTTATATGTAAGGACCCATCTCTTTCTCCGAAGAGAATAAATGAGCTGTGACATTTCCTTCCAGTTTAAGAAACAAGGAACATTTTATTGAATAATTTATTTTGATTGGGTGAAAGGGGAAGGCATAATTTTGTTTTGTTTTTTATTAAAGGCCAAAATAAAACAAAACGGCAGATCCATTTGTCAGACTAAAAGGTTATGATGCTTTAGTGGTTTCTCTCAATTCTCTTCCCCTTCAAGTTAATGTTTACTTGTCTCTTCAAGCCTAGTTTAAAGTGGATCTTTCCCAAATTAAAATAACTCTGAGTTGCCATCATACACCTATCATGACTGAAAATGAAAATGATAAATGTTCAAAGGGATGTGAGGGAATTGGAACATTTATGCACTGTTGATGGAATTATGAACCATTCTTTAATGGACTTTGACCCTTAAGTGCCACCACTATTATCTGTTTCCCAAAGAAATGAAAAAGGCAATAGAGCCATTGCACCAAAAATATCAGCTGTTTTAGTAGCAACAAAGAATTAGAAATTGAGGTAATGCCCATCAACTGGTAAATGGCTGAACAAACTATTGCATATAATTTTGATATAATACTATAGAGCTATAACAAAAGAGTAACTTTTGGAACAGATTCATATTTATTGATGCAATGTGATACAAAAAGAACCAGAATATTGTACACAGTAATAGCAATATTTTGTGATGTTAGATTTTGAATGAATTAACTATTCTCAGAAATACAGTGATGTTGGAATCCTTACTAACTGCTAAGTAATTAGAGTTGATCTAATCTTACAAGAAGTTGTTTTGGCCAGAACCTGAAACAAGGTACTAAGTAGAACTAATCAAGACAAGGCTTGTGTTCCCACCTTTACTCAAAGTCCACACCTTAAAGCTCTTTGGGCCAGAGAGCACTATGGGAGAAAACCCATAATCCCATTCTCTCAGAAGGTTCAGATATAAGGCGAGACAGCCATTCCAGAATACATTTTTTCCTCTTGGCTGGCTGATCGCACTAGACTCGAGAGAAACGACTCTGCTGCAGAGAACACTTTTGGGATTTCAGTGGAGCTACGTCAGAAGCCCCTCTCCGCGGCAAGTTGGTGCTGGGCTCCCCAGAAGGAGATAAGAGAGATCTTCCATCTCTGTTGGAGGCAGAAGAAAGCAGAGGCAGAGGCTGAAGGACAGAACCTTTGGATTTGGAGACATCCGAAGGGCTCTAAGCCTCTAAACCGGCTGTGTCTTGAGAAGAACAAACTCCAACATTTGAACTCTAACATTTTGGCGCCCAAGCGTGGGAACCAAGGACCCTACTTTCACTGAAGAAGTCTCCAGTGACCAGGAACTGAGTGAGTACAACCTTTTTTGGCTGAAATGGGACAGATCCTAGGTAAAGATTCTCCATCCCCCACCCCAACCCCCCCAACCCCAGACCCACCCAAGAGTGGTGCTATAGAAAGCCTGCTTAAGCTGATAGAAGATCAAGGGCTACTTGTAACTTGGGGACAGACAGCTAGACTTCTGGCTACATTAAAACGCACCTCCCCTTGGTTCTTAGAGGAAAAGCAAATCTCTCTAAAAAACTGGGCATTGGTTGGTCAACAGATGTCTGCATATAACAATGAAAACGGTCCTCGTTCAGTTTCCATTGCAGTGTTCTATTTATACAATACAATACAGATGGCCTTAAAATACCAGGATATCCAAAGGGGGAAGCCTGAGATAAAGGAGGAAGACAAAGAACAGATTAATGGCCATATCCCCACAGGGCAGGGAGACTTAAGTGAGGCTCAAGGGTGGGGTGAATCTGAGGCAGCCTCAGCCCCACCTGAGGAGCAGGTAATTGACTCTCCTTCATCAACTCCACCCTCCGGGATGGAGGGAGGAGGGGTAGTGGGGGGGGCAGTGACAGCACCAGCACCTCCCCCCCAGCATCTAGCACCTTCCCCCCAGCATCCAGCACCTCTCCCCCAGTATCCAGCACCTCCTCCCCAGCATCCAGCACCTCCCCCCCAGCATCCAGCTGCTCCTTTGAGTAGATTACAAAAGGGACTAATTAAGGCCAGAGAAGAAGGGAAAAATGTATTAGAATTTCAACACCACATTTTTCCTGTAATTCAACAGTTTAATTCTTCAGGTCAAGAAAGTAGAAGATACTCACCTTTTGATATAGAAATCCTCAAAGACCTGAAAAAAGCTTGCACTCTTTATGGGGCTACATCAGCTTATGTTAAGATGCTATTACAAAATTTGTCTTTTGAAATCTTGACCCCTAATGACTGGAAATCGATAGCAAAAATATGCCTAGAACCTGGACAGAACTACTTGTGGCTTTCTGAATATAGTGAGCTCTGTAGGATACAAGCCTAACAAAATATTCAAAGTGGAGTTCATACGGCAATCACCTGTGACCTATTAACAGGTACAGGTCCTTATGCAGATGTCGCAGCACAAATTGGTTATTCTGTAGCAGCATATCAGCAAATTGCTGATAATGCTATCAAAGCGTGGGCTTCTCTTCACAATAAAGACGACAAGGGGGGGGCCTTCACAAAAATAACACAAGGGCCAAATGAACCCTTCGCTGACTTTGTGGGACGCTTGCAGACAGCTATCATAAGAACAAATGGAGAAAATGCAATAACAGACATCTTGATAAGGCAACTTGCTAAGGAAAATGCTAATGAGGTTTGCAGAAGAATTATACTAGGACTGCGCAAGGATGCTCCTTTAGAGGAACTCATAAGACGCTGTGCCACAGTGGACACAGGTGCCTTTTATACCCAGGCTATGGTGCAGACTTCCCAAAATCCAAACATGGGAAGACAGAATCCCTCTTGGCAAGGGACTTCCAGAGAGACTCGTAGATGCTTTCAGTGTGGAAAAGTAGGACATCTGAAAGCTCAGTGTTGGTATAGAGATAGAATGGGAAGACAAAGTGGGAGAACAAGACCCCAAACCCCATGTCCAAAATGCAACAGAGGCTTCCATTGGGCCTCAGAATGCAGACAGATTCAGGGAAACGGGATGAGGGGCCCAGCCCCAGGGCCCAAGGCAAAAAACACTTGGGGCATGATGGCAGCCAATGGTGCACCCAGAGAGTGCCTAGAAGTCCAGTACCCAGACATGACCAATCAACCAGAAAGCCATATGATGGGAGAAGGGGATTACACAGTCAACCAGCCAGGAAGCAACCTGATGGCAGAAGGGAATTACAATTGGGGAGAATAGAGCTGTATGCAGCTGGGACAACTGAGATACCCCCTGGAGAGGTGAAATCTGTTCCTCTCCAGCCTATGGATCCCTTACCTCCAGGCACAGTAGGCTTGACCATTTCACCTCCTTGTATGTACAAAACAGTGTCCATCCACACACTGATGTGGGAAACTGGGGAATGTGTAGATAATATCCCAGTCACTAATACAGGTAGTCAATGTGTGACTTATCACCCAGGAGACGTAGTAGCATCAGGTTTACTCATACAGGATCCTAATAAGCAGCCTCGTGATAGTCACCCAGGTTCTGACTCCAGACCACAAAAACCAGAAATATACTGGACAGCAGCAGTAACGGCTGACCGACCTATGCTCACTATCTATATAAATGGCCTACCATTGGAAGGATTGGTAGACACAGGTGCGGATCGTACAGTTATTAGAGGTGCCAGTTGGCCCAGTCACTGGCCAAAGATTAAAGCAGATACCTATATGTCTGGAGTAGGAGGATCAATAGCAGCTGAAGTTAGTGCTGCCCCTATGAGATGGACTTTTGAAGGCAAAACAGGAGTTTTTACTCCTTTTATAGTTGAAAAAATCCCCATCAATCTGTGGGGAAGAGACGTTTTACAACAATTGGGGTTAAAAATGAGTACTTCGGTTTTTTAAGCAGGGCTGCTGTTGAAGGCCAGCCAACACAGAAGAGCCACAGGTAACCCTAGAGAACTTCTAAATTTAGTTCTCTATACCATTAATTTTTTAATCTTTGATAAAGATGCACTGGCTCCAGCAGACAGGTTTTATAACCCACCAGAAGAGCAGTGTCCAGTGTGAGCAGCTCCACTATCTTTAGATAATCGAGAGACCCAGAAAGTGGTGAATGGAAGGGACCAGATAGACTAACTGCTTGGGGGAGAGGATTTGCTTGCATCTCTACAGGTGGAGAAGGAATCAGATGGGTGCCTACGAGCCGCATTCGCCTTGTCCATCGCAGAAAGATGGAGCAGACCCTTGAAACAAAGGAGAAGACCCAAGAAATATCGGGTGGTTCTGTTGCTGATTGTGCTCATAAGAATTATTAGATTCCTGGCACATGAACTAATGGACAATGGAATCCTATTGGACTGTTTCTAGGACTTATGGACATGTGTAAATTTTCAGATTGATTCTTGTTATTTGTTACATTACTACTAGCCTGTGTTATATTGCTATGTGCTCATGTAAATTATGTATAATGCCTCCCATATTGATGGATTTATGTATACCATGTATATCTGTTACAAAGTTCTGGCCCATATTGATGGATTTATGTGTACCCCCTCAGAAACCCCCTATGTTTTAAAACAAAAGAAAGGGGGAGATGTTGGAATCCTTACTAACTGCTAAGTAATTAGAGTTGATCTAATCTTACAAGAAGTTGTTTTGGCCAGAACCTGAAACAAGGTACTAAGTAGAACTAATCAAGAAAAGGCTTGTGTTCCCACCTTTACTCAAAGTCCACACCTTAAAGCTCTTTGGGCCAGAGAGCACTATGGGAGAAAACCCATAATCCCATTCTCTCAGAAGGTTCAGATATAAGGCGAGACAGCCATTCCAGAATACATTTTTTCCTCTTGGCTGGCTGATCGCGCTAGACTCGAGAGAAACGACTCTGCTGCAGAGAACACTTTTGGGATTTCAGTGGAGCTACGTCAGAAGCCCCTCTCCGCGGCAAGTTGGTGCTGGGCTCCCCAGAAGGAGATAAGAGAGATCTTCCATCTCTGTTGGAGGCAGAAGAAAGCAGAGGCAGAGGCTGAAGGACAGAACCTTTGGATTTGGAGACATCCGAAGGGCTCTAAGCCTCTAAACCGGCTGTGCCCTGAGAAGAACAAACTCCAACATTTGAACTCTAACACAGTGATCCAAGAAAATTCCAAAACATTGATGATATAAAATGGTATCTACCTCTGGAAAAAAGAACTGATGGAGTCTAAATTCAGCTCAAAGCACACTATTTATAAAAAAAAAAAGAAAGAAAAAAAAAACTACTAAAAATTTTGGGGAGAGGAGTTGTGTTTTCTTTTACAATATCACTAATATGAAAATGCTTTGCATTTTTGTACATGTAAAATTCATATTACATTAAATGACAGCCATTACACAGAAAGTGAGAGGAAAAGAAGTGGAGAATTTGGAATTCAACATTTTAAACGAACAAATGTTAAAAAATATAATTGAAAATTACTAAAAATATAATGGGACTTTTTTCAGATATTCATTATTTATCCTAAAAACAGAACACTTTTCAAACTAATTCCTGCAGGGTTGATTCTATATTCTCAATTATATCTTATGATTATAGAAGTTTGAGTCATTGTTATAAACCTTACTTTTATATTCAGTTTAAAAATGGCATTACTGTTATTTCATTTTTAATCACTGAAGTATAAATGGTCAGAATTTGACATAAAGTCAATTTCTCAAGAAAGCACCCAGACACTTGGTGCTGAATAACTTCATTTTCTCAATCCAATGATTTTTTTTTCTTTCTGAAGCCAATAAGTAAAACACAGTTCAGCAGAGATATCACACTAAGCTGATGAATGAGTTAATATTTCCTCCTAACTTCACACAGCTTTATCAAACTATCTTGTATATGTGACCAGCAACAAGTCTAATTTATTTATATGTATTATGCATTCATACTCATATATGCATATATTTATGTATATATGTATTTAGAGTGCACACATGTATTTATGTCTATTTTATCTGTATGCATTTGCATGTATAATATTTGCATATATATGTACATACATATGTAAACATATAAGTATAAATAATATCTAAATAATACATTAGAATTGTTGCTGGCCTCATAAACATATCATATTGTGCATGTATATATTTATTTATATTTGTATATATTAATATGTATATATGTACATGTGTGCATGTATGCATTATTTTATATAAATAATATGCATATAAACGCATAATCATATGCATACATATTTTTGTTTTACAATAATTTTTCAGTAATGTCCTACTTTTTGTGACTCCATTCTTGAAAAAATGTTGTTTCTTCACAAAGAAACTGGAGTAGTCTGCCATCTTTTTCAGTTCATGTTACAAAGAACTGAGGCAAACAATATTAAGTACCTTGCCCAGTGTCACATAACTAACAAGAGTTTGGGGACAAATTTGTACTGAGATATGAGTTTCCTTGATTCCAGAACCAGCTTTCAATCCACTGTCCCACATAGCCATTGAATGTCTCTTATATTTAGGTAATCTAGAGTAAATACAGTAGAGTACCTAGATTCCTGAAGGGTTTTCAAACAATGATCTGTAAAGATTATTTGAAGGGACTAAGAATGTTTAGTTGTAGAAGGAAAAAAAATAGGATGTATATGATGGCATTGCTCTAGTATTTGTAGGCTTCTTATATATAAGAGGAAACTTCTACTTTGTGAATCCAAGAACTAAGTGATGGGAAAGATGAAAGTGTCTGGTTTTATTTTATGTAAAACCTCCTTGAACTTAAAATTGTCTAAAAGTAGGATGAATTGCTAAAATTAGTTTGATATCTTCCAAGTTCTTGAAAACGATGACCACTTGTCAAGGAAGTTGTTGAGGGGTTTCTTGTTATGACTTAGGCTTGCATTTATTAATTTTAAGGGATCTTCCAAATCTCTAATTCAAGTAGCTTTACTACTTGTAAATATGATAAAAAGTACAATGGAAAGTGAAAAGGCTATGATATTATTTCTAAGAAGAGATGGTACTACAAAGATGGTTAAAAGATATTCAAGCAGAAAACATTGCAGGCAGAAAAATCAGAATAAGTAAAGAAAGACATGGAGATAGAAAAAGAGTGATATATTTAAATAAGAAGGAGATCATTTTGAATGAACCTTAAACAAAATGAAGGAATAGAAATGGCAAGAAGTATGATGTGTTAGCTTATGCAAATATGGGCAAGTGCATATATTATTTATAATTTTAATCAGAAATGATTTTTCACCTCTGTTTACATGGATAATAGCAGTTTTTAGATACAAGTAAAAATGTTCTTTGCTAGCCTTTTACATGTTATTTATTGCTGAGGCAATTGGGTTTAAGTGACTTGCCCAGGGTCAAACAGCTAGGAAGTGTTAAGTGGCTGAGGCCATATTTGAACTCATGTCCTCCCGGTGGTCTATCTACTGAGCCACCTAGGTGGCCCATTAGACTTTATTTTTAATCAGTCATGTCTAACTGTAAAAAGGGAAGAATGGCAAGTCTCTGGATCCAGCATCTTGCTTTGCTAATGACAGGAATCAAAGTCTCCATTGGAAAATGATTGAAGAGGAGACTAAGATATTTATTCATGCTAAATTAAAAATTGCATCTAGATTGACAGGTAAATATATATGATCTATGTGGGTGAAACAGCACATACAGATCTCTATATAATGAAAGATAGGTTATTTACATCAAGAGATGTGAAAAAATTCTGGATATTCTTCAAAACTGGAAGTTTTCTATAAAAGACATAATTATTTGTTCAAAATCTCTAAAGTTGTACATGAGTTACTAACAAACATAGTTCCACCTTTGTCTCAGAACTCAAAATATAATATTATCTTTATTAAGAGAAGGTAGCATGTCTCTATTAAAAAAGTGTAAGAATGCCAGTTCCCACTCTAAACATAGTCTGATTACATATTTATGTCCAATATTCAAATCATTCATATCTTGTATCACCTCTTCTTCCCCAAAGTTCAAAAACACTTAAAAGAAAATAATATACTGACTGGTAAACAAAATTATTTTTTGCCTAGAATTCATAGAGGTATAATTAGCAACCTGTACTCAAGTGGGTATTTATTAAAGCAGTTGTCTTATTATTTATTCATGTATTACAACATACAAAATGGATCCAAATATGGGGAGAAATGTTAGCTCTAATGGACAAATTGGAAATGTCTCTATTTAATAGGTATTACCAAGACCACAACAATATTAATAACACATTTTTAAACAAGACTTTTTCTAGAGAAGCAGGTTAAGTTTAATGATATCATTATATATGCCATCAGTAGTTATGTATGTGTATCCAGACAGCGAGCTAGTCTGGATGTTACAGAATTGATCTCAAGCCCCAAGAGTCTTCTTGGAAAAACTTATAAAAGATTTTAAAAGTCAAACAGTAGAGGTAGAAGAAAAATCGGAAAAAAAGGAGAAATATGCAAAAACTTGGAAAAGGAAGGACAAATATTGATTGAAGAAAACAACTATTTAAAGGAAAACCACAAGGACTCCAGTACTCATGGAAAAGACAAATTTCCAGCCCAGGAAAACCAGGCAACCACAAGCTGTACTATGTTGGGCCATTATCACTGCTGTGAAAGTCAACAAACAAAAGGGGGATTTGTATTGAAAGCCAAAACTCAAACTTATATGAGAAAATTGGGACAGAGCCCCCTCTACTCCAGGAGCAGAACTTGACTTTAAAAGTTACAAAAGAGAGGGAGAAAAGAAACTAAATGTGCAAGAAACAAAAAAGAACCTTACAGGGAACCCCAAAACATCAAATCAGAAGAGGACAAAATGCCAATATGTGAAACCTAAAAAGGGATTGCGAATTGTGTAAAGAGCTGAAGCTCTTAAAAGGTGTGCCTGAATCAGACAGCCGAGCATTTAAGGCTAATTACCTGTTGGACAATAACTCTATTAGCATATGTTTGGAATTTCTCTTCTCAGAGTTGATGCTAGATCAATGCTTGGAGTTAAGAGAATTGTAGGTAAGGATTAAGGGGTGGAGTGAAAGAGGGAGAGAACTTCACTTGGCCTCAGGATGAGGAGGAAAAAATTGTGGAGACTTGTGGAGATTTTGGACTCTAGAATCAAGGAAGGATCCTTGGCAAAACTCCTGGCAATTTAGTCCATCTCCTCTACTTCTCCTCCTAAAGACCAAGGACTTTTACTTATCCTGACTGGCTGATTCTGAGGCCTCCAGCGAGCTAGTCTGGATGTTACAGAATTGATCTCAAGCCCGAAAAGTCTTCTTGGAAAAACTTATAAAAGATTTTAAAAGTCAAACAGTAGAGGTAGAAGAAAAATCGGAAAAAAAGGAGAAATATGCAAAAACTTGGAAAAGGAAGGACAAATATTGATTGAAGAAAACAACTATTTAAACGTGCAAAAAAATCTAATGAAGAAAAATAACACCTTTAAAAGTATAGTCAAACAGAAAAAGCAGGTATAAAAACTGATTGAGGAAAATCATACACTAAAAACTAAAACTGGGAAAATGGAAGCTAATGACTCTATGAGACAACAAAAATCACTCAAACTAGAAAAAATTGAAAAAAAATAGAAGAAAATTTAAAATGCCTCATTAGAAAAACAATCAACCTAAAAATAGATTTAACAATTTATTTAAGAATTAATGGGTTACCTGAAAGCCATGACCAAAAAAGAAGCTGAACATCATCTTTCAAGAAAACATCAAAGAAACTGCCTTGATCTCCTAGAACCAGAGGTGAAAACAGTCATTGAAAGAATCCATTGATAACCTCTTGAAAGAGATCCTATAAGAAAAACTCCAAGAAATATTATAACAAATTTCTAGATCTATAAATTCCAGGAGAAAATACTTGATATTCCAGAAAAAAAAATAAATATCAAAAATCTATAATAATCAATATTACCTAGGATTTGGTAGTTTCTTATGGTGTTCCAGAGATGAAAGGGCATTATATTACAAGCAAGAATCAACTACCCAGGAAGAGTGAGCATAATCTTTCAGGGGAACAGATGGTTCTTCAATGAAGTACAGATTTTTAATCATTTCTAATGAAAAGACAAGAAGTAAATAGAAAATTTTGATCATAAAAAAAAAGACTCAAAAAAACATCAAAAGGTAAACAGAAAAGAAAATAAATATTATTTAAGGTGAAACTGTTTACATCTCTACATGAGAAAATGATACATGTAACTCATGAGAATTGTCTTTTTTATTAGTGCAGTTAAGAGGGGGCAAACCTAGACAGAGGGTATGTGAATCAAATGACTTTTATGTGATAATTTTTGTTTTAAATGGTAAGGGATGGAAAAAAGATAGTACTGAGAGAAGAGGAAAGAAAAGGCAAAATGGAGTAACTTAGAGCAAATGAAGAGGCACAAAAGACCTATTATAGTAATTGGAGAGAAAGGAGAGGATGGAATAATATACATACTTAGTTGGGCATAAAAGGAAGCAGAAGGAGAAAGGGAAAGAAAATGAAAGGATGAGATAAAAGGCAGGAAAGAAACATTAAGAAAAAGAAGAGAAGGCAGGTCAGAGCAAGATGGCAAAATATAGACAGGTCTTTTTTTCTGAGCTCTTCCTGGCTTCCATTAGATAGCATCAGATCAATATTCTCAACTGATTTTAGAGTGACAAAATGCACAAATACAATATCCAGCAGAAGATACACTGGAATAATTTTAGAAAAGGTCTGCTTCATATGGACATTCAATGAAACAGGTGAATTTTATTTATTTCTAGTGCAAAGATCAGAGCAGAATTGAAAATTGAATTTTCAGATACAAAACTCAAGAGAGCCATAAAAAGGTAAAAAAAAAAAATAACTTTCTTTTAAAAATTAAAAAGTTTACATCCTTATATAGAAAGATGAGATATTTAACTCTTGAGAACTGTATCTCTGTATGGGTATATATAGAGGGTGTAAGTATAATTTGATTTTATTGTGGTGAAATAAATAAGAAACTAGTCTTGAAAAGGGGGAAAAAGGAAAATGGAGGTAAAATGGGATAAATTACATCTCATAAAAAGAGCAAAACATCTATTACAATTGAGGGAAAAGAGGGAGAGGGATGAGCATTGTGTGAGGCTTACACTTACTAGATTTAGCACAAAGAGAGAACATCAGACATATTTAGCTTCACAGAGAAACTTGTCTTACCCTACAGGGAAGTAGGAGGGAAAAGAGGAAAGAAAAAAGTACAAGTTGGGGAAAACAATATGGCGGGAACTAAAGAATTAGTCATTTTGACTGTGAATGTAAATGAAATGAACCTTTCCATAATACAGTAGAGAATGGAAGACTGGATGAAAAGCTAAAATCCTACAATATGTGGTTTACAAGAAACACATTTAAAGCAGAGTAATATATTCATAGTAAAGGTAAAAAGCTGGACCCAAATCTATTATGCATCAGGCGAAGTTAAAAAAAAAAAATTAACAAGGGGTAGCAACCCTTATTCCAATTCAAACAAAAGTGAAAAGAATTAATTATTTATTTTAATTAGATATTAATTTTTAATTAAAATTACTTAATTAAATTAATTAAAAGACATAGGCAGGAAACTGCATTTTGCTAAATGGTAACAAAGAAAATGAATCAATATTAAACATAAATGCAACAAGTGGTATAGTATCCATATTCCTAGAGGAGAAGTTAAGAGAGCTGCAAGAAGTAGACAGAAGAATTATACTTGTGAGGGTTCTCAACTTGCTCTCTCAGAAGCAGATATATCAAGTCACAAAATAGACAAGATAGAAATTAAAGAGACAAACCAAATTTTAGGAAAGATTGGTATGATAGATCTTTGGAGAAAATTGAATGGAGACTGAAAGTAATATACATTTTTCTAGGTAGTACAAGGAATCTACACAAAAAATGATCATGTATTAGGGCATATAAACCTCAAAAGCAAATTCAAAAAAAAAAAACAAATATTAAAGTATCTTTTTTCAGATCGCAATGGAATAAAATTATATGTAATAATGGGCAAGGGAAAAATAGAGCAAAAATTAATTGGAAACTAAATAATCTAATCCTAAAGAATGAGTGTCTGAAACAACAAATAATAGACACAATGGATAATTTCATTCAAGAAAATGGCAATCATTAGACAACATACCAAAATTATGGGATACAGCCAAAGTGCGTCTCAGGTTAAGTTTTATATCTTTATGTAAATGTCTGAGAAGTAAATATATTATATTCTTCTAATTTATTTATAATCTCATTCTTTATGCCTAGGTTATGAACCCATTTTGACCTTATCTTGGTGTATGGTGTTAAGTGTAGATCAATGCCTAGTTTCTGCCATACTAATTTCTAATTTTCCCAGCATTTTTTGTCAAATATTGAGTTCTTATCCCAAAAGCTCGTGTCTGTGAGTTTGTCAAACACTAGATTATTAAAATTATTATTTTGTCCTTTGAATCTAAGCTATTCCACTGATCAACTAGTCTATTTCTTATTCAATACAAAATGTTTTTTTAATAACTGCTGCTTTATAATATAATTTTTGATCTGGTACAGCTAGGCCACCTTTATTTGATTTTTTTTTTCATTAGTTCCCTTGAAATTCTTGAACTTTTGTCTTTCCATAAGAACTTTTTTTTTTTTAGATCATTAAAATATTTTAGGGGAGTCTGATTGGTATAGCGCTAAACAAATAGATTAGTTTAAATAGTATTGTTATCTTTATTATATTTGCTCACCCTATCAAAGAGCATTTAATATTTTTTCCAATTAATTAGTTCTAACTTTTTTTGTGTCAAAAGTGTTTTGTAGTTTTGCTCATATACTTCCTGATTTTCCTGGCAGATAGAGTCCTAAATATTTTATACTATCAGTAGTTGCTTTAAATGGAATTTCTCTTAGTATCTCTAACTGTTGAATTTTGTTTGTTATATATAAGAATGCTGATGACTTATGTGGGTTTATTTGGTATCCTGCAACTTTGCTAAAGATGTGAATAATAGCTGTTTAATAGAATCTCTGGGGTTCTCTAAGTATACCATCATATCATCAACAAAGAGTGATAATTTGGTTTCCTCATTATACTCTAATTCTTTTAAACTCTTTCTCAATTCTTATTGCCAAAGATAGCATTTCTAATACAATACTGAATAATAATGGTGATAGTGGGCAACCTTGTTTCACTCCTTATCTTATTGGGAATGGTTGCAGTATTCCCATTACATATAATGCTTACTGATGGTTTTAAATAGATGCTACTGATTATTTTAAGGAAAAGTCCATTCATTCCCATACTCTCAAGTGTTTTAAATAGGAGTGGATATTTAATTTTATCAAATGCTTTTTCTGCATCTATTGAGATGATCATATGATTTTTGTTCATTTGGTTACTAATATGGTCAATTATATTAATAGTTTTTCCTAATATTGTGCAAGCCCTGCATTCCTCATATAAATCCTACTTGATCATGTGTATTACCCTAGGGATAATTTTCTGTCATCTTTTTGCTAATATCTTATTTAAGATTTTAGCATCAATATCCATTAGGGAGATTGGTCTATAATTTTCTTTCTCTATTTTCAACCTACCTGGTTTAGGTATCAGTACCATGTCTGTGTCATAAAAGGAATTTGGTAAGACCCTTCATTCCCTATTTTTTCAAATAGTTTATATAGCATTGGGGTTGATTGTTCTTTAAGTGTTTGGTAGAATTCACCTGAAAATCCATCTGGTCCCAGGAATTTTTTCTTAGGGAGATGATTAATAGCTTGTTCTATTTCTTTTTCTGAAATGAGACGATTTAAGTAATTTACTTCCTCCTCTGTTAATCTGGGAAGCCTATATTTTTGTAAGTAGTCATCCATTTCACTTAGGTTATCAAATTTATTGGCATAAAGTTGGGCAAAGTAACTCATTACTTCTTTAATTTCCTCTTCATTGGTGGAAAGTTCTCCCTTTTCATTTTTATGACTACTAATTTGATTTTCTTCTCTCTTTTTTCTAATCAGATTTACCAAAGGTTTATCTATTTTATTGTTTTTTTTTCATAAAACCAATTCTTAGTTTTATTTATTAATTCAATAGTTTTTTTTAAACTTTCAATATTATTAATCTCTCCTTTTAATTTTATAATTTCAAGTTTAATATTTAATGGGGGGGGGTTTAATTTGATCTTTTTCTAGCTTTTTAAGTCACAAGCCCAATTCATTGATCTTATCTTTCTCTATTTTATTTAAGTAAGCCTCTAAAGATATAAATTTTTTCCTTAGTAACACTTTGGCTGCATCCCACAAATTTTCGTATGATGTCTCATTGTTGTCATTATCGTGGGTGAAATTATTAATTGTGTCTATAATTTGCTGTTTCATCTAATCATTCTTTAAGATGATATTATTTAGTTTCCAATAACTTTTTGGGGGGTCTATTTACCCCTAACTTTTTGTTGAAAGGAGTTTTTATTGCATTGTGATCTGAAAGGAAAGCATTGACTCTTTCTGCCTTCCTGCATTTAATTTTGAGGTATTTATATCCTAAGATATGGTCAATTTTTGTATAGGTTCCATGAACTGCTGAGAAGAAAGTATACTCCTTTCTGTCACCATTCAGTTTTCTCCAGAGATCTATCCTACCAATTTTTTTCCTAATGTTCTATTTACCTCTTTAATTTCTTTCTTATTTGTTATGTGGTTTCATTTATCTAATTCTGAGGTTGAAAGGTTGAGACCTCCCACTTTTATAGTTATGCTGTCTATTTCTTCTTGCAACTTTCTTAACTTCTTCTTTAGGAAGTTAGATGCTGTGCATATATGTTTAGTATTGATATTGATATTGCTTCATTTTCTATGCTACCCATTAGCAAGATATGGTCTCCTTTCTTATCTCTTTTAATTAGATCAATTTTTGCTTTTGCTTGATCTGAGATAAGGGTAGCTACCCCTGCTTTTTTTTTTTTTTTTTTTTTTTACTTCACCTGAAGCATAATAGATTCTGCTCCAGTCTTTTACCTTTACTCTGTATGTATCTCCCTCCTTTAAATGTCTTTCCTATAAACAGCATATTGTAGGGTTCTGACTTTTGATCCATTCTGCTATCCACCTCCACTTTATGGGAGAGTTCATCCTATTCACATTTACAGTTAAAATGACTAATTCTGTACTTCCTGTCATCTAATTATCCCCAGATTATGCTTTTCTTTTCCTTGTCTCCCTCCCCCCTCCCCCCCTCCTTCCTCTCCCCCTCTGCCATTACTCCCTTTCCCAGTGTTAAACTTGTAGGCATTACTTGCCTTACACAGCTCTCCTTCTTTAGAATCCCTCCCACCCCCTTTGAATTTCTTCCCCTTTTTTGGTACCCTTCTCTTATTACTTTTTTCCTTTTCCCTTTTTCTCACCCACTTTTTAATGAGGTGAGAGAAGTTTCTTTGTGAACCAAATATATCAATTATTTTCTCTTTGAGCCAACTCTGATGAGAGTAAGATTTACACAATGTTCCTCCCCCTCCCTAAATTCCCTCAGATATGATAAGTTTCCTTGACATCTTCGTGTGCTGTAGTTTCCCTCTTTTTATCTCCCCTTTCCCCTTTTTCCTGATACTATCCCCTTTCCATTTCTACTTTCCTTTTTTATGTTATATCAGTAAAATCAAATCATACATATACTTTTTATGTATATCCATAACAGAAATACAGTTCTCAAGAGTTCTTTTCACCTTTTTCTGCTTTTCTTGAGTCCTATGTTTGGAAATCAAAAATTTTGTTTAGTTCTGTTTCTTTCCTTAGAACCAAATGGAATTCATTTGTTTCATTAAATGTCCATCTTCTTCCCTGGAAGAAAATGCTCAGCTTAGCTGGGTAGTTTATTCTTGCCTGTATCCTAAGTTCTTCTGCCTTTTGGAATATCAGATTCCAGGCCCTTCAATCATTTAATGTGGAAGCATCTAGATCTTGAGTGATCCTTATTGTGGCTCCTCATTTTTTAAATTATTTTTTTCTGGCTGCTTGTAATATTTTTTCCCTTAGTCTGATAGTTCTGGAATTTAGCCACAATATTCATTGGAGTTTTTATTTTAGGGTCTTTTTCAGAAGGTGTTCAATGAATTCTTCCAATGCCTATTTTATCTTCTGATTTTATTACATCTGGGCAGTTCTTTTTGATGATTTCCTATAAAACAGTATCTAGGCTCCTTTTTTTTCATCATAATTTTCAGAAAGTCCAATAATCCTCAGATTATCTCTCCTAGACCTGTTTTCCAGGTCTTCTGTTCTTCCAAGTAGATATTTATCATTTTTTTTCTAATTTTTAATTTTTTTTTTGTTTTGCTTGACTGATCCTTGATGTCTCAATGAATCATTCATTTCTATTTCTTCTGTTCTGATTTTTAATGATTAATTTAATTTAACCAATTAATTTTAATGATTTTCTTCATTAGTTTTTTTTTACTTCTTTTTGTATATGTCCAATAGAGTTTTTAAATGAGTTGTTTTTCTTTATGGAATTTTTTTTTCCATTTCACTATTTTTTTACTGAGTTATTTTCTCTTTCCAATTCACAAATCCTACTTTCTTGGGAGTTCTTTACCTATTCCAATTCGCAAATTCTGCTTCCCTGAATTTCCTGTGAGTTCTTTACATTTTCCAATTCACATTTCAAAAAGTTGTTACCATCTTGCATACCTTCCCTTTCATTTCCCCATTTTTCTTCTAGCTCTTTTTAAAGATTTTTTTTATAGTTTCTTCTAGGAAAACCTTGTGTGATGGGGGCCAGGTTACATCCCCCTTTGGGGTTTTGTCTGGAGATTATCTGCTATAAGTCTCTTGCTGTTGAAAACCTGCTCTCTTTCTGTATAGAAGCTGCCAATAGTTAGTGTTAGTTTGGCCTTCTAACTCATTTTTAAGCCCTTAGGGTTTGCCTTCAGGGCAAGGAGATTACCAACTTTCTCTGCAGAGCAGGCATAAGTATATGGACAGTAGCTATCCTTCCAATGGGTTGCAAAAAGCACCTGAGCTGTGGAAATGCTCTGGGTAAAGCTCTGCACCGAAAGTGACTCAGGCCTGGATATCACAGGCCGAGCTGCAGAATGCAAATATCCCTGCTGTGGGGACTTGTGACTGCCCTGGGGATAGAGGCCATATAGTAAAAGTGTCACTATCCCAGGCAAAAGAACCTTGTGGGTATTAACAGTTGCCCTTCCCCTCATAGTTCCAGAAGTGTCTCTGCATGGGGGAGCACAGTCACTCTGTGGAAGTTCTATTGCCCCAGGCCAAGCTCCCCACTGTGCAGATTAGAAGCTGTCCCCCTAGCTGTACCCCCCTGCAATGTACATTTGTGACTACCCCCAAGGGAAAGCCCTGTGCTGCAGAATGCATTTGCACAGCTGTGCTGTGGCCTGTGCTGAGTCACTCACTCCAGGTTTTGGGTGGGTATAGACTGATCCTGTTTGGTTCTGGCATTTTTTAGAATACCCTCTACCTCTGGCTTTAATTTCTCTGCTGGTCTACTGCTTTGCAACCAAAGCAGAGCACCCAATCTGTGGTAGAGTCCTCCTGTAATCTCTACCTCTACCTACCTACATCTCTTGTAAATGTTCTAGCCACAGAGACCGGCCCTACCCTGCTCTGTTTGCTAGTCTCTGGTCCTATACCTGCTTGCACTGGCCTGTTCCCATCACTCAGGACAAATCTTTTCTGGCAATCTTCCAGATTATCTTGGCTGGTAAATTATTGTACTTCCAATCATCATGAATTTTACCAGTCAAATGCTATTTTTGAGGCTGAATTTAGTAATTAGTAGTGAGAGTATGAGAGAAGCTTAGAAAGTCACATGTGCCTTCTCTGGCATCTTGGCATCGCCTCCCAAAGCTTTTTATTTCCAAAACATATGCATGGATAATTTTTCAACATTAACCATTGCAAAATTTTATGTTCCAGTATTTCCTCCTCTTTCCCTCATCCTCTCCCCTAGAAGGAAAATAATCCAATATATGTTAGACATGGTAGAAATATATGCTAAATCCAATATATGCATATGTATTTATACAATTGTCTTGCTGCACTAGAAAATTCAGATCACACAGGAAAAAAAAGAGAAAAAACACAACAAAAAAAGTGAAAACGCTTTGTTTTGAACCACATTCAGTTCCTACATTCCTGTCTCTGATTATAGACAGCCCCCTTGATGAGGTGCAAATGATGAGGGCAGTGGTAGAGAATTGGGATGGGGAATCCCTTCTGGTTGCCACAGGTCCAATGCAAAAGAATTCACAAACCCAAACTTTGTGGCAAGAAAAGGGAATTTTATTGTTGTCACTGAGAAGCCAGCTTTATTAGGAAGACAGACTTCTAGTGGATAAAGTCCTGTCAGGGAAATAACAAGGGAATATCTCCACAATAGGCAAGAGTCCTAGCAGAACAGCTTTGACAAGAAGAGAGCTTCCATGGCAAGCATAATCCTCTTTTAGACTTCTGCCAAAATTTGGAGTTCAGAGTTTTTTTTTTTTTTTTTAATCTGTCTGAGGCTTGAGCTTCCATTCAAAATTGAATGAGATTTCTTCAATGGTGCCATTGCCTGGGGCTTAGATCTCCAATTGAATAAAATCACTTAACTTTGAGTTGAAGTCTTCTTCCCAGAGTCTGGGAATTCCCTGACAGGGATCTGAACCACCCCCAAAAGATCTCAGTTTCAATGGAGGGTGATTTTACCAAGATCTTTGATTGAATGAAACCACTTAATTTGGGAAAGACTTGTCTGGGAAGGATATGTTTTTCCTGGGGTAGAGCCTGAGACCCGAATCTCACTTCTTTTGCAGATTAAAGAGGACACATTTTCAGAGTTCACCCCCATCACCTTCATCACAGAATCATTGGAACTGATCTGAATCATCTCATTGTTGAAGAGAGCCATGACCATCTGAATTGATCATTGTATAATCTTGTTGTTGCTGTGTACAGTGATGTCCTGGTCCTGCTCATTTCACTTAACATCAATTCATGTAAGTCTCCCCAGGCCTCTCTGAAATTATCCTGCTGGTCATTTTTTACAGAACAATAATGTTCCATTACATTCATATACCACAACTTATTCAGTTATTCTTCAATTAATGGCATATACTCAGTTTCCAGTTTCTTGCCACTACAAAGAGGGCTGCTGTTCGAATATGTTGTAATACAGGAGCTGTTGAAATTCATGGGAGGCACCTGACAGTGGGTGCTGGAGGTCTAAGCCAGAATAGATCTTCTCTTGTGAGACAATGGTACAAGAAGACTGAGAGGCCATTGCTGTTCTCTGACATCTCTGACTGTGAGGTCATTGATTATTCTCCTCTTCCCTCTGCCTCCAGTTTATCTCATTCCCAGTCCACAGCACCTATGTCATCAAAGGCTACCCTCCAACTCCTTCAGATATTATGATTCACAGCTGTGGAGGCTCTCAGAGACTTGACCTGGTATTGTTTGTTATAGTTATTGACTATTTTGTCCTGTGAACCTAACCTATTCCATGATCAATTACTTTATTTCTTAGCCAGTACCAAATGGTTTTGATGACTGCTGCTTTATAATGCAGTTTTAGGTCTGGCATAGGTAGGCCACCTTAATTGGCTTTTTTTCATTAATTCCCTTGAAATTCTTGACCTTTTGTTCTTCCAAATAAACTTTATTATCATTTTTTCTAGATAATACATGGTTTCATTCCATTTCTATTTTACCCTCTTGTTTTAGAATAGCATGGTAGTTTTCCTTGATAATTCCTTGAAAGGTTTATATATATATATATAGATAAGTTCCAGGGCAAAACCAAGATGGTGGAGTCATGCCAGGCAGTTTTTTAAGCTCTCACAGTTTGTCTCAAAAATCACATGGAACCAAGTCTCTTAACAGTTTGATGGAAGCAAACTACCTTCCATTTCAATCAAACTGCCAAAAAGTTAATTTGTGAAGCTAGAAAAATATTAAAATTCATCTGGCACAGCTGATGTTCAAGAATATCAAGGGGATTAATAAATAAATACAAAAGATGATGGTTTAGCAGTACCAGACCTGAAACATCATTATAAAGCAACAGTTATTAAAAACCATGTGGTACTAGAAAAGAAATAGAATGGTGGATCTGTGGTTAAGATTAAAGAAGATTAAATGGGAATGCAAAAGTGGGGAAAAAATCTCTACAGACAATGTTTTTGATAAAAACCTTATCTCTAAAATATATAAAGAATTGTCTCAAGTTTATAAGAATACAAGTTGTCTAAAGTATATTATAAAGTGGTGGTTAGTAAAACCATTTGGTACAGGCTAAGAAATAGAGTTGTTGATCAATGGAATAAGTTAGATTCATAAGACACAGTAGGCAATGATTGTAGTAATCTCTTTTTTGGTAAAGCTAAAGACTCAAGCTTCCAGAATAAAACTCACTATTTAGCAAAAATTGCTATGAAAATTGGAACATGGTAGGCCAGAAACTAGGTATTGACCAACATCTAACACTCTATATGAAGATAAGGTTGATATTGATTCATGATTTAGACATAAAGGGTGATATTTAAGAAAATTAGGAGAATGAGGGATAGGCTACCTTTCAGTCTGTAGAGAATGAAGAAATTTATGGCCAAGGAAGAACGAGAGAAATTATGAAATGCAAAATGGATAATTTTGATTATATTAAATTAAAAAGGTTGTGTATCAATAAAATTAAGGGAACCAAAATTAGAAGGAAGCAGAAAACAGGGAAAAAAATCTTTACAACTAAAGCTCTGATAAAGGCCCCATTTCTAAAATATGTTCAGATTTTGCTCTAGTTTATAAGAATATCAGCCATTCTCCAATCCAAATGGTCAACGAATATCAATAGAACATTTTCTCACACACACACACATACACACACACACACACACACACACACACACACACAAACCCTTTCTAGTCAAGAAAAAAATGCTATACATCATTATTGATGAGAGAAATGCAAATGAAGGCAACTCTGAGTTACCACTACATACTTCCCAGATTGCCTAAAATGACAAGAAAAGATAATGAAAATATTAAAGGGGCTGTGGGGAAAATAGGGCACTACTACATTGTTGGTAGAGTTGTGAACTGATTCAATCATTCCTGGAACTATTCCTTTATCATTTCACAACTCCATCAACAATACATCATTGTCCCAGTATTCCCACATTCTCTTCAACATTTATCATTATCTTTTCTTGTCATTTTAGCCAATCTGAAAAGTGTCTAATTCTAATTTGTAAGGAATGATTGTCTTCAGTACAATGTTATATTCCCTTTTCCATCAGGCCCATTTTACTTTTGACCTTCTTTGCAATAAGGATTTCCAAATCTAATTCTCATTACCACTGTTAACTTTTCCAGAAATTTTGAAATAGTTTATTATTATTATTATTATTATTATTATAATTTTTAAAAAGTCTCAGCTTTTAAAAATGATTTAGTGGATTTTTTTTGAAGTTTAATTAAATATTGATAGATTTGCTTCAGGTTGTTAAGAAATAATTTTATCTTGGGCAAATCTTTTTTTTTTATTTTCATTAAAATTAGGGCCTTAATATGCTCTCATACAAGACCATTTTTTTTTACTTTACCATAATTTATGAGTGAAATGCTAAGTTAAATGTGAATTTGGTATATTATATAGACTTAATCACATTCCTTAAGAACAGAATTGTTCTATTTCCATTGACCATTATAATTTTACTTTGCATTTTAAATATTCCATGGAACTTAAAAAAAATATTACTAAGAACTCACTCCTTTCAGGCTTGTATAGGAAATGTTCAATTCAGGTATTCTTATTTTAACCAGGAGATAGTAAGGAGCCACTATAAGTTTTCAGTAGAAAGATGACATGATCAGCAATAATGAATCAGGAAATGAAATGGGAAAATAGGCAGTTCTGTAGGTATATGAAAAGAGAATGATGCTAGACTAAGGAAGATTCTAGTTTGAATTCTGTTTTAGATATTATCATTGTGACCCAGGAAAATCATTTCAATTTTTTTTGTTTGTTTGTGTTTTTTTTTTTTTTATTTCAGCTTCCTTATATATAAAATGAAGTTGATAGAAAAACCTACCTCATGAAGTAGCTGTGAGACTCAAATGAGATAACATATAGTACATATATTGCAAACTTTGAATCACCTTGTAAATGCTAGCTATAACTATTAAAATTATTGGAGCAAAACTATAAAAGGTAGACTCAAGACAGAGATGCTATTTAGATTAGAAGTACTAAAGCCCCCAAGAAGGATCTTATTTGAACATTGAATATTTTGAATATATCAAAATCAATTTTTGATTCAAAAATTCATGTCCTGGGATGTAAGTCTCAGTTTTCAGATATGAGTTATTGTAAATATCAAGATTAACATAGTGGCTTTTTTTTTTTTTTTTTTTTTTAGCTAAGCAGATAAGAAATATAAAATGTTTTTGTTAGGCATATTCAGGTTAAAATTCCTTTTATGCCATTTCCCTTGAATGAAAATTAGAAAGTTTATTTTCTCTGATTTATTAGGGATCCAAGGAAGTATTCAATTAAGTTGGTCAGTTAGGAGTAGAAAAAGTAAAAGTAACAGGTTAAACAAAATAAAAAAGAATAAAAGAGAAAGCATAGTTTATATTATGATATAGGTTTAGATTTGGGATAGCTTGGCTATCTTCTTTTGCATTTTTCCCCCTCCCCCATTAATTCTCTTGATATTCTTGACCTTTTGTTCTTCAAGATGCATTTTTTCATGATTCTTTTTCTAGGACTACAAAGTAACTTTTTGGCCATTTGGTTGATATGGCCCTGAATAAGTAGATTAATTTAGGTAGGATGGTCATTTTTATTGATGAATTTCTATTAAAGTCTATTAAATTAAAAACTGAGAATGATTGTATGATTTCTATTATCATATTTGTGTAATGATGTTCCTTTCATTTTGGCATCATTCAGCTTTTCATCTCAAAGTAGAGGCTTTAAAGCTCATGCCCCCATGTCCAACATAGTTTCTAACAGCAGACCAAGCAGAAGCATAAATCAAATAGTAAAGTATTAAATTTGTACAAAATTGTTGAATAAATAACTTAAGTGCAGTCATTCTCAATCCCTTAAATATATACATGCAGTTGCCTTCTGTCATAAAATGAGTTATCAATGTAAAAGAGACCAACTCCACAAATCAATGTGGTAATGAAAAGACCTTTAAAATACTCATGTATTATGATATCAAATCATAAATAGTCTTCTAAATATATGATATGCTGCATACATTAGTCCCCTAATTAGATGACCATTATCTTAAAGATATAATTAGTTAGATAGATAGATTACATATGGATTATGTATATCAATGCAAGAATCATACTTATTTTTAGAAGATTAAGTAAATATATGGATATATTTCTGTTGCAAAACAAATTTGCTTGCTGATTAAATTTTAATAATATATATACTGATGTGTGTGTGTGTGTATGTGTGTGCATGTGTGATTTATTTCTGAACTTTAGCAGAGATTCTCATTTCCCACATATTAAGTCACTATGGGATTAATATGAAAATCATCAGTATATTCATTGAAGTGAGCTTCCACATATACAGTATGTAAAACCAAGTAATGATCTGAACCATGCTGTTCATCCCTCTAACACTTCATTAAGAGCCCAAGACAATACCAGAAAACTTAAGAAGTCGATCAAGTAATATGTTCAGAGATAGCATCATTGGAAAGACTATAAATTAAAAGAAATGAACTATTACAAAGGCTTATAAATATTGATATTTAATGTCAATATTGGATTGGAATATATGTACCTCTTATGGAAGATGGACCTAGCACATGCTGGTTGCCACAAAGCATTTGTACACTAAATTCACTTTGGGACCCAATTCCCATCGTATAGCCTTTGAGTTAAAAAAAAAAAAAAAAGAAAGAAAAAAAAAGTATATTAGACTATGTAAGCAATATGTAGATCATCTTCTTGTCTCCTTTCACTATTATAGTACAGGGAATGCATAGCAATTCAAAAAATGAATATGAAACTTAATATCTTTTTGACTCCATTTACCAGCTTCTGACCCTTGACAATATTTCCATTTGGGTGATATGCTGATGCATTAAACTCTAAATGACTAAAAATTAGCTCAGCATCCTAAACTAGTGTCACCTTTTAATCTTCCCATTTCCATTGGTGTCACTGCCATCTGTCCATATTTAATTTTGTCTCTGCCTCAATTCCTTTCTCTTCAATTTGCTATGTCCAAATTATTTCACCTCTAAACTAATTCTTGCATCCATCATTTCCTTTTGATTTTTACTACCATTCCTCAATTCATTTTCTGATTATGTCTTAAAGAATCCCCAATTACTTTTTGCCTAATGCTTTGTGTAACAGTGTCCCATCCTTCTCTTTTCCACCCTTGCTTTCAAAGTCGTCATCCTAATGCATAGGCACTATCAAATACCTTCATTGCTCAAAAAACTTTATCTCATCTTTGGCACCAAAATAATATGTAATTCAGTAGGCTTTTTAAAAATACTTTATGTTATGTAAATACTTTGTTACATTCAAATGATTTAAACTATTCCTTATTCTTGCCTCCTTCTTTTCTACAACCATAATTTTGCAAATAATTTGGAAACCTGATGAAGGAAGATTTATTCCATAATTATGAGTTACTATCATTTGAATTGTAGTGGATTTTTACTGCAAATTCAAATACTAGATATTAACCTAATTGGAACATAGTCCTTGTTTCACCTTCATGTTAAAGGAGTTTGTTTGTTTGTTTGTTTTTTGTTTTTGACTAAGTAAAAGTCAATAAAATATTTTAAGTATCATGGCTAGTGTATTTTAGGGGAATGTCATAAAATCTGTTTAGAATGTTTTTTTTTTTTTTTTTCCAAGCATTTTTGCATGACCACCTCTACATTTTTATGGAAGGAATTCTAAGAATAAACTTATAAAGAGTCAGTATGTCAGAGGAAAGATGTGTAACTCTGAAGGTAAAGGATTTGGAATCATATCCTCCCTCCAACACTTATTAGTTCTGTGACTTGTTACTTAACTTTTATGGTCTTAGTTTCCTCAACTGTAACAAGAAAAGGTAAAGCTAATTGACTTATGGACAGAAGAGGGGTTCATTATAGCATAGATCTAAAACTCTGGTACTGAATACACTATCCTTGATCCTGTTTCTTTCTATAGGTACTATGATCTAATTATATCAATGATGCAAATATAAAGGGTGATACAGATGTTGAATAACATATCCAGGGATGTTACCACTTCTACTACCTCCATTTTTCTATTGCTTCTTAAATGATGTAATTGATTATTTACTGTAATGTTACACCAGATGATCCTTTTCTATTAATGTTGGAATCCTTACCAACTGCTAACTGATTAGAGTTGATCTAATCTTACAAGAAGATGTTTTGGGCAGAACCTGAAACAAGGTACTAAGTAGAACTACCCATAATCCCTCTCTCTGGAAGGAGCATAAATAGGCCAATGGGCCAGTCGAAGAGGTTCTTGAGAGAGGAAGATGCTACAAGTCGAGATTTTACCTGAATGACATGAAGAGTTGGAGCTGGCTGGAGGCTGAAGAAAGCAGAGGCAGAGGCTGAAGGACAAGACCTTTGGATTTAAAGACATTTGGAGAGAGCTCTTGGAAAAAGCTCACCACATTTTGGCGCCCTGAACGTGGGACAAACAGACCCCTCAGTGGATTTCAGTGGAAAAGCTCCGATCCTGATTCAAGTGGAAAAGCTCCGATCCTGATTCAAGTGGAAAAGCCTCTGATCCTGATCCAGTGGAAAAGACTTCAACCCAGAAATTAGGGTGAGTGCAACAAAGAAATTTTGTTAGAAGAGTTAAAGTAGAATTTCAGCTAAGATGGGACAGATATTTAGAAAACAGCCTGTTTATGTTCAAGGAAAATGTTTAGAGAGCATTGTCAAAGTTATGGAAAGCCAAGGTTTAATTATAAGTTTACAGCAAATCACTGAACTTTTACAAATTGTAAAGGATATATGTCCTTGTTTCTCTCTTGATAAGGAATTAGATCTAAATGAATGGAAATTGGTTGGAGAGGATCTTTGTCAATTCTATGATAAAAATGGGCCTAACTCAATAATGAATACATATAATGTAATACAATTGGCTATAAGAAGTTATTTAAGTGATAGAATGATGAAAAGGAAAGTACAGGAGGAAGAATTGCCAACTTTACTAGGTGAAAAGGAGGATGAATCAGATGAGAATGGAGTTAATTACAATTCTGAGTATGATACTTCACAGCAGGAGGAATTAGGTGATTCCACATCTCATGACCCTCCCCCCGCAATTAACCCTTCATGGGTGGAACAAGGCTGAGGGAGAGAGACAGAAACACAGTCAGCTTCTCCTGTAAAGCAGAATTTGACAAGATTAGAAAAAGCATTAATTAAAGCAAAAAATGAAGGAGAAGATATATCTGATTTTATAAATGCATATCCTGTGATTGAAGAGCTCAACTCCTCAGGTCAAAAAGAAAGAAAATACACTCCTTTTAATTTGGGAAAAATTAAAGATTTGAAAAAGGGTTGCACTCTTTATGGGGCTACATCATCTTATGTGAAGATGTTACTGGATAATTTGTCTTATGAAATCCTAACCCCGAATGACTGGAAATCCATAACAAAATGTGTTATATTACTATGTGCTTATGTATTTTAAGCAATTGCAAGAATCATTTGATTTCTTGAGATGAAAGATTGTTGATGAGACTTTTGCAGTAGTTAAATTTTCATGTTGATTCATGTTATTTGTTACATTACCACTAGCCTGTGTTATATTGCTGTGTACTTTTGTAAATTATGTATAATGCCTCCCATATTTATGGATTTATGTATACCATGTATATCTGTTACAAAGTTCTGGCCCATATTGATGGATTTATGTGTACCCCCTCAGAAACCCCCTATGTTTTAAAACAAAAGAAAGGGGGAGATGTTGGAATCCTTACTAACTGCTAACTGATTAGAGTTGATCTAATCTTACAAGAAGATGTTTTGGGCAGAACCTGAAACAAGGTACTAAGTAGAACTACCCATAATCCCTCTCTCTGGAAGGAGCATAAATAGGCCAATGGGCCAGTCGAAGAGGTTCTTGAGAGAGGAAGATGCTACAAGTCAAGATTTCACCGGAATGACATGAAGACTGGAGCTGGCTGGAGGCTGAAGAAAAGCAGAGGCAGAGGCTGAAGGACCAGACCTTTGGATTTAAAAACATTTGGAGAGAGCTCTTGGAACCAAGCAGAGAGATAGGCCTCTAAGCTAACCGGGCTATATTGGAGATAATAAAAGATCTGAACTTTTATCACCTGGCTGCTTTTTGAGAAGAAAAAGATCACAACATATTAATATTGGGAAAATTTACACTGACTACATACATACACACATATATGTGTTACATCCCAACCTATCTTCTCTATGATTTTTGTGATGTAAACTCCATATTTTTATACCTGAGTCCCATCTAGCTTTCTCATCAAATTCTTTTCACATTTTCACACAGTGGCACTCTCATCTATATTTCACCTTTTCTCTCTCTCTCTTTCTCTCTCTCTCTCTTTCTCTCTCTCTCTCTCTCTTTCTCTCAATATATTGATATCCTTACAATTCAATTTTTTTATTGAAATGGATTTAGAGATAGCTTTTTTTTTTTTTAACAAACTTATACCCCACAAAGGCAAAACGATTTGCTTAAAATGGCACCAACGTTCTGCTTGTTTTTCTCCTCATACTTCCTGTCTTGACACCTCACACTAAAAGCTTTTTTTTAAATTTTTCTTATATGTGGGATTCTTTAAAGCCAATTTTATGCCATTGTATTCAGTTAGTTGTTCTCCCACTACCTTCCACATTTCTGGCTCCAAACTCTCTTCCTTAGAGAACCAAGGAGACGTGCACTCCATAGTATCTGAGAACTCAGTGATCTGCTTCTGAGTCACTAACAAACCTGCTTCTCTACTCACCTAACTGAGCAGGCTTCATACTTTCCTTAGGAGGAAAGCTCTTTTGTTAGTATTTGCCCCATTGCAGCTGAAAAAATGAAAGTGACTAGTTTAGCCCTTACCTTCCCGTTTGCCTGTTTTTATACTCACCTTATTTCTAAGATCACTGCGATTCCTCTGCTGAACTTGGGATCACATCAGTCCAGCTCCTGGCTATAGGACCTCATGTAGGGTCCCACATTTAGATGCCAAATGTTGTGTTCAGACTAGCTCTCCAGAGGATCTAGGTACCAGCCTGAGTCTTTGGTCTTAGAAGAAGAGTGATGAGTCAGGACTCATGTGGATGGTCAAATATGGAGTCCATTTATTCCAAATTATCTCACCCTTACATATCCTAATACCCTTATATAACTATAGCAACCCTATAAATGCACTAACTATATACTGTGCATATGGGACCACATAAAAAACTTGCTATTGTATATAGATGATTCTTTGCCAATTGGTGTCACACTGCTTCAATTACAACCCAGGTTGTCACTGCCCCCTGACTTCTCTGGAAGGCCAAGAGCCCTTAGAGGAAATGGGGAGTGAACCAGACATTGTCAGCAGATTCCCTCTGGGCTAAAGGATCTTATACCTCACCCAGAGTTCCCCTACTATTTGTGACTCTCTAAAAGAGACATTGAGAGAAAACTTAAAAAATAAAAATAAAAAAACCATCTGAGAAAAACAAGAAGATTATGAAACAAAAGTTAACCAACTAGAACAGGAAATAGCAGAGTCTCAAAGGTGAAAATAACTCTTTCAAATTTAGAATTGTACAAGGGGAAGCTAGTGAAGCTGACAGCAAGAAGTAACAAAACAATATAAAGAATGAAAAAAATAGAACACAATGTAAAACATATTCTAAGAAAAACAAGACATGTAGAACAGATAAAAAAAAAAAAAAGAAACTATTTGAAAGCTGTTACCAAAAAACAAATAAATTATGCAAGAAATAATCCAAGCAAATTGTCTTGTATTGATCAAACATGAAGGGAAAGTAGGAAAAATAATCAAACATGAAGGGAAAGTAGGAAAAAATAATCCACTAATCATGACCTCAAAGATACCCTTTGTGGAAAACAAATAGGAATATTATTTCCAAATTTCAAAATCCCCAAGTCAAAGAAAAATTCTGCAAGAAACAAGATAAAAATTAATTCAAGTTTTTTTGAGCTGCAATTAGAATTATATAGGTCTAATCAACAATAACAATAAAAGGACCTGGAATCATATCTACTGACAATCAAAATAACTAGGCCTGTAGCCAAAAATATTAAATCCAGCAAAATTACCCATAATGTTGAATAAGAAAAAACATCAACATTCAATAAACTTGTGGATTTTCTATCAATCAAACCTGAATTTACTAGAAAATTTAGCATGTAAGAGCCAATATTTTGATATCAGTTTTAAGAAACTTTATGTAGATAAATTGTTTATATTTTACATGAATACTTAAACCATAATTTTAAGATTAAACTACTCATATGAGAAATGGGTAAAATAAGCAACACTATATATAGGTATGTGTGTGTGTGCATACACATGTGTGTATGTATATGTATATGTACATATATACACAGGCATGCATACACAATGAAGGGGATATCATCCTTCAAAATCAATAAAGTAAAAAGGAGGGGAGGTAATGACAGAGGGGGAAGCAAAGGATTGGGGAAGAAAACAAGGTTGGGATTCACAAGCGGGGAGAGGTTAAGTAATACCAAGGCAAGGTAAGGAGCAGAATTAAAGAAAAGAGTTAGCAAGGATAGGAAACATGTGTGTGCATGTTTGTGTGTATGTGTGTATGTTTGCATATGTGAGTGTGTGTATATATACATATATATATATATATATATATATATATATATATATATATATATATATATATACATATACATATATATATGCTTGACTATAGGACTATAGCCTGCTGGAAGGAGGGAGTACATGAAAGGGGGAAAAAGAATAAAGTAAAAAAAAAAAGTACACAGCAGAGAAAAAAAGAACAATCTATAAGGAATTAAAGACAGACACTTATGAATATAATTTCTTCTATTATTATATATGCTTTCTTGAACTGATAATTTATTGTTATATATTATGAATTCTCCTTGATATTCTGCTGGGCACATAACTATATTCTGTTCTGTTTTGTTTTCCTTTGTATTCCTTTTCTGTTTTTCTTTTTCCCTATTTTATTTCTCGATAAAATAAATTTTAAAAAATACTATGTGCAAAGAACTGTGCTTTTTGCTTAAAACCCTGCTCATCCAAAAAGTCTTCCCTTAAACTGAGTGGATGCCCATCAATTGGAGAATGGCTGAATAAATTGTGGTATATGAATATTATGGAACATTATTGTTCTGTAAGAAATGACCAGCAGGATGATTTCAGAAAGGCCTGGAGAGACTTACATGAACTGATGCTGAGTGAAATGAGCAGGACCAGGAGATCATTACATACTTCAACAACAATACTATATTGTGATCAATTCTGATGACGTGGATCTCTTCAACAATGAGATGAACCAAATCAGTTCCAATAGTGCAGTATCAAATAGAACCAGCTACACCCAGAGAAAGAACTCTGGGAAATGAATGTGAACCACTACATAGAATTCCCAATCCCTCTATTTTTATCTGCTTGCATTTTTTTTATTTTTTCACAGGTTAATTGTACATTATTTCAAAGTCCAATTCTTCTTGTGCAGCAAAATAACTATATGAACATACATACATATATTGTATTTAATATATACTTTAACATATTTAACATGTATTGGTCTACCTACCATCTGGGGGAGTTGGTAGGGGGAAGGAGGGGAAAAATTGGAACAAAAGGATTTGCAATTGTCAATGCTGAAAAATTACCCATGCATATATCTTGTAAATAAAAAGCTATAATAAAAAAATAATCCTTCCCTTGGCTACCATAGCCAAGAATAATGCCCCAATCTGAGTTCTTTTAGCACATTTTCATTAACTTTTGTGTTTATTTATATAAATATCATTCTCTTGATTCTATTCAATTAGGAATTCTTTTAAGATAGGAACCACATGTAAATTGTTTTATATCCTTCATTGAAGAATAAAAGTGCTTGCTAAGGTTGTGTAACCTATTTTTTTTTAAATTAGATACCATCAAAGGAAAAATATTGAATTCATCAATTTTATTTCATAGATAAATCTGGCAAAAGCTATCAGACCACTGCTAATATGAACTTTTACTCCTGAACAAGTGAATACCAAAAATTGCTTGGACTAAACCCAATCCAATGACTATATAAATACAATTTTAATAACTGTTTTCTTTGTTATTATTTACAGATAAAATCATGTATTCCATTATCTATCTAGGTAGCTAATAATAAATACACATTTTCTTGCAATATCTTAGATTTTATATTTAAAATAAATGGCACCTTTGATAGAATATGGGACTTGGATTTAGGAAGAGCTAACTAAGTTGTGTGAGCCAGAAAAATCATATAAATTCTTTGTGCTTCAGTTTCCTCATATGTAGAATAAGATGATAATTCTTACCTTAAATGTGATCATATATGTAAATCACTAGGCAAAATTTAAAACAATATATAAATGTCAACTATTTTGGTTAATTGGATTTTGACACCCTTCAGTTTCTCAACTCCTTTTGAAAAACATTAACACCTAATTTAAAAAAAAAAAAAAAGGAATATGTACATACAGTAGAAATGTTCAAAAAGATTTAAGCTAAAGGCTTAGCTGACTAGGAAAACATCATTATCAATGTGTTGACACATAAAATAATATGTTCATGGAGAGAGAATTATTGACAGTTAAATGAAAACCATGTGCACAGTATTGAATGTGTCCAAATTTAGTTGAACAATTTAAGGGTTAACATTCCAGCTTCTTAAATGACAATACTAGCAGCCTTAGAATCCAAAAGAGGATTCTACCATCTGAGAGAGGACATATCTTTGCCAAAATCTCTGCCAGCAATTTGACCAAGAGGAATTGCTGTAAATAATATTATCTGACAGATGACATTAAGATATGTAATAGCCAAAGAATCCTCTGTGGAAATAGCCCTGTAGCTAAAGAAAAAGAAACATCCAACTAGAAAAGGTCTGCAATGTGTGTGATATTTCATAGGACCTAAATTAGAAGTTCATAGTGAATGGAGTTTTTCCTATCATTGATTTATCAGATGTGTGCTGAGATTCTTAAATGATTACAGAAAAAAAAAAAAAAAAAAACTAAAGAAAGGAAAGGAAATTGAGCAGCATTCAATTTATTTTATTCTTTTTTTTTTTTTGGAAATTTATTTTTAATTCCCTCAGTTTACATGTAAAAACATTTTGGGGTTATACATGTACATTCCTTTTCAAAACATGTTTTCCTGTGAGTCATTTTGGAAGAGCAAAAACAGAACAAAGAGGAAACTCATGAGAGAAAAAGAAAAGAGAAGAAAAAGAAAAAGAAAGTGAACATAGAAAGTATTGATTTACATTCAATCTCAAAAGTTCTCTCTCTGGATACTTTTGGTGTTTCCCATTTAAAATTTATTGAGATTTTCTTGGATCACTGAACCAATGAAAAGAATCATGTGTTTTTTGATGAATACAGAGAGGACTGGTGAGACTTACATGAACTGATACTAAGTGAAGTGAGCAGAACCAGGAGATCATTATGTACTTCAACAATGATACTGTTTGAGGATGTATTCTGATGGAAGTGGATCTCTTCGATAAAGAAATTTAAGTCAGTTTCAATTGGTCAAGGATGGACGGAAGCAGCAACACCCAAAGAAAGAACACTGGGAAATGAATATAAACTGCTTGCATTTTTGTTTTTCTTCCCAGGTTATTTATACCTTCTGAAACCAATTCTCCCTGTGCAACAAGAGAACTGTTCAGTTCTGCACACATATATTATATCTAGGATATACTGTAATCTATTTAACATGTATAGGACTGCTTGCCATCTGGGGGAGGGGGTGGAAGGAGGGAGGGGAAAAATCAGAACAGAAGATAATGTAAAAAATTTCCCTGGCATAAGTTCTATCAGTAAAAAGTTATTTTTAAAAAAGAAATATATACATATATACATACATGTATAGATAAATGCACATGTATGTACACATGGATGTATATATGTGTGTGCATATTATACATAAAATGATTACGTTCTTTGGATTTCACCAGGATTTATTGAATATATAAATACTTAACTATACTATTATGTAAAGTACAGTGGAAAGTAGGATAACTCTGTGTTCTTATGGAATACATGTTTTAATTATAAAGAAAAAATAAGAAAACAATATGAATGAGAAAGACATAATAGTGTAGTAGATTGTACACAATCCTGAGGATCTAAAAGCCTGCAATCTATGTCTAGCTCTGACAACAACTTGTGCACAAAGAATATTTATAATCATTTTAGTCAAAAGTTACAAATTTTATTTTTAAATCTTTTCTATTTTCAAAATAGATGCATACTTTCCATCATTCACCTGTGAAAAACCTTGTAATCCATTTTTTTCCCTTTCTTCCCCCCACTTAATTCCTTAGATGCAAATAATCCAATATATGTTAAACATGTGCAATTCTTCTATACATATTTCCACAATTATCAGGCTGCACAAGAAAAATCAGATCAAAAAGGAAAAAAAAAAATAAGAAAACAAAATGCTAGCAAACAACAACAAAATGATGAAAACACTATTTTGTTATTCACACTCGGTCCTCACAGTCCTCTCTCAGTTCAGGTGACTGTCTCTATCACAAGACTATTGGAAGTTGTCTGAATCATCTCCCTGATGTGGTTCCATCAAAATTGATCATCATATAATCTTGGTGCTGTGTACAATATTCTCTTGGTTCTACTTATTCACTTAGCATTAGTTCGTGCAAGTCTCTCCAGGCCATTCTGAAATCTTTCTGCTGGTCATTTCTTACAGAACAATAATATTCCATAACATTCATATACCATAACTTAGTCAGACCTTTCCCAACTGATGGGCATCCACTCAGTTTTTAGTTTTTTTATCAATACAAAAAGGGCTGCCACAAACATTTTTATGCATGTGGGCCATTTTCCCCTTTTTATGATCCCTTTGGGACTTAAACCCACTAGACACTGACGAATCAAAGGGAAGTTGCACATTTTTAAAGGGAGATTTTGAGGAGTAAAATAGAGTTAATTAGATGATAAGAGTGAAGAAGCAACAATTCTAGGTACAGATGTACAGTTTGTACAAAAACAAAGAGATGGCAAATAGCATGCTTTGTGTGACTGAATTAAAATCAGAACTACAATTTATGAGAACATTAGAGAACATAAAAGGGTTACTGTATTTAATAAAATTGGAAATTATATTAGAATTAGTTTATCAATAGTTTTGATTGCATTTGAACTAAGATAATGGGAGAGGAAACTGGTGTTTATTTTTACCAATCTATCTTCCACATAGGTGGAGGTGAGGAGGGGTAGAATTACAAAATATTTTTGCTATTTTAAACTATGTTAACAAGGATTAACCTGGAAAATCTTATGCACCCATAAATATGAGCTGGTCTGTGCAGTGGCTTGATGTCAGGAATGTGAAGTCTGGCTTAGCATCCTGGATGCTTTAGAATCAGCCAGAGTCAGCATAAGCAAAAGTTGTTGGTCTTTATTCTTGGTCTTTAATGGGAGTAATGAAGGGAATGGATGCAATCTCTCCACAACTCTCTTCTCATCTACAGCCAAAGTGCCCCCAGCTTGTCTTACTCCACCCCCTAATCCCCCCTACAATTATGTGTATGCTCCAAAAAATGGACTCAGCACAGAATAGTGAGAAGGACCATTTTCCAAGCATATGCTAATAGAGTATTGTCCAATCTGTAATTAGCCTTAAGTGTCTGATTCCAGGGAACCAACACAGTTTCGGCCCTTTACAAGGAAGACCTCAATTCAAATTTGACCTCAGATACATACTAGCTAGGTAAGGTTGTATGACATTCTCTTTTTGTCTCAGTTTCCACAGCTGTAAAATAGCCATGTAAAATAGGTATTGTGACTCTCAAAAGTCACAATATTTATATTTATAATTTTTATAAATTATATTTATAATATTTATAAATTTTATTTATTTATAATATTTATAAAGGCTTAGCACAGTACCTGGCAAATAGTAGGCACTATATAAATGCTGATTGCCTTTCCCCATTATTTTCCCTAAGGTGACTGATTGAACTCACTTCTTAGAATGCCACTTTGGCAGCTATGTGGAAGATAGATTGGTAAAGAGAGTGCATCTCTCTTTTTCTCCCCTATTTTTTTTTCTTTTTTGGATATCATTGAATTATAAATAATTCACATCTGTGTCCTTTGTGTATGCGTATTCATTTTAATTTTTCTAATAATAATAAAATTCATTCCTCCAATTGATTAATAATCAAAAGATATGAACAGTTTTCAGATGACATAATCATAGTTAGCTATATATGAAAAAATATTCAAGAGCACTATTTATTGAACAAATGCAAATTAAAGCACAATTCTGAGGTACAACCTCATGCTTGTCAGATTGAGTAATAGTTAAAAAAAAGAAAAATGGCAAATATTAGGGGGAAGTGAGGAAAATGAAACATTAATGCACTGTTAGTTCATTTATGATAAGATTTAACCATGCTGGAGAGTAACTTGAACCCATGCCCAAAAATTTACAAAACCATCCATACATTTTGATCTAGAATTACCATTATTAGATTTTTATTCCAAAAGAGATTTTTAAAAAAAGGAAAAGGAACTATATATACAAAAGAAATTGCTGCTCTTTTCTGGTATCAAAGAATTAGAAACTGAGGAGATGATCGTCTATTGAGGAATGACAGAATAAACTGTAATATGTGATTATGATGAATTACTATTGCACTAAATGAAATGATGAACAGGAAGCTCTCAGGAAAAAAAAAAAAAACTGGAAAGACTCCCATGAGCTGATGCAAAGTGAAATGTATTCTTCTTATTATTATTATTATTTTATAATAACTTTTTATTAACAGAATCCATGCCAGGGTAATTTTTTTTTTTTTTACATTATCCCTTGTACTCACTTCTGTTCCGATTTTCCCCCTCACCCCCTCCACCCCTTCCCCTAGATGGCAAGCAGTCCTATATATGGTAAATATGTTGCAGTATATCCTAGATACAATATATGTTTGCAGAACCGAACAGTTCTCTTGTTGCACAGGGAGAATTGGTTTTAGAAGGTAAAAATAAGCCGGGAAGAAAAACAAAAATGCAAATAGTTCACATTCATTTCCCAGTGTTCTTTCTTTGGGTGTTGCTGCTTCTATCCATCATTTATCAATTGAAACTGAGTTAGGTCTGTTTGTCAAAGAAATCCACTTCCATCAGAATACATCCTCATATAATATCGTTGTGGAAGTGTATAATGATCTCCTGGTTCTGCTCATTTCACTTAGCATCAGTTCATGTAAGTCTCTCCAAGCCTCTCTGTATTCATCCTGCTGGTCATTTCTTACAGAACAATAATATTCCATAACATTCATATACCACAATTTACCCAGCCATTCTCCAATTGATGGGCATCCATTTATTTTCCAGTTTCTAGCCACTACAAACAGGGCTGCCACAAACATTTTGGCACATACAGGTTCCTTTCCCTTCTGTAGTATTTCTTTGGTATATAAGCCCAGAAGTAACACTGCTGGATCAAAGGGTATGCACAGTTTGATAACATTTTGGGCATAATTCCAGATTGCTCTCCAGAATGGTTGGATTTGTTCACAACTCCACCAACAATGCATCAGTGTCCCAGTTTTCCCACATCCCCTCCAACATTCATCATTATTTTTTCCTGTCATCTTAGCCAATTTGACAGGTGTGTAGTGGTATCTCAGAGTTGTCTTAATTTGCCTTTCTCTGATCAATAATGATTTAGAACACTCTTTCATATGAGTGGTAATAGTTTCAATTTCATCATCTGAAAATTGTCTGTTCATATCCTTTCACCATTTATCAATTGGAGAATGGCTTGATTTCTTATAAATTTGAGTCAGTTCTCTATATATTTTGGAAATGAGGCCTTTATCAGAACCTTTAACTGTGAAGATATTTTCCCAGTTTGTTGCTTCCCTTCTAATCTTGTTTGCATTAGTTTTGTTTGTACAAAGGCTTTTTAATTTGATATAATCAAATTTTTCTATTTTGTGATCAGTAATGGTCTCTAGTTCATCTTTGGTCACAAATTTCTTTCTCCTCCACAAGTCTGAGAGATAAACTATCCTATATTCCTCTAATTTATTTATAATCTCGTTCTTTATGCTTAGATCATGGACCCATTTTGATCTTATCTTGGTATATGGTGTTAAGTGTGGTACATGCCTAATTTCTACCATACTAATTCCCAATTATCGCAGCAGTTTTTGTCAAATAATGAATTCTTATCCCAAAAGTTAGGATCTTTGGGTTTGTCAAACACTAGATTGCTATAGTTGACTATTCTGTCCTGTGAACCTAACCTTTTCCACTGATCAACTAATCTATTTCTTAGCCAATACCAAATGGTTTTGGTGACTGCTGCTTTATAATATAATTTTAGATCAAGTATAGCTAGGCCACCTTCATTTGATTTTTTTTTCCCATTAATCCCCTTGAGATTCTCGACTTTTTATTGTTCTATATGAATTTTGTTGTTATTTTTTCTAGATCATTAAAATATTTTCTTGGAAGTCTGATTGGTATAGCACTAAATAAATAGATTAGTTTAGGGAGTATTGTCATCTTTATTATATTTGCTCGGCCTATCCAAGAGCACTTAATATTTTTCCAATTATTTAAGTCTGACTTTATTTGTGTGGAAACTTTTTTGAAATTTTGTTCATATAATTCCTGACTTTCCTTTGGTAGATAGATTCCCAAATATTTTATGCTATCAACAGTTATTTTGAATGGAATTTCTCTTTGTATCTCTTGCTGTTGGATTTTGTTGGTGGTGTATAAAAATGCTGAGGATTTGTGGGGATTTATTTTGTATCCTGCTACTTTGCTAAAATTATGAATTATTTCTAATAGCTTTTTAGTAGAATCTCTGGGGTTCTCTAGGTATACCATCATATCATCTGCAAAGAGTGATAGTTTGGTTTCCTCATTACCTACTCTAATTCTTTTAATCTCTTTCTTGATTCTTATTGCAGAGGCTAGTGTTTCTAATACAATATTGAATAATAATGGTGATAGTGGGCAACCTTGCTTCACTCCAGATCTTACTGGGAAAGGTTCCAGTTTTTCCCCATTGCATATGATGCTTAATGACGGTTTTAAATAGATGCTCCTGACTATTTTAAGGAAAAGTCCATTTATTCCTATGCTCTCAAGTGTTTTTATTAGAAATGGATTTTGGATTTTATAAAATGCTTTTTCTGCATCTATTGAGATGATCATATGGTTTTTGTTTGTTTGTTTATTGATATAGTCAATTATGCTAATAGTTTTCCTAATATTGAACCAAGTAGGAACCAAGTATGACTTAGTCATAGTGTATTCTCCTGGGGATGATTTTCTGCAATCTTTTTGCTAATATTTTATTTAAGATTTTAGCATCAATATTCATTAGGGAGATTGGTCTATAATTTTCTTTCTCTGTTTTCAACCTACCTGGTTTAGGTATCAGTACCATGTCTGTGTCATAAAAGGAGTTTGGTAGGAATCCTTCAATCCCTACTTTTTCAAATAGTTTATTTAGCATTGGAGTTAATTGTTCTTTAAATGTTTGGTAGAATTCACATGTAAATCCATCTGGTTCTGGGGATTTTTTCTTAGGGAGTTGGTTGATAGTTTGTTCTATTTATTTTTCTGGGATGGGACTGCTTATGATATTTACTTCTTCCTCTTTTAGTTTGGGCAAGCTATATTTTTGGAGGTATTTTTCTATGTCATTTAAGTTGTCCAATTTATTGGCATAAAGTTGGACAAAATAACTCCTAATTATTGCTCTAATTTCCTCTTCGGTAGTGGCGAGTTCTCCCTTTTCATTTTTAAGACTAGCAATTTGATTTTCCTCTTTCCTTTTTTTAATCAGATTTACTAAGGGTTTGTCTATTTTGTTGGTTTTTTCATAGAATCAACTCTTAGTTTTATTAATTAATTCAATAGTTTTTTTACTTTCAATTTTATTGATCTCTCCTTTTATTTTTAGAATTTCAAGTTTAGTGTTTGAGTGGGAGTTTTTAATTTGTTCAACTTTTCTAGCATTTTTAGTTGCAAGCCCAATTCATTGATCTTCTCTTTCTCTATTTTATGCAAATAGGCCTCTAGAGATATGAAATTTCCCCTTATTACCGCTTTGGCTGCATCCCATACATTTTGGTATGAAGTCTCATTATTATCGTTTTCTTGGGTGAAGTTATTAATTATGTCTATGATTTGCTGTTTCACCCAATCATTCTTTATATGAGATTATTTAGTTTCTAATTATTTTTTGGTCTACTTTCCCCTGGCTTTTTGTTGAATGTAATTTTCATTGCATCATGGTATGAAAAGGATACATTTAGTATCTCTGCTTTACTGCATTTGAATTTGAGGTTTTTGTCCTAATATGTGGTCAATTTTTGTATAGGTTCCATGAACTGCTGAAAAGAAAGTGTACTCTTTTCTGTCTTCATTATGTTTTCTCCAGAGATCTATCATATCTAATTTTTCTAGTATTCTATTTACCTCTTTGACTTCTTTCTTACTTATTTTGTGGTTTGATTTATCTAATTCTGAGAGTGCAAGGTTGAGATCTCCCACTATTATAGTTTTGCTGTCTATTTCTTCTTGCAGCTGTCTTAATTTCTCTTTTCAGAATTTAGATGCTACACCACTTGGTGCATGTATGTTTAATATTGATATTGCTTCATTATCCATGCTACCCTTTAGCAAGATATAGTGCCCTTCCTTATCTTTTGTAATTAGATCAATTTTTGCTTTAGCTTGATCTGAGATCAGGATGGCTACCCCTGCTTTTTTGACTTCACCTGAAACATAGTAGATTTTGCTCCAGTCTTTTACCTTTAACCTGCATGTATCTCCCTGCTTCAGGTGTGTTTCCTGTAAACAACATATTGTAGGATTCTGGCTTTTAATCCATTCTGCTAACTGCTTCCTCTTTATGGGGGAGTTTACCCCATTCACATTTATGGTTAAAATGACCAATTCTATATTACTTGCCATCTTGTTAACCTCGGTTTATGCTTTTCTCCAATCCCCTTTCACCCCTTCCCAGTATTAAGCTTGTGAGGACCGCTTGCTTCTTACAGCCCTCCCTTTTTATTATCCTCTCCACCTTAGAGTTCCTCTTACCCTATCTTACCCCTTTCCCTCACAGTTTCCATATTCCCTTCCACTTAGCTTATTCCTTCACTTTTCACTTTTCCCTTCTCACTTTTCAATGAGGTGGGAGAAGTTTCACCATAAATAGAATATGCCCCAAATTTTTCTCTTAAAGCCAATTCTGAAGGCAGTAAGATACTCACTATATTCATCCCCCTCCATTCTTTCTCTCAGATATAATAGGTTTTCTTTGCCTCTTCATGAGATGTAGTACTCCCACTTTACCCTTTTTCTGGTACAATGTCCTTTCCACATCTAGTTTCTAGAACAAGGTATACATGTATTCTTTATACATCTTTATAGCAGAAATACAGTTCCCAAGATTAATCTTTACTTTTTAGATTTCTCTTGAGTTCTATATTTGTAGATCAAACTTTTTGTTAAGTTCTGGTTTTTTCATCAAAAATAGGTGAAATTCACTTACTTTGTTGAATGTCCATCTTCTTCCCTGGAAAAAGATGCTCATTCTGGCTGGGTAAGTTATTTTTGGTTGCATGCCAAGTTCCTTAGCCTTTCAGAAAATCATATTTCAGGCCCTTCTCTCCTTTAATGTGAATGATGTTAGATCCTGGGTGATCCTTATTGTGGCTCCTCAATATTTGAATTTGGTTTTTCTAGCAGCTTGCAGTATTTTTTCCTTCGTCTGAGGGTTCTGTCATTTGGCCACTATATTTCTTGATGTTTTGATTTTAGGATCCCTTTTAGTAGGTGACTGATGAATTCTTTCAATGTCTATTTTACCCTCTGTTTCTATAACTTCTGGGCAGTTCTCTTTGATGATTTCCTGGAAAATAGTATCCAGGGTCTTTTTTCATCATACTTTTCTGGGAGTCCAATAATTCTCAGATTGTCTCTCTTGGATCTATTTTCCAGATCTGTTGTTTTCCCCAGAAGGTATTTCACATTCTTTTTCCATTGTTTGATTTTTTTGGATTTGCTTGACTAATTCTTCTTGTCTCATTGAATCATTCAATTCCATTTTTTCGATTCTGATTTTCAATGAAGTATTTTCTTCACTCACTTTTTAAATATCTTTTTCTAATTGTCCAATTGAGTTCTTTTTTTCTATGGAATTTTTTTCCATTTTGCCAATTTTATTTTTCAAAAGCTATTTTCTGTTTCCAGTTCACTAGTCTTATTTTTCAAGGATTTGATTTCTTTTCCCACTCTGTCTTTAAATGAGTGGGATGACTTCTCCAGAATCTCTTGCCAAGCCTCACTCTCCTTTTCCCATTTTTCTTCTAGCTCTCTTGTGAGAGCCTTTTTAATTTCTTCTATGAGATTTAACTGTGCTGAGGAACAGATGATTTCCTCCTTTGGGGATTCACCTGGAGACGGTCTGTTTTTAGTCTCCTCAGTGTTTAGAGTTCACTCTCTATCCATATAAAAGCTGTTAAGGGTTAAGGTCCTTTTCAATTTTTGCTCATTTTGTCAGAGAAGAATCAAAGACAAAGTAGCAAAAAGAAAAAAAGAAAAAAAAACCCTAAATGGAGTTTGCTTTTTTGGAGGGAGCGGCTGGGTGGTGTTACCAAGCTTCCTCTACAGACTGTGGGGGCAGCAGCGAGGCACTAGCAGGACTGTGCTGTGCCTGCACTCTGAGACTCCTAGAGTGTGCTGAGACACTGTGGGGGAGGGGTGGCCCAGTCCTGAGAGACTCCAGCTGTTTGGGGTTGTATTTTTCAACCCCCCCCCCCCAGGTGTTTTTAGCTTCTCTGCTGGGCTACTGACTTGCTGCCAGGGCAAAGTATCCAATCCTACAGCTATCCTGCTGCTGCCTGCCCTCACTCTGGGCCCGATCTAAAACCGTCCCTGCCCTCAAGCAAAAACAGACCTTTCCTGGCAAATCTCAAGGATGTCTTCTCTTGATAACTATTTGTACGTTTTTTTTTTTTCAGTCAAGCATTAATTCAGAGGCTTGTAATGAGATGGATTTTGAGAGAAAACGCAGAGCTTACACAGCTGTGTGCCTCTTCTCCGCTATCTTGGCCAGAAGTCCAGGAGGTATATTGTGAAATGTATTCTGTACAAATCAACAGTAACATTGTAAGATGATCAGCTCTGAATTATGTAACTATTCTTAGCAATACAATTATCCAAGATGACTCTGAAGGACTTCTGATGAAAAATATTATTCATACCCAGAGTAAAAACTGATGGTGCCTGCATACAGTTTGACGTACTTTTTTTAAAACTTTCTTTTTCTTTAGGGTATTTTCTGTGTTCTTTCATAACATGACTATTATGGAAATGTTTTGCGTGATTGATTACCCATAGAAAACCTTTATTGAATTGTTTGTCTTCTCACTGAATGAGGGAAGGGGAAAAAAGAAGGGAGAGAATTTGGAACGCAAAGTCATAAAAATGAATATTAAAAATCGTTTTTATATGTAATTTTAGAGGGCCATAGATAGTGGGGAACCTTGGGTGAGGTATAAGACTTTTTAGCCCATTAAGAAACTCTGCTGACAGTGTCTGGTTTGGCTCCCCATTCCCCCCACACACACACACACAAGAGTCCCAGCCTTCCTGAGAAGTCAGGATGCTTGACAACCTGTGTTGTATTTGAAGAAGAATTATCCTGATGTGACAAGGAAACATCTACATACAACAGAAAGTTGTTGGTGTGATCCACATGCTCAGTATCCTGTAGTTGGGGCATGTTCAGTGTTCTATAGTTGTGTAAGTGTATTCCATAAGCATAGGGTATATAAGGCTGAGGATTTTTTTTTTAATAAATGGACTCCTAATAAATGGATTTTTCCTTAAAAGAATCAGGAGCATCTATTTAAAACCAGCAGTAAGCATCATATGTAACAGGGACAAACTGCAACCATTCCCAGTAAGATCAGGAGTGAAACAAGGTTGCCCACTATCACCGTTACTATTTAATATTGTATTAGAAAGGCTAGCTTTGGCAATAAGAGTTGAGAAAGAGATTAAAGGAATAAGAATAGACAATGAGGAAACCAAGTTATCACTCTTTGCTGATGATATGATGGTATACTTAGAGAACCCCACAGACTCTACTAAAAAGTTATTAGAAACAATCCAAACCTTTAGCAAAGTTGCAGAATACAAAATAAACCCACATAAGTCATCAGCATTCTTATACATCACTAACAAAACCCAACAGTTAGAGTGACAAAGAGAAATTCCATTTAAAGTAACTACTGATTGTATAAAATATTTAGGAATCTATCTGCCAAGGGAAAATCAGAAACTTTATGAGCAAAACTACAAAACACTTTCCACTCAAATTAAGTCTGATCTAACCAGCTGGAAAAATATTAAATACTCTTGGTTTGGGTGAGCAAATATAATAAAGATGACCATATTACCTAAACTAATCTATTTATTTAGTGTTATACGCATCAGACTCCCAAAAAACTATTTTGATGACCTAGAAAAAATAACAACAAAATTCATATGGAAAAACAAAAGGTCAAGAATTTATAAGGGAATTAATGAAAAAAAAAATGAAGGTGGTCTAGCTCTGCTAGATCTAAAATTATATTATAAAGCAGTAGTTATTAAAACCATCTGGTATTGGCTAAGAAATAGACTAACTGATCAATGGAATAGATTAGGTTGAAAGGACAAAACAGCCAATAACTTTAATAATCTAGTGTTTGACAAACCCAAAGTCCCCACTTTTTGGGATAAGAATGCATTATTTGACAAAAATTTCTGGGAAAATTGGAAAATTAAATAAATTGGAAGAGCATAGGATAGTTTACCTCTCAGACCTGTGGAAGAGGGAGGAATTTATGACCAAAGAGATCACTATTGACCACAAAATAGAAAATTTTGATTATATCAAATTGAAAAGTTTTTGTACAAACAAAACAAATGCAGACAAGATTAGAAGGGAAAAAATAAACTGGTAAAACATTTTTACAGTCAAAGATTCTGATAAAGGCCTCATTTCCAAAATAGATGGAGAATTGACTCTAATTTATAAGAAATCAAGCCATTTTCCAGTTGATAAATGGTCAAAGGATATGAACAGACAATTCTCAGATGAAGAAATTAAAACTATTTATATCCATATGAAAATATGCTCCAAATCATTATTAATCAGAGAAATGCAAATTAAGACAATTCTGAGATACCACTACATACCTGTCAGATTGGCTAGAATGACAGGGAAAGACAATGTGGAATGTTGGAGGGGATGTGGGAAAACAGGAACACTGATACATCGTTGGTGGAAGTGTGAACACATCCAGCCATTCTGGAGAGCAATTTGGAGCTATACTCAAAACGTTATCAAACTGTGCATACCCTTTGATCCAGCAGTGTTTCTACTGGGCTTATACCCCAAAGAAGAAAAAATGGACTCCTACTTGACTATTCCCATGAGTTCCACCTCATCAGCCCTCACCCAAGATCAGGACTCAGACTGGTACCAAAGACCTCCCATGAATGTATATAATTGGTAAAACAATAAAATACTAAGTAAAAAAAAAAAAAAAAAAAAAAAAAAAAGAATTTAGAGGGACAAAAATGAATTAATTTTCTTTGATGAGCTTTTGTACCTTTATTTTTTTCCTTTTTAGCCAATTTAATTTATTAAAAATTCTTCTGAGAATGTTCATATCTCCCTTTTCAATTGGAAAATTCTACATTTTAAGGAATTGATATATCAATTATAATTTGTATATCTTTATTTTATTTTTCTATCCTTTTACTAAACAATTAACTCTTTTTCATAATTCTCTTGAATCACTTTCACTTGTTTTCCTAATTTTCTCCTACTTATATTACTTGATTTTTAAAATGCTCTGTTAGCTCTTTCTGGGGTACTTTTTGGGCCTGACACCAATTAACTATTTTTTTTTGAAATTCAACATCTACCCATTTGGATATATCCACTTTTTTCTTTCCTGTCACTATAGTAACTTTCTATGATGAAGTTTTTTGTTTAATTTTGTTTTGTGTTTATCTCATTTTTAGCCTGTTTCTTGATTTTCAATTTATAGGAAATATAGGTTCTGCTACTGGGATAAAGGAAACAAAACACCAGGCTTCAGAGTTTGTTTATTTGTTTTTCTGAGAACCTGTACATTTTTAATTTTTTTAAGGTGATATGATCTAAGATGAGGTGTGAGCATTGCTAGCTTGGGCCTTTTTTTTTTTTTTTTTTAATCTGTGAGTGACACAAATCTTTTTTTTTTTTTTTTTTTTTTTACCCTGGAACTGTCACCAGGATCCCTGCTCCTCTTTGTCCACACACTATGATTTGCTAATGATACTCCATAAGCTGGGTTTGTCAGGGATGCTTATGCAGTAGAATATTGTATTAGTTTTTGCAAAGTATCCATTACAGTCTCCTTGTGACAAGTTGTCTGATCCCCTTACAGTATGTGGGCTGAAACTCTGAGAGTTGTTGATGATAATTCAGTTGCCCCCATTGTATGTACTGGCTTTCAGAGGCAGAATCTGTTGACAATTTCTGACAGATCTGGAGGAGAAGGGCTGAGAATGATTAGCTGCTGACTTGTCAATATCACTCCATTGTCATCTCAGTGAAACATATTTTTTCTGTGAACTTTTTTAGTTTTCTTAGGCTCAAAAAATTGTTTCACCCTCTTCTTTTGTTGTCCAGAATTTGTTTTGATGCTTTATTTTAAAATTGTTTGGAGGGATATTTTGGAGAGTTCAGTTAGTTTTTGTCTTATTCCATTATCTTGACACACAAACTAGCCGACTGAATCATTCAAGAGAACTTCAATATCTACAAATCACAGATTAATTGGATATTTCAGTGTTCAAAAACTTCTTAAGAATTGAAATTTTGTTAATAGTATGATATATTGTCTTGATTTGTACTCAGTTCTTGCTCATCATGTGTTGTCATATGGAGTCTAATGGATCTTTAAAAAAATATTAGTTAATTCTTCTTCAGCTCTAAGTTGGACTAGATGGAGAAAAGGGAAGAGAATAAGTACAGAAACAGCATCTCCTATGTACTGGGCTCTGCTAAGAACTATTACAAATATGATCTCATCGGATCCTTTCTTTGGCCCTTTCCACATAATGAGATTTTATTATTTTGATTGATTAAATAATATCATATAAAGGACTATTATGTGTATTGAAGATTATTTTTTAAAATTATATAAATCTTAGTTCCTGATACCATGGAGTTCCTAATCTGAGAGAGAGAAGTAGAATATATACAGATGGACAAAGGATAAGTGTCTCTGAGAGCTGTGTTTTGAGAACCATTTGAGGCCAGGTCTGAAAGAGAGGATATTATGAATATAATTTTTTGCTCAATTATCTCTTATTAGTAATGGAGGTAGCTTATGTAATTTTGAACACAATGCCCTTTGAAGTAATATTTTATAGGTCATATTTACTGTCTCTTCATTTTATACATTCAACTTCCAGAGGGATTTATTCACCTTTCAAAAGCTTCAAATTATAATATAGGTCTCCTCTTACAGTGTGATGATTACTTTTTATTCCACATAGTTCAAGGTATGAAGCCCAAGACAATGGCATATTTTTCATTCTAAAGTTATTACTGGATTCTTCCCATATTTATAATTATAGAATAAGAAAGTTAAGAATTGATCAGTCCTTAATAATAGTCACTTATCCTACTTGAGGTTACTTTTTGTCATCTGAAAAATGAAGAGATTAAATTAAAAACTTCTAAGGTCTATACCAGATCTAGCCTTATGAAAATATGAATGTATATATTATTTTGTAGATTATAAAGTACATTCTAGATGTTAACTCATTTAGGTATCATTAAAATCTTATATTCATTTATTTATAAATCTTATAAGACAGGAATTACATGTATTGTTATCCCCATTTTTCTCCCAGAGGAACTAAGACACAGGAATGGCAAGATATCTGTAGTCAGAGAGCTGGTAGATATCAGAGGTAGATTTTAAATCCTAGATTTAAAGTCAGGAATATTGTGAGTCCAAATTTCTGGCCACTGTATTATTCTGCCTCTCAGTTTATATCGGCATATTTAGCATAAAACGCTGCACATCTGGTTAGTTTCTAAAGATACATACTTAGTCTCAAGTGGACCCTTTAAAAATTCATTGTCATTAAAATAGTTCAATTTGTCAACTCATTGATCAAATGCCTACTAAATATAAGACCATATATCAGATTCTGGGGGTGAAATGATTAAATGAAAACAAACTATAACAACAAAAACACCACCATCTTTTTGTGCCTTCAAGGGTACTATTTTGCCAAGGGGATTCTTTTTTTTTTTTTTTTTTTACTTTGGCATATTCACATGGTGGCTAGTGAGGTCTGGAATTAGAATGATAGCTATGTATTGATTGAAAGAAAATGGAGTGAAAGAGAGATGTAGTAAAAATTATTTGCAACACTTAATAATTAAAAAAGAAATGCTGCTTTTAAATATAAACATAATGATATTTTAAGTGACTGAAGTAGATTTTTCATTATAATTTTCTTTACTTTTTTTTTTTTGTAGATTCTTTCTATGCACCTTGAAGAATGTTTGTACCTTGTATTGAGAATTATAATATTCTTTTTAATCTCTATGCACAGAACATCCAGAACAGTTTCTGGCTCATAGTAAATTCTTACAAAATTCTAGTTAATTGTTTAATGAATTCAGTCACTGGAACAAAATATTTTACTGCTTTGTCAATAACCTTTGTTCTGTCTTAGTTGCCTTACTAAATATACTAGTTAACTATATCTTAGCTATAAGCCCAGGTGCAAAATAATTGTTTTCTGAAGAATAAAGCAGGAGTAACTCAAAAATCCATAATTCAGATTGGTTTGGAAATGATTTATAGCTTTTCATCATAAGTTGGTCTCTGTCATTATATACTACTTTTGTTTACATGTATATGGTTATTCCTGGGGAGTGGGAGTGGGAAAAGAGATGGTCTTCAAGTACTTAGACCAAATATCCTAACTGAGTCCTTTCAATGACTTAAGTTTCTTGAAATTGTACAAACCACCTCTTTAACACTAGTATTGCCACAGTGAGATTCCATGGAATGCCAGAATCTTAAAAGAATCAAATTACTTCTGAACCAAAGGGCAACAGAAAAGTTGAGTGACTATAAGGAGAATATGCATTGCTATTATTCATGACTTAAATATGACAAATAGCATAAAATATAATAACTGAGGGAAAGGAAGGAAAAAGTGGTGGGTCAGTTTTGTAACAAGAGTAAGAGACTGCAGATAATTCTCCCAAGAGTTACTTTGGTATCTTTACATTAATAAAGGAACAAAAGGTTTCAAATATATCAGGTGGATTGTTTAAAGAATTTACATGGCAAAAATCTTGTACAAATCACATAATAGAAAATGTAAAGCTTCAAAAGAAAATGTGGAATAGGGTGTGGCTAGATGGATTTGACTACAAAATATGAACTGGGGATTTTAGTAGTTAAAAAGATCAACATTCATCTATCACATTATGTGATAGTCAAACTTTTTAATGCAATTTTTAAAAAGGCACAGTGTTTAATATTATGTAGTTGAGGATTTCATTGTTCTCTGCCCTTTTCAGAGCATATATGAACAATTGTTTTCAGTTTCACTTTTTACATTTTAGGAAAGATAGGAATCATCTAATGAATGTTTCGTGGAGAATAACCATGAGTAAGGACTTTGATTTAGTACCTAATCTGAAGAACAATTGAATGACTAGAGATATTTAGCCACAATAAAGTCAGAGGTTGTTATTACGGAGCTTTGACAATTGACTTGAAGCATATCCTATCATGAAAAAAGAGCATTTGATTTGTTTTGATAGGCCAAAAGGGACAGAACTAAGAGCAATGAAGGTAACTCGAGATAGATATAAGTAAATACCCTCTCACATTTAATTATCTAAGAGAAAATTGGGCTGCCTTAAGGAGAGTATTATCCTCAGCCACACTCTGCAAGTCATGCCTGGATAACTACTTTGCAATAATTGCAAGAGAGATTTTTGGACTAAAAAACAAAAACCAAAACCCAAACAAACAAACAAAAAAAGAACAAAACAAAACAAACAAACAACAACAACAACAACAAAAAACCCTCTTGATTTATTTTCAGTAAGTTACATGTAATCAGGCCACCATCAGCCATACTCTTTAATAAACATTCTAATATGATTAGATTCATGATATGAGGAAAAAGGAAAATGGTCATTTTGGATTAAACAATTACTTATAGGGCTAAACAATTAACTTAGGTAAATAGCCCTTCTTTTGAAAAGATATTTACAACGAGGTATCTATGATTTTTATTCTTTTATTTTGGTGTGTATCAAATATCAAAGAGAAAACAGAGGGATGATGGAATGCAAGAAAAGGCAGAATATTAAACAACTAACAATGACTTTGGGTACTCCCAGTAAGCAAACAGTATGTGCCACATGCTTCAGAAACTTCAAGCACTCTTTAATGATGCAATTCAAAAATTCACATTTTTTTCTTACTTTAGAAGGTATTTTGATTTTTCATTCTTTTTGAGGAAAAATAAAGGTAACAATTTTGGGTGGTTGACATTTTTTTTGTTGTTTTTAAACAATACTGGTCCTAACTGGTACAGAGAGGGGATAATGTGGGGCAAAGATATGCAGTTTCAGTAAAACATATACTTTGAAACAAAAGCATTTTGGCAAATATTTAACATCATGCTCTCTCAAAAAGAATATGTAGCGATACCATTTTTAAGTTTAATTTCTGTTAGTAACATCTATCCATTTCTTATGTGTTAAATAATCTTAAAAAATTAAAAAATCAAGCCCTGATTTATAATAATTTCTGAGGTATAAATTCTCACATTGAAAACATAACAAATTTTCCTTGTTAGCTTCCTCAAGCTGACAGTGGTTAACTTGTTTTCTTTGAAGGGACCTTAGATTCCCTATGATTGAAACTCTGCTCATTATAGAATTGTTTTTAATGTCATTCCCTCCATATATTCATCTTTCTCTGCTTTTTTTTTTAATTCAGTTGAAGAAAAATAGATTTTGCTCCAGCTTTTTATCTTTACTCTGTATGTATTCCTCCACTTCAGATGTGTTTCTTATACAAAACATATTATTATAGGATTCTGGCTTTAATCCATTCCAATATCCATTTTCTTTTTTTTTTTCTTTTTTTTTTTTTGAGAGAGTTCATCACATTCACATTTAAAATAATTAAGTCTATATTTCTTGCCATCCTATTTTTCCCAAATGTAGTGTGCTTTCTAGAGCCACCAATTTGGGGTGACAAAATATTTACTATGTTTTCTAGAGCCCCCACCCTGGGGCATCAAAACATACCATTAGGACTAAATCTCCAGAGGATCCTAGGACATCACTACAGCACACTGAACATGGACCAACTGTAGAACCATTACATCACCACATCACCACAGAACAACGCATAAGTGATAACTTATGTATTACATCACCACAACACACTGCACATGTGTTAACTATAAGCATCCTGTTATTGATATGGAAATGCCTTTTTACTGTAAGTTTCCCTTGCTTCAAGTAGAACACAGGTGGTCACACCCTCCCTGACTTCTCAGGAAGGGTAAGAGCACCAAAAGGGGTGGTCATACCCTTTCTGACTTCACAGAAAGGCAAAGAGCACTTAGGGGAGGTGGGGAGCCAAACTAGATATTGTCAGCAGGTTTCCTCTGGGCTGAAGAGTCTTATACCTTCCCCAGAGTTCCCCTGTAATGTTCTCATTTGGTTTTCTGGAGGTCTTGGGACCAGCCTTCTTTTCAACAGGGTAATCACCACAAAAATAGCCAGGTGTTAAAGTCCACAAGTTTTTATTGTCTCCTTGCCTGGTGCTCAGCTAACTTTTTTATGGCCTTTATACAAGACATGGTTTCAGTGGAGAAAGTGCAGGAGGACAGGCCACCATGGTGTTGTGAGATGAAGTGAGCCTGAGTCTAAGAATTTGTGCTTCAGCCTCCAGTCATCACAAAGGTGGACTATGGAATGAATCTGTCTCTGCCTCCTAGTTTATGTGCTCTATACTGAGTATAAACCAATCAGTATATCACTAAAAAAAATTATTTGTTGTAAGATTAAATCAATCATACTGAACTTAGAGAACTATTAATCACCATACTAAACTAGATAACCATTGTATCCTCAATTCTAGGTAGTTAATACCTAGTGAGAATTATTGTTTCAAGTTCAGAGTTCTGGCCCATAACATCTCCCGCTTTCTTTTGTTTTAGAACATAGGGTGGTCACACCCTCCCTGATTTGTCAAGGAGGTGAGAACCCCAAAAAAGGAAGTGATCATGCCTTTCCTGATGTCTTGGGAAGGGAGATGAAAAACAAAGGAAAATGGAGAATCAAACCAGATTAGCAGGTTTCTAAAGGGTTTCATTTGAAACAGGTACATATAAATTTCTCAACATGGGAGGTATTACACAAGCATATAGTAACACAGGCTAGTAGTGATGTTACAAAAAACATGAATCAACATGAGGAATTATACATGTCCATAAGTCCTAGAAATAGTCTAAAACCAATCTATTGTCTATTACTTCATGTGTCAGAAATCCAATGATTTCTGCAAGTTTTGAAGTCCTGTATCAGTCTTATCATGTATCAGAGAAATCTGCTGATTCTTGTAGTAGTGGAGATAAAGGGTCTATAGGACAGATAGGGATAGGTTTTAGCTCTCCAAAGGATATATCAGTAGTCCCAGCTGCATATAACTCTATTCTCCCTAATTTTAATCCCCTTCCTGCATCAGGTTGCTTCTCCACTGACTGCTCATGTTGGACTACTGAACTTTTAAAGACTCTTGAGGGGTAACAGTGGCTGTTATCATGCCCCAAGTGTTTTTTGCCTGGGGTCCTGGAGCCCAGCCCTGCCTCTTGTAATGAGCATATAGGGGGTGGGCAAAACTGCTTTTTGGGCAGTACTGATGGTGTCATTGTCCTTTCCACTCCTCCTCCTCCTCCTCTTCTTTTTCCTTCTTCTCCTTCTCTTCCTCTTCCTCCTACCTAGGAAGGCAGAGTTTAGTGAGGAGGGTCAGGTAATGGGGAATACCCTAAGGGCATGTATTCAGATGTAGGCAGAATTGAAACAGAGCTTTGAATGTGAAAAGCACCACACCCCTTTGTAATGTCAGGGTAGTTCTCAGGTGGGCCTTGGATCAGCCTGAGGCTGGTCAAAGATGGACTCTGGAGTCTGGAGCTTGAAGTCTTCTCTATGGCTGAGATCACCATGGCAGAGAGAGAGAGAGAGAGAGAGAGAGAGAGAGAGAGAGAATCCTCTTTGACTCCTTTAAATACTCCAGTCACGTCATTACTTCACACAGAGCATGCCCAACCACACTTGAGCAACTTGTCAGGAGAGCCCTCACATCACTTTATTGCCTTAAGTATATGTATTTGACTAGAATCAATACATCAATAGCTAGAGAATTATTATCTCATCAACTATACTGAATCTTAAGTACACTTTTTCAAAGTTCCAGCCCTCTACACCCCTTCTTATCAGCAAGGTACTTATTAGACTTAATCCTTTTTCTGGCCAACTCACCATGGTATTTAAGATACTTAATTCTTTTCTCTACCAAATGGCCTTTCCCTGAAGATCTCCTAGAACAGTAACAAGCAAAATAAATCAGCAAAATGCGAGAAAAAAAAAAAAAGTCTTTCTTAGCTCTGCCTCAGTTACTGTATTCTCTGGGGCTTTGGACAGCAACTCTTTGCTTGTTTTTCTCCTCAGACTTCCTTGTCTGGCTGCCCAAGTTGAAATCTTTCCATCTTTTCAAACTTGTAAAATTCCTTAAACTAATTTTAACCCATTGTATTCAGTTGGTTCTCCCACTAAATTCTACCTCTCTGGCTCTAATCTGGCTTCCTTAAAAAGCCAAGGAAACAAGACCTTCTAAGCACCTGAGAACCCATTGATCTGCTTTTGAGTTACTTACAAACCTTGCTTCTCTGTCAACCTAATTAAGCATGCTTCATACGTCCCTCTAGAGAGAGACTCATTTCTTACCATCTGCCTCATTTTGGCTGAAAAACAAAATGACTAATTTAGTCTTTACTGGAGGTGATCTGTGGATTTTCTCAATTACCACTTCATTCTCTGATGGTAGAATGTCAGATCAGGTTTTCTTGATGATTTTTTGAAAGTTGTGCAGGCTCTTTTTTTTTTTCATAGTGGCTTTCAGAAAGTCCACCAATTTTTAGATTGTCTCTCCTGGATCAATATTCCAGTTTAGTTATTTTGTCCAATGAGATAGTTTATATTTTCTTCAATTTTTTGATTAAAAAAAATCATTTTATTGATACATGTCTTAATCATTTACTTTCATTTGTCCAAATCTAATTTACAGTGAAACTTTTTAACCTTCTTTTGCATTTGGTCAATTGTACTTTTAAAGGAGTTGTTTTCTTCAGTAGATCTCCCTCTCCCCCCATTTCATCAAGTTCATTTTCAAGAATTTTTTTTTGCAATTTCACCAAATTTATGTTTTAAAAATTTATTTTCTTCTGTATCTTTTTTTCTGTTTTGACAAATCTATTTTGAAGTTAGTTTATTCAGTCAAGATGTTGCTTTTTTGTTCCCTTTAATCTATCATATCTCTCTTGCCTAGTACTTATTTATTGTCCCCATTTTTCTTCTATGTCTCTTTTAAGATCCTTTTTGAACTCTTCCAAGAGAGCCTTTTGAACTGGAGACTAATTCATCTTCCCCTTTGAGTCATCACCTAAAAGCATTTTGGCTTTGTTGCCCTTTTCTGGGTTTGTATTCTTGTTTTCCCTGGAGCTATATCATCTCACTATGGTCAGAGCTCTTTTTGCTTTGTTTCTTATTTTAGAAAGTTGAGATCTGCTCTCAGGGACCAGGGCATATTGTTCTGGTCTTCCTCTGAAGGGCAACGGAGGTTTCTTACTGACTGCACTGGAGCTGATGGTGCTGAAGGCTTTTTCACTGAGCTGAGTGAGCCTGCCAAGTCCATCCTATCATACTGGGGCCAGGCTCAAAATTTGCATTTGGTAACTGAATTGGTGATCTTATATCTGGTATGCCTATCATTGGTCTTCTGAACCAGGACAGAGTAGTCAGCACTGCTATATTTTGGCGAAGAACCTCCAACTAATTCCTCATGCTGCAGTATTCTTCCCAATTGTTCAATTGAGACAGACATTTTCTGAAGTCCTACCAGAATATCTTAAGCTAGAAAATTATCACACTCCAAATATTTGTGACATATCACTCCAAAACCCATTGAAAATATTGTTATAATATTGATTCTGAGGGAGCCGGGGAGAGCTCAGGCAATGAGCTACCATCCATCATCTTGGTTTTATTCCTAGTATATGCTTTAAAAAGTAAGCTTTTTGAAATGGTAATTTCTGTTTACATATAAATTGTTCAGTATTCAGAAATGCTTGTTGTCTGTATGTGTTAATTGAGAATATTAAAATATATATATTTTTGTAAACTTGAGATATTGAGGGTGGATTATAGACACAAAGGCTATAATAGAGATTGATTTGTAAATTTATTAGTATAAGGGTCTTTCCCTATCTTGATTTGTAATTTCCTAATTAATATTTGTGACAGAGGAAATTTTCACTAAAGTTTTGCTAAAGTGCTTGACATATTGCCTGTAATTTATAGTGTAAAAAAAAATTGAAAATGAAAAGATTAAGATTAAGTGACTTTAATCTTATCTTTAATCCTCACAAGCTGTATAATAGTAATAAGCACATCACTTAATTTTAATTTTTTTTGACTCTTAATAGCTTTTTATTTATAAGTTATATGTATGGGTAATTTTACAGCATTGACAATTGCCAAACCTTTTATTCCATTTTTCCCCCTCCCCCCATCCCTTCCCCTAGATGACAGGATGATCAGCAGATGTTAAATATATTAAAGTATAAATTAGATACACAATAAGTTTACATGACCAAACTCTTATTTTGCTGCACAAAAAGAATCGGACTCTGAAATATTTTACAATTAGCCTGTGAAGGAAATCCAAAATGCAGGCAGGCAAAAATATAGCTATTGGGAATTCAATGTAATGGTTCTTAGTCATCTTCCAGAGCTCTTTCACTGGACGTAGCTGGTTCAGTTCATTACTGCTCCATTGGAACTGATTTGGTTCATCTCATTGCTGAAGATGGCCAAGTCCATCAGAATTGATCATCATATAGTGTTGTTGTTGAAGTATATAATGATCTCCTGGTTCTGCTCGTTTCACTAAGCATCAGTTCATGTAAGTCTCTTCAGGCCTTTCTGAAATCATTCTGTTGGTCATTTCTTACCAAACAATAATATTCCATAATATTCATATACCACAATGTATTCAGCCATTCTCCAATTGATGGGCATCTACTCAGTTTCCAGCTTCTGGTCACTAGAAAGAGGGCTGCCACAAACATTTGTGCATATACAGATCACTTTCCCTTCTTTATGATCTCTTTGGGATATAAGCCCAGTGTTGCTTAATTTTTGTAAGCCTTAATTTCCTTTCCCCCAAATTTGGAATGATAATTCTATTGGTTTTCATAAAGTTGTTCTAAGATGCAAATGCTTGGAGAGGATAATTTCTAAAATTTTGGCAGTTGAGAGAAGATAAGCAATGGAATGGTACTTTATATATGGTTAAAAAGAAGATTTTTTGCTGAAATTTTAAACATGGTTGTAGGTAGATGTCAAAGGTATCAATAAATTGATTGATATTTATTTATTTTATTACAGCTTTTTATTTACAAAATATATGCATGGGTAATTTTTCAGTATTGACAATTGCAAAATCTTTTCTTCCAATTTTTCCCCTCCTTCCCTCCACCCCCTCCTCCAGATGACAGGTACATCAATACATGTTAAATATGTTAAAGTATATGTTAAATACAATATATGTATAAATATCCATATACTTATTTTGCTGTATAAGAAGAATTGGACTTTGAGAAAATGTACAATTAACCTGTGAAGGAAATCAAAAATGCGAGCAGGCAAAAACAGAGGGATTAGAAATGCTTTATAGTGATTCACATTCAATTCTCAGAGTTTTTTTTTTTTGCTAGGCATCGCTAGTTCTATTCATTATTGAATGAATGGAACTGGTTTGCTTCATCTCATTGTTGAAGGGAGCCACATCCATCAGAACTGCTCATCATATAGTATTGTTGTGGAAGTATATAATGATCTCTTGGTCCTGCTCATTTCCCTCAGCATCAGTTCATGTAAGTCTCTCCAGTCTTTTCTGAAATGCTACTACTGGTCATTTCTTACAGAAAAATAATGTTCCATAACATTCATATACCACAGTTTATTCAGTCATTCTCCAATTGATGGGCACCCATTCATTTTCCAGTTTCTAGCCACTATAAACAGGGCTGCCACAAACATTCGTGCACATACAGGTCCCTTTCCCTTCTTTAATATTTCTTTGGGGTATAAGCCCAGTAGAAACACTGCTGCATCAAAGGGTATGCACAGTTTGATAACTTTTTGAGCATAGTTCCAAATTGCTCTTCAGAATGGCTGGATGTATTCACAATTCCACCAACAATGTATCAGTGTCCCTGTTTTCCCACATTCCCTCCAACATTCCGCATTATCTTTCCCTGTCATTCTAGCCAGTCTGACAGGTGTGTAGTGGTATCTCAGAGCTGTCTTAATTTGCATTTCTCTGATCCATAATGATTTGGAACACCTTATCATATGAGTGGAAATAGTTTCAATTTCATCATCTGAAAATTGTTTATTCAAATGCTTTGACCATTTATCAATTGGCAAATGCCTTGATTTTTTTATAAATTAGAGTCAATTCTCTATATATTTGGAAATGAGGCCTTTATCAGAACCCTTGACTGTAAAACTGTTTTCCCATTTTATTATTTCCCTTCTAATCTTGTCTGCATTAGTTTTGTTTGTACAAAACCTTTTCAATTTGATATAATCAAAATTTTCTATTTTGTGATCAATAATGACCTCTAGTTCTTCTTTGGTCACAAATTCCTTCCTCCTCCCCAGGTCTGAGAGGTAAACTATTCTATGTTCTTCTAATTTATTTATAATCTCATTTTTTTATGCCTAGATCATGAACTCATTTGACCTTATCTGGGTGTACAGTGTTAAGTGTGGGTCCATGCCTAGTTTCTGCCATACTAATTTCCAATTTTCCCAGCAATTTTTGTCAAACACTGAATTTTTATCCCAAAAACTGGGGTCTTTGGGTTTGTCAAACTCTAGATTATTAAAGTTATTAACTATTTCATCCTTTAAAGCTAACCTATTCCACTGATCAACTAGTCTATTTCTTAGCCAATACCAAATGGTTTTGGTAACCATTGCTTTATAATATACTTTTAGATCTGATACAGCTAGGCCACTGTCATTTGATTGTTTTGAAAGCCTTGACCTTTTGTTCTTCCAGATGAATTTTGTTGTTATTGTTTCTAGGTCATTAAACTGGTTTTTTGGGCATCTGATTGGTATAGCACTAAATAAATAGATTAGTTTAGGTAGTATTGTCATCTTTATTATATTTGGAAGTCTGATTGGTATAGTACTAAATAAATAGTTTAGGGAGTATTGTCATCTTTATTATATTCACTCATTCTATCCAAAAGCACTTAATATTTTTTTCCAATTGGTTAGATCTGACTTTATGTGTGTGGAAAGTGTTTTGTAGTTTTGCTCATATAGTTCCTGACTTTCTCTTGGCAGATAGATTTCCAAATATTTTATACTATCGGCAGTTACTTTAAATGGAATTTATCTTTGTAACTCTGTTGAATTTTGTTTGTGAAAAATAAGAATGCTAATGACTTATGTGGATTTATTTTGTATCCTGCAACTTTGCTAAATTTGTGGATTGTTTCTAATAACGTTTTAGTAGAATTTCTGGGGTTCTCTAATTATACTATCATATCATATTCAAAGAGTAATAATTTGGTTTTCTCATTACCTACTCTAATTTCCTTACTCTTTTTCTCAACTCTTATTGCCAAAGCTAGCATTTCTAATACAATATTGAATAGTAATGGTGATAGTTGGAAATCTTGTTCCACTCCTGATCTTATTGGGAATCTTTCCACTTTATCCTGATAACATATGATGCTTACTGATGGTTTTAAATAGATTCCCTGACTATTTTTCTCTAATTTAATTTAGTGTTTTTAATTGGAATGAGTGTTGGATTTTGTCAAATGCTTTTTTTTCTGTATCTATTGAGATAATTATAGGATTTGGTTACTAATTGATACAGCCAATTATGCTAATAGTTTTACAAATATTTAACCAGCCCTGCATTCCTGGCATTAATTCTACTTGGTCATGGTGTTTTATGCTGATGATGACTTTCTATAATCTCTTTGCTAATATTTTATTTAAAATTTTTGCCTCAATTTCATTAGGGAAATGGGTATATATATATTTTTTCTAACCATCTGGTTTAGTTATCAGTGCAATACTTATTTCATAAAAGGAATTTGTTAGGATCCTTTCCTATTTTTCCAAATAGTTTGCATAGTATTGAAATTAATTATTCTTTAAATGTATGATAGCATTCTGTTGGAATCCTTACTAACTGCTAACTAATTAGAGTTGATCTAATCTTACAAGAAGATGTTTTGGGCAGAACCTGAAACAAGGTACTAAGTAGAACTAATTAATACAAGGCTTGTGTTCACACCTTTACTCATTGGAGTTCAATGAGTTCATACCTCCCTTGAAGCTCTTTGGGCCAGAGAGCACTATGGGAGAAAACCCATAATCCCTCTCTCTGGAAGGAGCATAAATAGGCCAATGGGCCAGTCGAAGAAGTTCTTCAGAGAGTGAAGAAGCTACAAGTCAAGATTTCGCCGGAATGACATGAAGAGTAGAGCTGGCTGGAGGCTGAAGAAAGCAGAGGCAGAGGCTGAAGGACTAGACCTTTGGATTTAAAGACATTTGGAGAGAGCTCTTGGAACCAAGCAGAGAGATAGGCCTCTAAGCTAACCGGGCTATATTGGAGATAATAAAAGATCTGAACTTTTATCACCTGGCTGCGTTTTGAGAAGAAAAAGCTCACCACATTTTGGCGCCCGAACAGGGACCCCACATTTGAACTCACAACAGCATTCATATGTAAATCCATCTTGCGCTGGATATTTTTCTTTAGGCATTTGATTAATAGCTTGTTCAATTCCTTTCCCTAAATTGGGACTATTTAAATAATTTATTTTTTATATCTTAATCTGAGCAATTTAATATTTTTGTAAGCATTCATTTTAGTTATCATTTCACTTAGATTGTCAGTTTTATTGGAATACAGTTGGGCAAAACAGCTCTTAATCATTGCTCTTATTGATCTCCACTGATAAAAGTTCACCTTTTTCATTTTTGACACTAACAATTTGATTTTCTTTCCTTTTTCCAATCAAATTAACTAAAGTTTTATCTATTTTGTTGATTTTTTTCATAAAACCAACTCTTAGTTTTGTTTACAATTTTTTTCCTGATTGTTTAATTGCATGTCCAATTAATCAATCTTCTATTTCTTTATTTCATACAAGTGTCTAGAAATATAAAACTTCCCTTAGAATTGCTTTGGTTGCATCTCATAAATTTTGGCATGTTGTCTCATTATTGTCATTTTGTTGGGTGAAATTATCAAATGGTTCAATCATTTGTTGTTTTATCCACTCATTCTTTAGGATTAGATTATTTAGTTTCCAATTACTTTTGGTTTATTATTCTATTGCTCTTTATTACATGTAATTTTTATAGTGTCTGATTTGACAAAGATGCATTTATTATTTCTACATTATAATATGAGGTTTTATTACCTAATATATGTCAATTTTGTGTAGGTTTCATGTATGCCAAGAAAAAAATTATATTCCTTTCCATCTCCATTCAATTTTCTTGAAAGATCCATCATACCTAACTTTTCTAAAATTCTATTTACCTCATTCACTTCTTTCTTATTTATTTTGTGGATTGATTTATCTAGTTCTGATAGAGCAAAACTGAAATTCCTCACTAGTATAGTTTCTCCATCTGATTTTCTTGCTATTTTCTTAATTTTTTCTCTAGGAATGTGTTTGCTATTCCACTTGGTGCATTTATGTTCAGTATCAGATTTACTTCATTATCATGGTATTTATCTTGATGTCTTAGATACAGTGGCATAATAGCCAATGAAAAACTTCTCTGATTACCTCCTGAAAAACACGCAAATGAAAACTCTGAGGATTATTGCAGCTATATTTCAGAAATATCAGCTCAAACAGAAATTATTGCAAGCAGCTAATAAGAAACAATTCAGATATTGAGGAGCCACAGTCAGGGTTAATCAGGCCCTAACAGCTTCCACTTTAAAGATAGAAGGGTCTGGAATATGATACTGCAAAGTCAAGAATTAACTATCCAGTTAAATTAGACATTATCTTTCAGGTAATGTGGTAGACATTCAATGAAATAAATAAATTTCATTTAATTTTAATGGAAATACCAAAGTTGAACAGAAAATTCTGTTCTTCAAATACAGAATCCTGTAGAAGCATAAAATGTTAGAAAGGAAAGGAAAAAACTATGTTTCTTTTAAAAGTTTGGCTAAGAACTTCCAGGTAGATTTCCCTAGTGAGCAGAGACCACTGTATTTTGGTCCCTGTGTCCTGCACCTGCATTCAACTTCCCCTTTCACCCCATACCTGATTGAAACAAACATTTTCTAGAGTTCTTCCAAAATATCTTCTGCTGGAAATTTGTTGCACTCCAAATATTTGTGGTTTCTCTAAAACTAGTTCAAAGGCTTGAGCTGGTGTTGATATGACGGAAGCCTGGAAGAGCTCAAACAAAACCTGTCTCCTCACTGCCAACTTTGATCATTTTGCTAATATTAAACTAGGAGTACCTTCCTGGAATTAATTATCTATGTTACAACAGTGATAAATTGCTGTAATTTCTTTTGATATTTTATTTAATATTTATCCATTAGGTGGATTCCAGCTGTCAGAGTAAATGCAGAGATTCCCCAAACCCTTCTTAATGCTTTTAAAATAATTACTTTGAACACATATTAGAGTGGCAGAACCCACAAAAAAAGGGAATGTAAAAATAATTTTCCATCCTAAGATAAATTATAAGGTCAGGAGAAAAGGTCTATTTCATTTCAGTGAAAGTGAATCACAGTGCAGTACAGATCCTGCTAGAACAACCTTTGGCACCTGCACTTTGGTAACCACAGAATTATTAGCTAAAGTCTGATTTTGAACCTGTTGGCCCACAGACAGTTAGGGGATAGAAAAACTTGTCACAAGATCAAGGGTCTCTTTGCTAGCACTTTAGCAGGACTCTATTGCTTTGTTCATACCAGATCCCACTCAGAGGTCTAGGCAGCAGTACCAGGGCAAGGAGGAGCAAACAATGGAGCAGAAACTTACTTCACAATTCCAGGACCAACAAAAGTGCTTGTGGTTACTCACATACCAGAGCAAAGGCCAGGCAAGTAATGTATATCTCTTCTTAGATCAGACCACCTTGAAAGAACTTAAAACTTACAGGTGCTTTCAAGTGTCTCTAAAAATGCCCACACAAAACTGGTAGATCCTCTCACTGACTATTTTGTCCTCTGATTCTCAGCAGTTATACTTAATAGTTTCTTGAAAAAAAATGTCCAGCTTTTTTTTTTTTAATCATGGTTTTCAGGCAATCCAATAATTCTTAAATTATCTTCCTTGGATCTATTTCCCACATAGATTGTTTTGTTTTGTTTTGTTTTGTTTTTCCTAATGAGGCATTTTATATATTTTTCTTTTTTTTTTCTTCTTTTGATTTTGTTTGATTTGATGTCTCAAGGGTTCATTAGTTTCCACTTACCACATTTTAATTTTTAAGAAGTTATTTTCTTCAGTGAATTATTGTACTTTCTTTTCCAAGCTATTGATAGTTTCTTTTTCATAATTCCCCTGCATAGCTATACTTTCTGAAATTTTCTTCTACTTTTCCTACTTGATTTTTAAAATTCTTTTTGAGCTCTTCCCAGAAGACTTTTTGAGCTTGAGACCAATTTATATTACCCTTTGAGGTTTCACGTGTATATATTTTGAGTGAGTTGTTCCCTTCTGAGTTTGTGTTTTGAACTTCCCTGTCATCATAATGGCTTTCTGTGGACAAAACTCTTCTGTTTCTTACTCAGTTTTTAGTTTATTAGTTTATGTCATTACTTTTAAGATTGAGTCCTGCTTATGGAACATAGGGGCTGCAGAATTAAGCTTTTTATGTTGGGATCCAGGAGCCTAATCCATGACTTTTCATAATGGGGTGTTAGGTGCTTCTAGCCTACCCGCTATATTAGGGTGTCTTGCCTGGACCTCTTGTTCTGTATTCCAAACATATTATTTTTCTTATGTGATGGAGCTGGAAATATCATAGCTAACCTTTTTTGCCACTGGAAGGTTGAGCCAGAATAGAGGGGCCTCAGTTGCTGATCTGTGTTGTATCTAAGAGATTTTCATTGGGTTTGCTGGACTCTCTCTGTGGTGGTATAAGCACTTCTTTTTATCTAAGCAAGACAACTATTTTCTGATGTTGTTCATAGTTATCTTAAGCTGGGAAACTATTTCACTCTGCATTTTTATGGATTCTGTTTCTCCAGAAAAGATTGAGAGGCTTATTTAATATGTTTTTTCAAGAGAAACTAGGGAGATCTCAGACAACTTCCTGACTTCTCTCTATCATTTTGGCCTCCTATCAATATCATTGATAATATATTTTATATCACTCTACATAGCAAATCCTTTATAAATGTTTTTTTGTTTGACTCTACTTAATATTATATTGTAGTCTGATTACAGACTTTTGTAAGTCACGATATTGCATAAGAATTGACTTTTTGAGAATTAAAAATAATTTTGGGGGGGATACGGGAGCCAACTGCCAGTGGCTGCTGGAGGTTTAACTCAAACTTAAGACCTGTAGAATCTCTACATGTGAGAGGATGATGATGATGATGATGATACAAGGAGACTGAGAGACAGTTGCATTGCTTGACCTCTCTCCTCTTCCCTCTGCCTCCAATTTATTTCATTCCCAGTAAGCTGCTTTGCATCTTCTTCAGATGTTATGATTCACAGCTGTGGAAGTTTTTGGAAAATTGACCTGCCCCTTCATCTAGGCATGGTCTTTAACAAATTCTATTATTAATAACAAAAACACAAACAAAATTTCATTTGCGTAGACTTAGTGTAACATTAAATTGTAGATTTAGAGCTAGAAAGGACATTGGAAATGATCTTATCTATCTCCCTCATCTCCACACATGAGGAAACTGAAAGTCAACCAGATTGAGAATATCAGACGCATACTACAGTCAGTGAGGGCTCATCACTAATTGTCTTGACATACACCTTATTATATGCAAGTCAAAACATAAACCTTATGGTGTCATTGATTCTTTCTGAAAATGAATAGTGAACAAACAACAACAATAACAATTAATGACAGTATTCAATTCCACATCTTCTGGTGGGTTCTTTTCCCCAAGACCATATTGTGTTTTTAATCCTTATATTTTTCAGTTCACAGATATTTCCCATTATAGTTTTTTTTTTAAATCTTTCTTGCAAAACAGAAAGCTGAGAAAAAAAATTACAGTCTGTTTTTTATAAAGGATTCATTTCTAAAATATTTTGTGAAAGTAATTAAATTTATAAGAATACAAGTCATTCCCCAATTGATAATTAGTTGAAGGATAAGAAAATCCAGTTTTCAAATGAAGAAATTAAGGCTCCTATAATCATATAACAAAGACTATATCATTATTGAGTAGAGAAATGGAAATTGCAACAGTCTGAAGTATCATCTTACATTTATCACATTGGTTAATGTGACAGAAAAGGAAATTGTAGAAGTTGATGAAGATATGGAAACATTGGAACATTAATACATTGTCAGGGGAATTGTGAACTCATGCAACCATTCTGGAGAGGAATTTGGAACTATACCCAAAGGGCTTATAAAACTACATTCATCAAAACAACTGCTAGGTTTGTTTCCTTAAGAGATCATAAAAAATAAAAAAGGTCCAACATGGACAAAAATTTGGAGGCAAAGAATTAGAAATCAAGTGGTGGCCCATCAATTGGGGAAGAACTGAATAAATTGTGGTATATGAGTGTGTGGTATATGGAATTTTCCTATAAGAAATGATGAGCAGGTAAATTTTAGAAAAAACCTGAAAAGATTACATGAATTGAGTCCTGGTTAAATGAGCAGAACTAGGAGAACATTATACACAGTGACAATTACATTGTGAGATAATTAAGTTTGATAAGACTTTACTCTTCTTAGCAATATAATAATCTAAGACATGGCCAAAGAATTCATAATAGAAAATGCTATCCACACACAGAAAATGCTATGGAATTCGAATTTAGATCAAGGCATATTTTATTTATTTTTTCATTCTCATTTTTCATTTTTCCTTTTGTTCTCATTCTTCTTCAACAATATAAATGATATGAAAAAACGCTTAATAAAATTATTTATGTTCAACTTAGATTGCTTAATGCCTTAGGAGGAGGGAGGTAAAGGAGGCAGATTAAAATGGAAATCAAAGTCTTATAAAAGTAAATGTTGGAAACTATCTTTAGATGTAATTTTAAAAAATAATAATGTTCATGGGGAAAAAAAAAAAAATCCTTTAAAGTTTAACTCTCCAGTAGGCATTACATCATGAAAATAGAAATTTGTTCATATAATTGAATAGCTAATTGGTGTCTGATATTAAGAAGATATTATTAAGCCAGTGGTCTTCTGAGTTTTTCTAATCTATTTTGGGAAGTGTCCTTGAACTTCCTCCATCGAACCAGTCTACCACAAAATAAACTAAATGACTTCAGAATTATCAAGTCACATACACTGGCACGCCACCCAAAGATCAACCTCACTTGGCAAGCAGTACTAAATCTCTAGGGGAGGAGGTTATGTACAAATAGTATCATCTCTGGGGAAGAGGGTATGTGTTGGCATAGTTAAGTATATTAAATCATGAATATTGATAGAAATAAATAGTGCAGTGTCCTGTATAATTTATCAGACTCTTCCTTGAAAACTGATTAAAACTATGACCCTTAGATGACATTATGTTAAAATTTCTGTTGAGTTCAAAATTAAGCTTTTCTTAATAAGTCACTTCTATATTACACACATGACTAATGAAGGGCAAATTATGACTCCACATGGCCTATCCAAAATTAAGGCTCCATGATTTGTACCACAATTTGATTCACCATCAAACCATTAATATTCATTTCTTTTATTCCAACCAAATTCAATGTACTCCTTTGGGCAAATATTAAATTCTTCTCCAGAGCCTCCAACTTCTTTATCTCTCCTTTTTGTTAGAATGTAAAAACAAAACAAAACAAACAAACAAACAAACAAAAAAACTCATGTAAATCCAAAAGCAAAATAGATTCAAGTAGAATATGAGACAATATAAACAACAAAAAAGTGAAACAAATAATAAAATATTCTCTGTGTGAAGAAGGGTAATATACCCTGTATTTATGAGTCATTATATTCTCAATTTTCTTTAATCTTCATTGATCCTGAGCATAAAGTAAAGAGACTGAAGAAATAATGCTATAATTTAAGAAACTCATAATCTCAGTGGTAAGCATAGAGTAACACTTTTTATTTGTTTCTTATGGCATCTTTTTCTGGATTCTCATGGGGAAGGTCAGAGAAGAACAATAAACTATACTTAGACTGTGTATCAGTGGTAAATCTGAGTGCTTTATCTCTGTGTATGTCTCTCTCTCCTTGTCTTTGCCCATCTGTCTGTCTCTGTGTGTCTCTCTCTTTCATACACACACAAACACACACACACACATGCACACACACATGTGTGTATATGTATATACATATATATATATATATATATATATATATATATATATATATATATATATATATATATATACATATACACACATGTGTCTCTACCTCTGTCTCTGTCCCTTTTGATGAATAGCATTCTGGATCTAGGACCAGGAACATTTGAGTAATTACAAACCCTGCCTCAAACATTTACTAGCTGTGTGACCATGGACAAGTCTCTTAATTTGACTATCTCATCTGTAAAATAAAGATGACAATAATACTGATTACTCAGTGTTTATGCAAGGATAAAATGAAAGATTTGTAAATAGATAAGCTTCAATTTTTTTTAAATGTTATATAAACCAGCATGATTTTAGGAGACATTACCTAGTCCCTTTACTCTCTGCCTGACCCTGGGTAAGCCTACTAATCTGTCTGTCTTACCTGTAAAATGAGGAATAGCACTTACTGCTCAATGTTTATGTAAGGATAAAATGAGATGTTTGTGAATAAACAGACAAAGGGATAGATAGATGAGCTTTGCAAAACTTTAAATGTTCTATAAAATGGATTTAATTATCAATAGCATCTTTTTTCCTGACTGTAGCACCTATATTTCTCCTATCCAAAACAACAGCCTTCCATCTCTTTGCACCTTAAATTTAATATATTTAAATCTTTCTGAATCCAGCCATTAACCAATCCATCAACTAGAATAGTTGTAAAAGGCATCATTACCTGGTTCTCTCAACAGCAAGTAGCTTCTTGTTCATTGTTACATTTTTTCCTCTTTGTTTTTTTTTTTTTCACCTCTGTTTATTTATGTGTTGGATAACCCAGTAAAATATAACATGCTCGACTATACTGTGTTTCCCCGATAATAAGACCTATCCCGAAAATAATCCCCCCCCTTACTGTGTAAGATTCCTCTAAAATAAGCCCTCCCCCAAAAATAAGCCCTATTGAGATTGCTACTGTAGTGAAGGTGATCCCCTGTGCTACATGCTACATTACAGTACCCTCTGTATGCACCGTCTGCCTCCACCCCCCCACCCCCAGGTGAAACACATGCCGCACTCTGAGCTGCATCCAATCAGAGCTGCAGCAGTGAGCACGTCATCTTGTTCTTCCCCATTGATTTGCTTGCTGGTGCCATCGAGAGCAGTGCCGCGGAGGAGAGCTGGGGCGGGACAACATAAAAACCCGGTATGTAAGCGGGAGTGAGGGGGCATGATGGAGGATAAAAGGGGCATGATGGAGGACAAAAGAAGAACTCAGCCAGCACTCACCGCGGTAAAGAAATGAAGAACTTCCTTGCAGAGAGAAGAATAGATCAAGTAATGATTCCTGCAGGAATGACTGCCTATCTCCAGACCCTTGATATTGCAATAAACAAGCCATTCAAGGACCATTTGCGCATGGAAGTCAATGACTACATTGAAAATAGAATGGAAAGAAATCAGTGTGGAAACTTTGTGAAGCCCTGTCTGCAAGAAGTTGTGACTTGGGTGAAGAAGTCATGGGATAAAATTACTGACAGGTGTGATGCCAATGCACTATGAGCAGGTTACCTGGACAAGACATGTTCATTTAAAGAGAGCTATATTGCTGGACATGACAGATTGGGTCCACTTCTTCTGAAGGAAATAGAGGTGCAAGACATTCAGGATGGAATTCAGGGTATGGACACTTATGACGATGTTGTTGAAGAAGATGACATGATCATTATTGAATAAAGGTACCTTTTTTTGTTCACATTTACCTGTTTATTAAAATTGCTGTCAATATTCATTAAAATAAGCCCTCCCCTGAAAATAAGCCCTCTGGTGTTTTTCTGTCCAAAAAAAATAATAAGACAATGTCTTATTATCGGGGAGACACGGTAGAAAGCTTTTTAATATTTTCATTTTCATTACCTAGCATAATGTCTTTTATATCTAAAATATCTAATATTAGAGATGTGTGACCCTGCACAAGTCTCTTAATTTGCCTGTCTCATCTACAAAGCAAGGAGTGCTCAGTGTTTATACAAGGATAAAATGAAATATCTGTAAGTAGACAGATAGATAATCTTCACAAAACTGTAAATGTTATATAAACCAGCATGATTTATAAATTTGGTCCCTTCAATTTCTGTCTGGTCCTGAGTAGCCTATTAATCTATCTGTCTTATCTGTAAAATAAAGATAACAATAGGGTCACACAAATCTAATAAAATATCTAAGGATAGTATCCTTAGATGGAAGAAAATGTAGTCCCAGTTCACTTTCCAAAATTCAATATAACATAAATATAGTACATAGAAACTGGATATTTGTTAGAGAAGGATAAAATTACATAGACTAAATAAATAGTTAAAGGATATGAACAGACAATTTTCAGATGGAGAAACTGACACTATTTGTAGCCACATGAAAAGGTGCTCCAAATCACTATTGATCAGAGAAATGCAAATTAAGACAACTTTGAGATATCACTATACACCTGTCAGATTGGATAGGATGACAAGAAAAGATAATGACAGATTTTGAAAGGGATGTGGGAAAAGTGGGACACTGATACATTGTTGGTAACCTGTGAACTGATCCAAACATTTTGGAGAGCAATTTGAAACTGTGTTATCAAACTGCATATCCTTTGATAAAGCAGTGTTTCTACTGGGCTTATATCTCAAAGAGATATTAAAGGAAGGAAAGAGACCCACATGTGTAAAAATGTTTGTGGAAGCCCTTTTTGTAGTAGAAGGATCTGGAAACTGAGGGGATGCCCATCAATTGGAGAATGGCTGAATAAATTATGGTATATGATTGCTATGGAATATTATTGTTCTGTAAGAAATGACCAATAGGATGATTTCAGAGAGGCTTGGAGAGACTTACATGAACTGATGCTAAGTGAAATGAGCAGAACCAGATCATTATACATGGCAACAACAAGACTATATGATGATCAATTCTGATGGACATGGCTTTCTTCAACAATGAGATGATTCAAAGCCATTCTGTTAGAGTTCAAATGTTGGAGTTTGTTCTTCTCAGAGCACAGCCGGTTTAGAGGCTTAGAGCCCTTCGGATGTCTCCAAATCCAAAGGTTCTGTCCTTCAGCCTCTGCCTCTGCTTTCTTCTGCCTCCAACAGAGATGGAAGATCTCTCTTATCTCCTTCTGGGGAGCCCAGCCACCAACTTGCCGCGGAGAGAGGGCTTCTGGCGTAGCTCCACTGAAGTCCATCAAAAGTGTTCTCTGCACCAGAGTCGTTCCTCTCGAGTCTAGCGCGATCAGCCAGCCAAGAGGAAAAAAAAATGTATTCTGGAATGGCTGTCTCGCCTTATATGTGAACCTTCTGAAAGAATGGGATTATGGGTTTTCTCCCATAGTGCTCTCTGGCCCAAAGAGCTTTAAGGTGTGGACTCCCTTGAGTAAAGGTGGGAACACAAGCCTTGTCTTGATTAGTTCTACTTAGTACCTTGTTTCAGGTTCTGGCCAAAACAACTTCTTGTAAGATTAGATCAACTCTAATTACTTAGCAGTTAGTAAGGATTCCAACACCATTCCACTTCTTCAGTGCTGAAGAGAGCCATCTACACTCAGAGAAAGAACCATGGGAACAAAGTATAGAACACAACATAACATTCTCATTCTCTCTGTTGTTATTTGCTTGCATTTTGTTTTCTTTCTCAGTTTTTCTTTTTCTTCCTTCTTGATCTGATTTTTCTTGAACAGCAAAATAACTGTATAAATATGTATACATATATTGAATTTAACATTTATTTCAACATACTTAACATATATTGGACTACCTGCCAGTTAGGGTAGGGGGTAAGGGGAATGATGGGAAAGTTTGTAACAAAAGGTTTTGCAAGGGTCAGTGTTGGAAAAACTACTCACATATATGCTTTGGAAATAAAAAGCCTTAATAAAAATATAAAATATATTTTTAAAAAAATAGAGAGCATAGAAATAAAGGGAATTTTCCTTAAAATAATGAGTATCTAAAACCAACACCAAGTATTATTTTTAATGGAGAAAAGCTGGACACATACCCAATAAAATCAGGAGTAAAAAGAAAAAGATATCTATTATCACCACTATTGTTTGACATTGCATTTGAAATGTTGGTTTTAGTGATCAGAAAAAAAAAATGAAGAAATTATAATAATCAATGAGGAAATAAAACTATCACTCTTTGCAGATGATATGATGTTATACTTAAAGAAACCTAGAAAATCATCCAAAACATACTGAAAAAAATTCACAGCTTTAGCAAAGTTGCAAAATATTAAAAAACCCACATAAATCATCAACATGTCTATATATTACTGACAAAGCACATCCGCAAGAGATAGAAAGAGGAATTCCATTTAAAATACCTGTCTACAAAATAAAATATTTTGAATGTCTACTTACCAATACAAACTCAGGAAATATAGGAATACAATTGCAAAATAGTTCTTGAACAAAGTCAGATCTGAACAATTGGAAAAAAATATCAGTTGCTCATGGCTAGGATGAACTAATATATTAAAAATAACATTTCTGCCTAAATTCATCTACTTTTTCATTGCAATATTAATGAAACAAAAATAATTTATAGAACCAGAAAAATAATAACAAATTTCATCTAGAAGAATAAAAGATCAAGAATATTAAAGCAATTAATAGGAAAAAATTAAAAGAATGATGACTTAGCAGTATCAGACCTGAAAGTTTTTGCACAAAAATGTTTTCAAGAGCTCTTTCTGTAGTGGCAAGAAAATGGAAACTGAGTGACTGCCCATCATTTGGAGAATGGCTGAATAAATTATGGTATATGACAGATATGACAGGAAATCATCCTGATTATCATTTCTTATAGAATAATAACATTTCATAATGTTATTATTCTATAAGAAATGATAATCAGAATGATTTCACAAAAGCCTGGAGAGACTTACTTTTTTGTAAGTGAGATGAGCAGAACCAGGAAGTCATTATACATGGCAACAGAAATATTATATGATGATCAATTCTGATGGATACAATTCTCTTCAATAATGAGATGATTTAGGCCTGGTCCAATGATCTTATGATGAAAAGAGCCACCTGTATCCAAAGAAAGCATTATGGAAATTGAGTGTGTATGACAGCTTAGTTTTTACCTCTTTTTTTTTGTTGTTGTTGTTTGCTTGCAATTTGTTTTCTTTCTCAGTTTTTTTTTCCTTTTTGATCTGATTTTCCTTGTGCAGCATGATGTTTGTAGAAATACATACAGAAGAAAAGCACATGTTTAACACATATTCGATTGCTTGCTGTCTATGCAAAGAGCTGGGCGAAGGGAGTGAAAATTTTAGAACACAAGATTTTGCAAAGTTGAATGTTGAAAATTATCCATGTACATATTTTGAAAATAAAAAGCTTTAATTTAAAAAAAATGCAAAACTAAACCAATAGAAATAAGATTAATAGAAAAGTACAAAGCTGGGAGAAAAATCTTTACAGCCAGTATTTCTGATAAAGTTCTCATTTCCAAACTATATAAAGAACCGTGTCAAAAGATATGAACAAACAATTTTCAAGTGACATAATTAAAGCCATCTATAGTTATATGAAAAAATGCTCTGAATTATTATTGAATAGAGAAATGTAAATTAAAATAGTTCTGAGTTATCATCACACTTGGCTAAGATGACAGGAAAACATAATGATAACTATTGGAGGGAACATGGGAAAACTAAGATACTAAGGCATTGTTGGTGGAGTTGTGAAATACTCCAACCATTCTGGAGAGAAATATGGAACTATGTTCACGGAGCTATAAACTGTGCATACCTTTTTACTCAGCAGTGCCGTTACTGGATCTTTATCCCAAGGAAATTGTCAAGGAGAGAAAGGACCAACATGAGCAAAAATGTTTTGAGTGGCTTATTTTGTGGCAACAAAGAATTGGAAAACAAGTAGATGCCTATCAATTGGGGGAATGGTCAAATAGGTTGTGATATATGAAGATAATGGAATAGTCTATAAAATGATTTTAGAAAGATCTTGAAAATTTTACATGATGTGCTGCTGAGTAAGCAGAACTAGGAATACATTGTACATAATAATAGCAAGAATATTGATGATCATCTATGAAATATGTGGTTCTTCTCAGTGGTTCCATGATACAAACTCTGGACAGAAAATGCCATTTTTATCCAGAAAAAAATAACAGTGGAGATGGAATGGAAATGAAGACATGCTATATTCAATTTTTTTTTTCTATTTTCTTTTCCTGTCCCATGTTTTTTTTTTTCTTTTTGTTCTGATTTTTTCTCCTAACATGATACATAAAAATTAAAGTACTTAAAATTTAATAATTGTGTAACATAGGCATAATACTTCATCTCAGAACCAGGGGTCAAAATGATAACTTAGATCCCTATATTAGTCTCTCTATAGATGTTAGAAGTAGCCTAAAAGATTTGCAGTATTCTGCCATTGGCAATATGTATGCTTCAACAGTTAATTCCAGACTTAATTTGCTTTAAAATTCCAGACTTAATTTGCTTTAAAAATATGATTACTGGAATATAGCAGTAGCTACTGGTAAAAAATTAAGGTTATCACTCCAAATAACTGACAATATGATAAAAGGATATAGAGAATTTAGGGTATAGTAAGAATAAGTTTAGAGAGTACATGTGATAGAGGTAATTTGTAACTCTGCGGGGGTACATTTAAAATTGTTCCTAGGTCACATGTAGAGTTCCTTCAAGGTCATTTAAACATCATGAAGTTGCCTTTCTCAATATTTGTACTTTATATTTATTTCCTAATTCATATATTTGTTCAATTACTGCTCTTTTTTTTCTGATAATACTGTGGGACATTAAGGAAAAGTGGAACTCTTCTGACATTTTGGACCCCATAAGATTTTATTTTTGCTTAGGGATTGGGTTGAGTAAGAAGAAATTGAGATAAAGGCTGAGGTCAAAGATCTCCTTTCCCTACTCCAAAAGAACTCTTGGCTACAGTGATTCTTTCTTCTTTATTGCCAGACTCTAGAATAATGACTGAGGTTAAACTTGGATTGCTCCTTTATACAAAATTCATAAGACTGACCAAAGTGTGTCAACTAATCTGAATATGCTCCTTTTGCATCATTATTCTATTCCTTCTAATATCTTTCAAGTACTTCCAAATTTATCATTTTTTTATTTGTTTTGTCTAATCAAAATCCTTTGATTCAACAGGAAAATCTAGGCCTTATTCCCACTCAACTGATATCTCTAATTGGTTATTGCCTGACAAAATATATAAAAGAGTAATAATCTAAAATTTACTTTAAATGGAGAGCAGTAAATACATTGACTTAATCTTTCCCCTTTCTTGTGTTCCACATACTTAGTTTATGTTGTAACAGACATTTACATTTACTTAAATCCTTGTGTGCTAGAGTAAGACATCTTTAATGCATGAGAAAAACAAATTATAATAAAATGGATGATGTCATTAGGACAGTTCCATAATAAAGTTATTATAATAATAGAAGCATAGATTGTCAGAACTGAATGTGATGTTATTTACAATTTAAGCAATATTTCCATTTTACATATAGAAAAACTGAAGCAAAAAGAGAGAAAATGAATTGTCTAATTTCAATAGTCAAAAATATGGAATATTTTGTTTGTCCTGGTTTGGAATGAATTCTTGGGTTGATGAAGAGATAATGGGAGGGTGTTGAATACTGTGGCTATTAACATTGATTAATTGTTTATTCATTTTCATTTTCTTTGCAAGTTGCCTGTTAAAATCAAAGGAAGCTATTTTCTAAAGCACTTAATTCTTGATTATACAGGATAATGTAGACATCCTGTGGAGCAAATATTGCTGTGTCACTTATAGTTGGCTTTTCAAATAAATGTTTGTGCTTCCATTTAAATATGGACATTTTGTACTTTGCATCTGCCATGGTGGGAATTCACATCATGCTCAATCAAATAAGAAAGCTGTTTGGTAAAGAATGCATTCTACACCTTCAGCAAAGTTGCAGGATATAAAATAAACCCACATAAGTCATCAGCATTCTTATATATCACTAACAAAACCCAACAGTTAGAGATACAAAAAGAAATTCCATTTAAAGTAACTACTGATTGTATAAAATATTTAGGAATCTATCTGACAAGGGAAAATCAGAAACTTTATGAGCAAAACTACAAAACACTTTCCACACAAATTAAGTCTGATCTAACCAACTGGAAAAATATTAAATGCTCTTGGATTGGGCGAGCAAATATAATAAAGATGACAATACTACCTAAATTAATCTACTTATTTAGCACTATACCAATCAGACTCCCAAAAAACTACTTTGATGAATTAGAAAAAATAACAACAAAATTCACATGGAAAAACAAAAGATCAAGAATTTCAAGGGAATTAATGAAAAAAAAAATCAAATGAAGGTGGCCTAGCTGTACCAGATCTAAAATTATATTATAAAGCAGCAATTACTAAAACCATCTGGTATTGGCTAAGAAATAGACTAGTTGATCAATGGAATAAGTTAGGTTCAAAGGACAAAACAGCCAATAACTTTAATAATATAGTGTTTGACAAACCCAAAGACACCAGTTTCTGGGATAAAAATGCATTATTTGACAAAAATTGCTGGGAAAATTGGAAATCAGTATGGCAGAAACTAGGCATTGACCCACACTTAACACCGTACACCAAGATAAGGTCAAAATGGGTTCATGATGTAGGCATAAAGAATGAGATGATAAATAAATTGGAAGAGCATAGGATAGTTTACCTGTCAGACCTGTGGAAGAGGGAGGAATTTATGACTAAAGAAGAACTAGAGATCACTATTGACCACAACATAGAAAATTTTGATTATATCAAACTGAAAAGTTTTTGTACAAACAAAAGAAATGCAAACAAGATTAGAAGGGAAACAATAAACTGGGAAAACATTTTTACAATCAAAGGTTCTGATAAAGGCCTCATTTCCAAAATATATAGAGAACTGACCCTAATCTATAAGAAATCAAACCATTCTCCAATTGATAAATGGTCAAAGGATATGAACAGAGAATTCTCAGATGAAGAAATTGAAACTATTTATAGACATATGAAAATATGCTCCAAATCATTATTAATCAGAGAAATGCAAATTAAGACAACTCTGAGATACCACTACACACCTGTCAGATTGGCTAGAATGACAGGGAAAGATAATGGGGAATGTTGGAGGGGATGTGGGAAAACAGGGACACTGATACATTGTTGGTGGAATTGTGAACACATCCAGCCATTTTGGAGAGCAATTTGGAACTATGCTCAAAAAGCTATCAAGCTGTGCATACCCTTTGATCCAGCAGTGTTTCTACTGGGCTTATACCCCAAAGAGATACTAAAGAAAGGAAAGGGACCTGTATGTGCCAAAATGTTTGTGGCAGCCCTGTTTGTAGTGGCTAGAAGCTGGAAAATGAAAGGATGTCCATCAGTTGGAGAATGGTTGAGTAAATTGTGGTATATGAACGTTATGGAATATTATTGTTCTGTAAGGAACGACCAGCAGGATGAATACAGAGAGAACTGGCGAGACTTACATGAACTGATGCTGAGTGAAATGAGCAGAACCAGGAGATCATTATATACCTCAACAATGATACTGTTTGAGGATGTATTCTGATGGAAGTGGACCTCTTTGATAAAGAGAGCCTTAATTGATCAAAGATGGACAGAAGCAGTTACACCCAGAGAAAGAACACTGGAAATGAATATAAACTGCTTGCATTTATGTTTTTCCTCCTGGGTTATTTATACCTTCTGAATTCAATTCTCCCTGTGCAACAAGAAAACTGTTTGGTTCTGCACACATATATTGTATCTAGGATATACTGCAACCCATTCAACATGTAAAGGACTCTTGCCATCTGGGGGAAGGAGTGGAGGGAGGGAGGGGAAAAATCGGAACAGAAATGAATGCAAGGGATAATGCTGTAAAAAATTACCCTGGCATGCATTCTATCAATAAAAAATTATTTAAATAATAAAAAAATCCAGTGACAAGGCAAAAATCAAGATGATTGGTGAAGACTCAACAAGTTTCTGATACTGAAAGCAAATAAGGAAGACTTGAGTTCAAATATAGCCTCAGATACTGACTAGGTATGTTACCCTGGATAGCTTAATCCAATGGAGAAACAAATGGCAAACTACTCTAGTATTTTTTCTAAGAAAACCTCATGAACTCTCTTGGCATGATATGGTCCATAGGGTCATGAAGAGTTGGACTGAACCACTGAATAACAAAATGTTTCACTTACACGATGAAAATGGCATTTTAAGAATATGAAAAGAATAAAGATTGAGTTAGAAAGGTTAAAAAAAAAAAGAATGCATTCTAGAGAATCTTGAAGACTGGCCAATTTTCCTGTTTTCTCATAACTCATATTATTCTTTCACTGGATGGTAAAATTTCTGAGAAACATCTTGTTTTTCTAAGCATAAATTTTGAATTATATTTTCCCTACAGAGAGTAAATAAGTACTTTAAGTACTTAAGTCTTTTGATTAAAGAAGTTTTTTTCATATTAGATGAAAAGAAGAGAAGTGAATTGAAGAATTACAGAGAATTTCCTCTCTATTCCTCTGCTAGAAGCATTAGGAAATTTTATGAAAATGTAGAGCATTAGAAATGTTTTATTATGATTTCCACAATCAAAAGCTCTTTAACATTAGTGCTGTGATGGGCATGACTCTCTTCGATAATGAGAATGATGCCAGTGCCAATGTTCTTGTGATGAAGAGAGCTATCTACACAATGAGTGAGGACTGGGAACTGAATGTGGTTGAAAACACCATTCTCATTCTTTTTGTCGCTGTTTGCTTGCATTTTGTTTTGCTTCTCTTTTTCTTTTTTTTTCACTGGTTTCATTTGATTTTTTCTTGTGCAGCAACATAATTATATAAATATATATGCATACATTGGCTTTAACATATATTTCTGCTATGTTTAACATCCACTGGACTACTTGCCATCTTGGGGAGGGTGTGGGGGGAGGATGGAAATTGGAACTCAAGGTTTTGCAAGGGTTAATGTTGAAGAACTGTCCACACATATGTCTTGAAAAATAAAATTAAAAAAAAGAAAATCAATTCAAGCTTTTACAAGAAAAAAATTAGTGCTGTGAGCAAACTGAAAACATAAACATTTTTATGGAGAGAATTTGAAAATTATGTCACACTGTCTGGAAGACAGAAATGGGGCAGAATAGTTTAGATACTTGGTTATCTGGGAACATTTTGAAAATAGTAGAAGATTTTAGATGATATTATCACATATTTGTTTATAAAATCAAGCAGATAGAAAGTAAGGAAATGCAAAAAAAATAAAATTATAGGAAAAAGTGCTTTTTAATAATATGTTGAGCACAATATTTTTTATAATTTTCAGTTAAATTCATTTTCATGCATATCCATATTTCTGTTTTCTTTCTTTCTCTTCTTTTAATTTTTCTCTTCTCTTCATTCTCTGTAGTAACCTTTGCCTATGCTTAATTTTCTCTCTGTTAAATTGTCATAATAAAGGATTTGTTTTTTTTTCTTTTATGCTAAATTCACCTAATCACAAAAAAACCCTGGTCTTAGTTTTCAAATTCAGCAAATGAAACATTTCACATCAAGCTTCGATTCTTTTCAGTTTTATTTTTGTGTGATTTTTGTTCTTTTGTTCCCCCCTCCATGTTACTAGAAGCAAATATTGTCCCACATAATATCACTTTTAGAGTAAATGAATAAGAAAAGTCCAGCCTCATCATATTTTAGGTCATAGTTAAGTTTAAGTTACATGATCATTATATTGGAATTATAAGATGAGTTTCAGGAAATGAAATGCAAGCATGAGTAAGAAACTAGAAATTAAACAGGAAAAGATATATTAGTGGTCATTAATCTCCTGGGATCATAAATTTTAAAGTGAATAATCTGAAAATCATGGGTCCTTAGTTTTGTAACTAGAAGGGATCAACTATGTTATTTCCTTTTTTTTTCTAATCAAAAACATTATTTCAAGTGAAAATTATGTTCTTCCTTACTTTATCATTATTGTGAACAGCAAAAAAGAAAAAAAGAAAAGAAAACCTTTGTTATAAATATACAAAGTTAAGCAAAATAAATCCTCACATAGGCCATGTTGAAATATGTAGTCTTTATTTTTCATGTGGAGTCTACTTTCTAGCATATTCTTCAACAATAGTCCTCTAGAATCATGGTTAGTCATCAAATTGATCAGATTTTTAAGTATTGTAAAGTTTGTGGTTGTTGTTCTTGTTGTTTTACAATGCTATTATTACTATATAAATGTTCACTTGGTATTGTTTCCTTTATAGTGTTTTAGTTAATACAAATATTCTCCAAGTTTCTCTGAAAGTGTCCTTTTCAAGATTACCTAAGGCAGAATAGTATTCTATAATATTCACATGGCATATTTTGTTCAGCTTCCCCCAAATATTGACCATCTCTTTGGTTTTCAGTTATTTGCCACCACTAAATGGAATATTATAAGTGTTATTATTGTGTGTATGTACACACACACACACACACACACACACACACACACACACACACACACACACATATATATATACACACACACACGTACATTTGCTCTTTCTTTAATCTCCTTGAACTATTGGCCCACCATTGATTTTTTCTGAGTTACAATATGTACAATTTAGCAACTTTGACAGCATAATTGCAAATTATTTTCCTGAATAAATGAAATAATTTGTAGTAACAATAATACACTGATGTGCCTCTTTTTCTACAAGTTCTCCAACTTTTAGTATTTCAGAGAGCTAGATGGTAGAGTATAGAGTCAGGAAAACTTGAATTAAAATAAGGCCTTAGACACTTATTAGTTATGTTACTTTCCCTTCATCTCAGTTTCTTCTAATTGTCCTTATTTTATAGGATTTTTATGAAGATGAAATAAAATATTTGTAAAGTGTTTAGCAGTCAGTTCTTGGGCACACAATAGGTACTTATCAAATTTTTGTTCTATCTCTCCCCTATCATTTTCATTTTCATTTAAATTTTAAGTGATTTTTATAAGATGGAGCCCTAATTATTTTAATAAACCTTTCTCTATTATTATTTAGAAGATGTTTTAGAGTACCATTGACAGTTTGATGTTCTTTCTTTCAAAATTTCCTACTCATATATTGTGACCATTCCTTGAAGGCAACACCATATTTTATAGATAAAGAATTGAAGTCAGGAATGAGACACTGAGTTATTTCTTGAGTAAGAATGTTAAGCCAGGTCTCTATGATATGTTGCCTAGGATATACTATTTCATTATTAAACTTAGAATTGGCAATCATCATACCTCATGGAAATTCCCAGATGGAAGAGTGTGCATCACCAAATAGGAAAAATGTGATACACATGCTAATAAATAAATAAATAATAATAATAATATGGATTCAGAGCACATGGGTTCATATTTCAACTCTGTTCTTTACACCTTATGTGACTAGAGGTAAATCATTCAATCTTTCTGGTCCTCAATTCAGTTTTAATACTAGGGATTTGTATTAAATGACTTGTGGAATCTCCTCTAAATTCACATTAATGATACTACCAAGTGTCCATAAGCATAACAGAATAAAGGTCAAGATAGCACATTATTTTTTGAGAGACATAAAATTTTTGTACATATACAGAGTAACAATCTAGGAATGAGAAAGCATGGTTCCTACTTTACAGAAACATAATGCACAGCAGAATGCTGCTTTGAAGTTTGCTTTTTTATCCAATCGTTCGTTACTAACGAGTCAATTATTAAATCCAATATTGTTACATTTATGTGCCTAGAATCACTAAAAGATCTAGAATTTAAAAAAAAAAATTGGACTTGTAAGCTCAGTGTGCATTATCTCTAGCGAATCGCATCCTTCCGTGTGTGTGTGTGTGTGTGTATGTGTGTGTGTTTGATTCTTTATGTAAAGAAGCAAAAAAAAAAAAAAATTACCTTGAACCCACTTTGAGAGAATATGGAGGATAAAAGAGTCTGGAATGGAAATTTCATGGGTTTACAATAAGTTTACACAATTGAACAACAGTAGCAACAACAACCAATGGTTATTTACTTGCTATTTCCCCTAATAAACTGTGACCTTCTTGAGAACAGTGACATTTATTACTTTAGTATCTCTAAACAGAACATATTATGTACTTAAACATTTAACTACTGCCATATCTTCCCTAACCATTAATATCTGTTCTTTTGTGGAAGGAAAAATAAAAGATTAGAAAAAACACCAAAAAATTATTCAAGGAATGTATACATTAATCATATTTCTCAGTTAATGGTTATTTAATAATAGATGAAGAAATCTATAAACCAAGTAAATAGATATAATAATAAGAAATTATTTCAAATTGATTATCTTTTATGGTTTAGTTAGAGGGAAGGTATTATATTTTGTTTAATAAGGTAAGCCAACACTAACAAACTTAGTATATTCCATAATAGCATCGATTTATTTAATATGTTTTTTAATTTTTAATTTGTTTTTAATTAAGTTCATTTGATTTTTTTTCTTTATATTATCAATGTCTGAAGTATAGCAGGCTCAGTTAGAGTGAGTTTCCATGTGAACTCTTAGTAGTAAACATATTTGAGTGAGAAGAGATTTATTGTAAACACCAATAAAGGTATCTTCATAAATCTGATTTGTGAAAATCCTATCTTTTCCACTTAAAGGAATGTTGAAAAGGAGGAAATGTACCTGCTTACATGCAATCAGTCACCTGATCTTGTCTTCAGTCTTTTCCTGCCTACAATTCATCATTAATGATCTTTAGGCATGATTCTGATATATAATCATGCCATTCAAACTTTTAAAATGTATTTTCATTACTAAATAAGTAACTAACAACTAAATAAGCCCAAACATTTTAATACTGTATTATTGGTTCATAGTAATAATGATAATAATAATAATAAAATTAATAAATTAATAATAAAATAGACTATTTGAATATTTGTTAATAAATTTAATTTTGTTATTTTATAATTTATAATAATAAAATTATAATAATTTTATAAAAAAATAAATAAAAACATTGATTAAATAATAAAATAATTTAAAAATAAATAATAAAATGGATGAATAATGATAATAAAATATATTTTTGAACATTTCTCACATATATTCTGCTTCCTGTTCTCAATATTTTAGCCAAAATGGATTATTTCTTTCCCAAAGATTTAGCCTATTCTTCCACCCTTATGATATATTTGCCATTCTCCAAACTTGTACTATACTCAAAACCAAATCATCTTACTAAAATTGTATTAATCTTTTAAATTTCAGATTAATGCCATCAGTGAAATCAATGCTAATGCAAAATAACATCTCCACCAAAAATTCCCAGTATTTATCATGATACTTGGCAAAGAGTAGATGTTTAATAAATGTTCATTATGTTTTATTAAAAGCACACTTATTCTATATCCACTGAACTAAAAATGTTTAAATAAAAAGCTTTATGGAGTTCTACCAGAAGTTAAGATATTAGAGTAATCGCTTAGGCACCGTAATCCTTCCATATTCACCTTGAAATAGCCATAAAATTGCTCCTCAAAACAAATTCTAGAAGAGCTGCACCAATAAAAATATCTGGTGAAACAATTTTTGAACTCAAAAAATTGGAAGAACATCAGAAAAGTTCTCTCATTCCATTAAAAAGGAAGCACAGCTCAGGACAGAAAATGTCCCAGCAAGAAAGCAGGAATCCATTTTCTACAAAGAAATGGTATATCCTGAGCCCCTGAGTTGTGAAGCAGGAAAACCCTAAAACAGTGATGTGAATCCTTAACTCAGCCTATTTTCTAAGTGTCAGCCTTGCAATGGGAACTGTTAGACTATAGTTCTAAGGACCAACACATTTTCAGTTCTGAGAAAAGTGCCAGTTGCCACACTGTCACGTGTTTCTGTGTCCCTCCTTGAAAATGAAGAAACACAGCAATGACTTCAGCACTAGGATTCCACATCACCACCAGGTTAGCTGTCAGAACTCTAAGGCTTTATATAGAGCCAGTTCCACTCCACTAAATCCCTAATAGTGACACTAGGGTCTCCCATGAATCTCGGGGCAATATAAATGCAGTACCGAGTAAACAGATAGTACCACAGCCTCTAGCACAAAAAGACTGAAAAAAACTAATCTGGGATCAGAGTTCAAATTTCAAAGAAAGGAAATAGGCAAAACAAAGAGAGAAAAAAAAAACCCTCAAACAAATTAATAAAACACACAAACAAAGAATTGGACCATGAAAACTTACTATGGTCACATGGAAGATCAAAATATGAATTCAGAAGAGAGTAAAAAAAAAAATCAAAACAGTGATGAGCAAAACCCCAAAATAAAATGAGCAGTGGCTTCAAATTCAAAAAGAATTCATGGAAGAATCTAAAAAAGGAGCTTAAAAATAATACAAGAAAGAAAGAAGAAAATTTGGGAAAAGAAATGAGTGATGCCAGAGAATTATAGGGAAAAAATGTTAACAGTTTGAGGAAAACTACGAGAGAGAGAGAGAGAGAAAGAGAGAGAGAGAGTGGAAGGAAGAAAGGAATGAAGGAAGGAAGGAAGGAAAGAAGGAAGGAAGGAAGGAAGGAAAAAAAAAAGAATTGGCCAAAAGAAAAAGATAAAAATCCATGGAAGAAAATAGCTCATTGAAAAGTGCAGTTGGCCAAAAAAATAAAAAAAATAAAAGAAGTTACAAAAATTAATTGAGGAAAACAACTCCTTAAAAGTTAGAATAGGGCACACAATACTTACCAACTCTATGAGATATCAATAATCAATCAAATAAATTCAAATGATTGAAGGAATAGAAGAAAATGTAAAGTATCTCAATGGAAAAAACAAATGATCTGTAAAATAGATCCATTAAGGACAATATCAGAATCACTGTAATACTTGAAAGCCATATCAAAAGGAAGACTTGGACAGCATCTTTCAAGAAATTGCAAGAAAACTGTCACGACATCGTAGAACTAGAGAGTGAAGTAGGCATTAGAAGAATCCCCAGATTAACCCTGAAAGGAATCCAAAAATAAAAACTCCAAGGAATCTTATAGCCTAATTTCATAACTATCAAGTCAAAGGGGAAAAAAAAATATTGCAAGCATCCGGAAAAAAAAAATTGCATATTTTGGGTAACCACAATTAGGATGACACAGGACTTAATAGGTTCAACATTAAAAGATGAGAGGCCATCAAACATGATATTCTAGAAGTAAACGGAGGTAGAATTACAACCATGAATTACTTACTTTGTGAAATTAAGCATAATGTGTCTAGGGTGAAATAGTTATTTAATGAAATAGAAGAGTTTCAAATTTTCATAAAAAGAAGAAAATAATTAAAATTTTAAAATGAATCTTTACTATCAAGGACAAAAAGAAACATAACAAAGAGAAAGAAAATATTTGATAGCGCTATAAAAATAACAAGAAAATTAATCTGGAAGAACAAAAGAGCAATAATATTAAAGGATTAATGAAAAAATACAAATAAATGTGGTTTGCTAATACTGAATCTAAAAAAAAATCTAAAACTGAATTATATAGAAGAAATCAAACTATTTGGCACTGACTAAGAAATACAGTGGTGGATCAGTAGAATAGATTAGCTATATGTAGTCAATGACCAAAGTAAACTGCTGCTTTATCAATGCAAAGGCTGTGCACAGTCTTTGGGATGAAAACTCATTAGTTGAGAAAAAAATGCTGAGAAGACTGGAAAACAATAGGGCAGACACTAGGTATAAAACTACCTCTCATACCATATACTAACATAAAGTCAAGAGAGTTGTGAGATTTAGACATACTATGTAGCACAATAAATAAATTAGAATATTAAGGAATACTTTACCTACCAGATTTATGAGGAAAAGAAGAATTCATGACCAAACAAGATATAGAGAAAATTACAAAATCTAAAATAGATAGTTTTATAGTAAATTTAAAAACCTTTGAACAAGCAAAACCAATGCTACCAATATTAGAAGCAAACCAGAAAGCTGGGAGACAATCTTTAAAGCAAGCAACTCTGATAAAGACAACCTTTTTCAAATACATGGGGAACTGGATAAGATTTGTAAGAATACAAGCTACGGCCCAACTGATAAATGATCAAATAATATGAATAGGAAATTTTCAGATGAAGAAGTCAAAGTATCTACAAGAAAAGGAAGAAATGATCCAAAGCATTTTTTTAAGAGAAATGCAAATTAAAACTGAAGTATCACCTCACAGCTTTCAAATTGACTGAAATGACAAATCAAAATGACAAATATTGGAGATGGTGTGGAAAATTTGGCACATTAATGCATTGTTGATGGGATTGCATACCAATTCAACTGAACTATATCCAAACAGCAGTCAAACTGTGCATACACTTCTATTCAGCAAAACCACTACTGGGTTTTTATTCTAAAGAAATCATTAAAAATGGACCTATGCATGAAAATGTGTGTGTGTGTGTGTGTGTGTGTGTGTGTGTGTGTGTGTGTGTATTGGCCCTTTTCACAGTGGCAAAATCTTGAAAATTGTGGGGATGCTCACCAATTGGGAAATGACCGAATAATCTGTGATATATGAATGTAATGGAATACTATTATGGAATAAGAAATGGTGAATCATCAGATTAAAAAAAAAAAAAAGTAGATAGTATCAGCAACATTGTGTAGTGACCAGCAATGAATGATTCAGTTCTTCTCAGCAACACAATAATCTAAGATTAGTACAAATGACTCATTTGAATCCATAGCCACATAAAGAACTGATAGGTTCTGCCTACAGATCAAAGGATATATTTGACTTACTTTTTTTTTATAATTTAATAATTTTTTTTCCTTTTAATCAGTTTCTTCTCTCACAGTTATGACCAGTATTGAAATATGTTTTTCAAAATAGCATATGTATAGACTATATCAAATTGTTTACGTTATTTTGAAAGATTGGAGGGGAGGAAGAATAGGAGAAAAATTTGGAACTTAAAATTTTTCAAAGATGACACCGAAAAATTGTTTTGACATATAATTAGTAATACAAGCAAACACACAAAACAACAAGAAAAACCCATTGAATTCCTCCCTCTCCCATATTTCCTGAGTTTTCATCTGTTTGCCATGGTTTTCCAACCTTTGCCATAAGTCATAGAATCATAGCACATGATAGGATATTGGATGCTGTCTAGTCACATTTCCTCATTTTATAGGTTTAAAACTGAGGACTAAAATTGTTAATGCTTTGCTCAAGGACAAAACAGTAATAAATAGGACAGACAAACTTAAAAAACAAAACAAAACAAAACAAAAAAAAAAAGATTTCTAAGTGACTGATTATTCCCCTACACTTAGATTGATAATATATTTACCTACTTGCATCTTCCATAGTACTTTGTTTATATTCTAGACTGCAATAGAATTATTTGCAAACCTAACTCCTCTCCCATACTAGTATTTCAGTTCTTTGAAAGCAGAGACCAAGTCTTATTTTATTTTGTCCACAAATCCTTAGGAAGTATTCTTTATATATTCACAGACATTTAAGAATCTGTGATTTCTTAGAGAATAGCTAGCATAGTAATTCATTACATCAGTCAATTAGTCAAAAAAATTAAGTACCTATTATATGACAATGAGAAAATATTTGTAAATGCTTAACATAGTGCTTTACAAATAGTAGGTAGTATATAAATGCCTATTTTTTTCTCTTTAACCTCTACTGCATTGAAGAGACCATGCTAAGCATTAGAAAAACAAATATGAAAAGGAAAGAAATTTACATTTTGAAGGAAATTATTATCTAACAGTGGAAGGCACTGTATAATATAATACCGAAGAAAGTGGAGAATGGTAATTCTTGATGTGGAGGTATAATGGACAAATCAAGTGGAGTGCAACCAATGATGAAATGAAGCAGTCCTGAGCACCTTCCTCAAATGGAGGTCCCAAAAGGAATTGATACTGCAGTCCAAGGGAAGGGTGATCAGAAGAGATAATAGTGATGAAAGGACACAAGGCAGGTCTTTAGTAAATACTTATTAAATTGAAATGCTCTTATTTTATGAAAAGATTCTGTATTGTTGTTATTATTATTATTATAGCTTTTAATTTACAAAACATATGAATGGGTAATTTTTCAACATTGACCCTTGCAAAACCTTCTGTTCCAACTTTTCCCTCCTTCTCCCTATACCCCCTCCCCTAGATGGCAGATAATTTAATACATGTTAAATATATTGAAGTATATTTTAAATCCAATATATGTATATACCTATTTATATAGCTATCTTGTTGCACAAGAAAAAAATGGATCTAGAAAGAAAGGAAAAAATAAAACCTGAGAAGGAAAACAAAAATGCAAGTCACACTAACAGAAAGAGTGAAAATGATATATTGTAGTCCATAGTCATTTCCCATAGTTTTCTCTCGGGATATGGCTGACTCTCTTCGTTACTAAACAATCGGAACTGGTTTGAATCATCTCATTCTTGAAGGGAACCACATCCATCAGAACTGATCATCATATAATTTTGTGTATAGTGATTTCCTGGTTCTGTGCATTTCATTTAGCATCAGTTCATGTAAGTCTTTCCAGGCTTTCTAAAATCATCTTGCTAATCGTTTCTTACAGAACAATAATATTCCATAGCATTCATATACCACAATTTATTCAATCATTCTCCAATTGAATGGAGAATGGGCATCCATTCAGTTTCCAGTTTTTAGCTACTACAAAAAGGGATGCCACAAACATTTTTCCAAATGTGGATACCTTTTCCTTCTTTAAGATCTCTTTGGGATATAAGCTCAGTAGTAACACTGCTTTGATAACTTTTTGAATATAGTTCCAAATTGCTCTCCAAAATGGATGGATTCTATTCCACCAACAATTACACCAATAATGTATCACTGTCCCGGTTTTCCCACCTCTCTTCCAATATTCACCATTATCTTTTCCTGTCATCTTAATCAATCTGAGAATTATGTAGTGATATCTCAGAGTTGTCTTAATTTGCATATCTTTGATAATTTGGAGCACCTTTTCATATGATTAGAAATAGTTTCAATTTCTTCATCTGAAAATTGTCTGTTTATATCATTTGACCATTTAGCAATTGGAGAATGGCTTGATTTCTTATAAATTTGAATAAATTCTGTATATATTTTGGAAATGAGGCTTTTATCAGAATGTTTGATGTTAAAAAATATTTTTCTAGTTTATTGCTTCCCTTCTAATCTTGTCTGCATTGTTTTTGTTTGTAGAAAACCTTTTTAACTTAATACAATTAAAATCATTCATTTTGTCATCAATAATGATCTCTAGTTCTTCTTTGGTCACAAATTCCTTCCTCTTCCACAGGTCTGAGAGATAAACTATCCTATGTTATTCTAGTTTACTTATAATCTCATTCTTTATGTCTAGATTATGAATCCATTTTGACCTTATTTTGTTATACAGTATTAAGTGTGGGTCAGTGCCTAGTTTCTGCCATACTAGTTTCCAATTTTCCCAGCAGTTTTGTCAGATAGTGAATTCTTAACCCAAAAGTTAGGGTCTTTGGGTTTGTCAAACACTAGATTGCTATAATTATTGACTATTTTATCCTGTCAACTTAATTTGTTCCACTGATCAACTAGTCCATTTCTTAGCCAAATGGTTTTGATGACTATTGTTTTATAATATAGATTTAGATATGGTACAGCAAGGCTCCCTTCATTTTATTTTTTTTTTCATTAGTTTCCTAGAAATTCTTGACCTTTTGTTCTTCTAGATGAATTTTGTTATTATTTTTTTTAGGTTAGTAAAAGAGTAAAATAGGAAATTGATTGGTATAGCACTAAATAAATAGATTAGTTTCGTGAGTGTTGTAATCTGTATTATGTTTAATCAACTTATCCAAGAGCACTTAATATTTTTCCAATTGGTTAGATCTGTCTTTATTTGTGTGGAAAGTTTTTATAGTTTTGCTGATATAGTTCCTGACTTTCCCTTGGCAGATAGATTTCTAAATATCTTATACTATTGACAGTTATTTTAAATGGAATTTCTCTTTTTATCTCTTGCTGTTGGGTTTGATTAGTGCTGTATAAAGATTCTGATGATTTACAGATTTATTTTGTATCCTGCAACTGATAAAGTTGTGGATTATTTCCAATAGCTTTTTAGTAGATTCTCTGGTGTTCTCCAAGGTTTCCTCATTACTTATTCTAATTCTTTTAATCACTTTCTCATCTTTTATTGCCAAAACTAGCATTTCCAATACAGTACTTAATGGTAATGGTTATACTGGGCAACTTTGTTTCACTCCTGATCTTATCGGGAATGGTAGCAGTTTATTCCTATTAAATATTATATACTTGCTAATGGTTTTAGATAGATGCTACTGACTATTTTAAGGAAGAGTTCATTTATTCTTATACTCCAGTGTTTTTTAATAGAAATGGGTGTAGGGTTTTATCACATGATTTTTCTGCTTCTATTGAGATGATCATGTGTTGGAATCCTTACTAACTGCTAACTAATTAGAGTTGATCTAATCTTACAAGAAGATATTTTGGGCAGAACCTGAAACAAGGTACTAAGTAGAACTAATTAATACAAGGCTTGTGTTCACACCTTTACTCATTGGAGTTCAATGAGTTCACACCTCCCTTGAAGCTCTTTGGGCCAGAGAGCACTAGCATAAATAGAGCTTCAATGGGCCAGTCAAGGAAGTTCTTCAGAGTGAAGAAGCTACAAGTCGAGATTTCACCGGAATGACATGAAGAGTGGTGCTGGCTCTGGAGGCTGAAGAAAGCAGAGGCAGAAGCAAAGGACAAAGCAGCAAGAGCTCTTGGAACCAAGCAGAGAGATAGGCCTCTAAGCTAACCGGGCTATATTGGAGATAATAAAAGATCTGAACTTTTATCACCTGGCTGCATTTTGAGAAGAAAAAGCTCACCACATTTTGGCACCTGAACAGGGACAAACAAAATCCTGATTCCAGGGAAGGCACCCATAGAGAACTTTTATAATATTTTATAGAAGAACAAGAACCCCACAATTGAACTCCAACAATCATGTGTGGTTTTTTTTAACTTGGTTATTGATATAATCAATTATGCTAATATTTTTCCTAATATTGAACCAGCCCTGCATTCCTGACATAAATTGGTCATGGTGTATTATCCTGGGAATGTTTTTCTGTAATATCTTTGCTAATATTTTATTTAAGATTTTTTCATTGATATTAATTAGTGAGATGGGTCTATAATTTTATTTCTCTGTTTTTGTAGTACCCTGTTTAGGTATCAGTACCATTTTGTTGTAATACAGGAGCCACCTACCAGTGGCTGCTGGAGGTACAAGTCAGACTTGTAGAATGGATTTCTCTCCTTTTCCCTCTTGAGTGCAATTTATTTTATTCCCAATCAGCAAGGAACATTTGCATTAGTAAAGGCTGCTTTTCAAGTCCTTCAAGTGTTATGATTCACAGCTGTGGATACTCTTGGAAAATTGACCTGCCCCTTCATTTAGGCATGGTCCTTAATACCATGTCTTTGTCATAAAAGGAATTTGGTAGGAGTTCTTCAATCCCTATTTTTTACTTTATATAGTATTGGAGTTAATTGTTCTTTAAATGTTTAGTAGAATTCACATGTAAATCCATCTAGTCCTGGGGATTTTTTCTTAGGGAGTTGATTGACAGCTTATTCTATTTCTTTTTCTAAAATGGGACTATTTAAGCAATTTAACTCCTCCTATATTAATCAGAGCAACTTATATTTTTGTAGGTATTATTCCATGTCACTTAGGTTATCAAATTTATTGGCATAAAGTTGGGTGAAGTAACTTGTAATTATTGTTCTAATTTCCTCTTCATTAGTGGAAAGTTCTACCTTTTCATTTTTAAGACTAATAATTTGATTTTCGTCTTTCCTTTTTCTAAACACATTTACCAAAAGTTTAGCTATTTTGTTGGTTTTTCATAAAACTAACTCTTGCTTTTTTTTTTTTTTTACTTTCAATTTTATTAGTCTTTCCTTTTATTTTTAGAATTTTAAGTTTAGTATTTGGTTGGGGCTTTTTAATTTGCTCTTTTCTGAGCTTTTTTAGTTACAATACCAATTCATTAATCCTCTCTTTCTCTATTTTATGCAAGTAAGCCTCTAGAGATAAAAAAAAAAAAAATTCCCCTTATTACCACTTTGGATCCATCCCACACATTTTGGTATACTGTCTCATTATTGTCTTTCTCTTGAATGAAATCATTAAATGTGTCTATGATTTGCTATTTTACCTATTCATTCTTTAGGATGAGATTCTTTAGTTTCTAATTACTTTTTTATCTATTTTCCCCTGTCTTTTTATTGAATGTAGTTTTTATTGCATCATGATCTGAAAGGATACATTTACTATTTCTGTCTTTCTGCATTTGAATTTGAGGTCTTTATGTCCTAATATATGGTCAGTTTTTGTAAAGATTTCATGAACTGCCAAGAAGAAAGTGTACTCCTTTCTGACTCCAGTCAATTTTCTCCAAAGATCTGTCATACCTAACTTTTCTAGTATTCTATTTACTTTTTTAACTTCTTTCTTATTTATTTTGTGGTTCAATTTATCTAGTTCTGAGAGGGCAAGCTTGAGATCTCCACTATTATAGTTTTGTTATCTATTTCTTCTTACAGCTCTCTTATACTTCTCCTTTAGAAAGTTAGATGCTATACCACTTGGTGCATATATGTTTAATATTGATATTGCTTCATTATCTATGATACCCTTTAGCAAGATATAGTTTCCTTTCTTATCTCTTTTAATTAGATCAATTTTTGCTTCTGCTTGAGCTCAGATCAGGATGGCTACTTATGCTTTGTTTACCTCACATGAAACCTAGTAGATTTTGCTCCAGCCTATTGCCTTTACTCTGTCTGTATCACCTGTAAATTTATTTCTTGTAAACAACATATTGTTGGATTCTGACTTTTAATCCAGTCTGCTATCCACTCCATTTTAGGAGACAGTTCACCCCATTCACATTTATGGTTAACATGACTAATTCTGTGTTTCCTGACATCTTATTATCCCCAGATTATACTTTTCTCTTTCTTTTTCCCTTTACCACTCTCCCCAATGTTTAACTTATGGGAACTACTTTCATCAAGTAGCTTTGCCCCTTTAGAATCCCTCCTCCTTAGAGTCTCTCCCCTTTTCTTATACGTTCCTACTATTTCTCTATTCTCTTCTATTTAGCCTTCCCCTTCCCTTTTTGCTTTTCCCCTCCCACTTTTCAATGAGGTGAGAGAAGTTTCTCTGTGAACCAAATATGTGTAATAGTTTCTCTTTGAGCAAAGTTTGATGAGAGTAAGATTCACACAATGTTCATCCCCTTTCCTTCCTTCCCTCAGAGTTCTTTATTTTTCCCATTTCATATATTCTGTTTGTTCAGGGTGTTGTTTTCTTTTTCTAATATATCTTTTAATGAGTTATATGCCCTTTTCAAACACTCATGCAAAGTTTTCCTTTCCTTTCCCCATTCTTCTTCTAGCTCTCTTTTAAGATCCCTTAAAAAAAAAAAAATTCTTCTAGAAGAACATTGTGTGGTGGGGGCCAGATTATATCACCCTTTGGTGCTTCATCTGGAGATAATCTGCTTTTAATCTCCTAGAGATTTCAAATCTTTTCCTCTCTTTTAATGTAGAGGCTGCCAATAGAGTTTGCTTTGCCTTTTTACTCATTAAAAATATATTAGGTTCTACTTTTAGGGTAAAAAAGTTTCAAGCTTCCTTTAGAGACACCAGGAAATGGCAGCAGCTGTGTGGGGATTGTGCTGAGTCAGTCCTGGTGCTGCATGGGTGTGGCCATGTTCCTTGATACTCCAGTGCTTTGGGGTGTTTGTGTTTTATGTTTTATAACTTTTTTATAACTTCTTGTTTTATAACTTCTCTGCTACTGGACTGGCATGCAGCCTAGGCAGAATAGCCAACATTGTGGTAGAGTCCTTCCTATAGATTCTCTGCCCTGTGGAGACTGCATCCTGCCCCTGGTTTGCTCAGCCTTTGCTGGCCTCCATGCTCTGCCTCTCTGCCTGTGCCTTGCCTCCTCCTATGCTCATGCCCAATCAAAACAGACCTTTTCTGGTGATCTTAAGAATTACTTCTGCTGGTAGTTTGCTCCACTCCCAATATTTATGGGTTCTGTAAGTCTGGTACTATTTCAGAATCTTTTCCTAATACTGCTCCATTTTAGCAAGAAAAGGTAACTAGTTTAGCCCTTAACAAAGTAAGTTCCCTGTTTGTCTGTTAAAATACTCACCCTATTTCCTGGTCACCAGGGACTTCTGCAGTAAAATTAGGGTCCTTGGTCCACATGTTGGTCACCAAATGTGAAAATCAAGTTAGCACCCTGGACACCTAGAATCAGCTGGAGTCAGGATAAGCAAAAGTCCTTGGTCTTTATTTTTGGTCTTTAGGAGTCGAAGTAAAGAGAATGGACACAGAATCTCTGTGACCTTCCTTTTTCACCTCTACTGCCAAAGTGACTCTGGCTTGTCTTACTCTACCCCCACAATACTCCTTCCCACAATTCTCTGTATACACCAAAAGATTGAACCAGCACAGAATAGTGGGAAGAGCCATTTTCCAAGCATATGCTAATAGAGTATTGCCCAATCAGTAATTAGCCTTAAATGCTCAGTTGTCTGACCTTAGTGTATCAATTCAGAGTTTCATCCCTTTACACATTTTCTCTTGCCATTGTATTTCTAATACCTAACACAAATTATGAAATCCTTTTTGAATGACTGACAGATACTCTTTAAATTTTACCCACTAATTTTAGCACTGCCCTCAAGAACAAGGAGAATAAGCTTTATTTTCTTTACACAGGACTTTACTTCAAATACTTGAAGAAAATTATCCTGTTTCCACCAAATTCTTTCTTCTTTGAACTAAATAACTCTAGCTCTTTCAACTAACTCATCATCAAAAAGAATAATCTTAAAGTATTAGAAAGAATACAGATTATGATAACATTTCTTAGTCATGTCTACAGCAGTTACTGTGAGGAAAAAATTTGGAAAGAAAGAAGAAAAGAGGACAAAAATAAGCATTTATTAAATACTTTCTATATGTAATACCTTATGTTAAGTAGTCTGCAAACATCTCCTTTGATGTCAAATTGGAAAGTAAGTCATACCTCTATTTTACAATTGAGAAAACTGTTTTTTTTTTAACTTTTTAATAACTTTTTATTGATAGAACCTATACCAGGGTAATTTTTTACAGCATTATCCCTTGCACTCACTTCTGTTCCGATTTTTCCCCTCTCTCCCTCCACCCCCTCCCCCAGATGGCAAGCAGTCCTTTACATGTTGAATAGGTTTCAGTATATCCTAGATACAATATATGTGTGCAGAACCGAACAGTTCTCTTGTTGCACAGGGAGAATTGGATTCAGAAGGTATAAATAACCCGGGAAGAAAAACAAAAATGCAAGCAGTTTATAATTTCCCAGTGTTGTTTCTTTGGGTGTCGCTGCTTCTGTCCATCCTTGATCAATTGAAACTGAATTAGCTCTCTTTATTGAAGAGATCCACTTCCATCAGAATACATCCTCAAACAGTATCGTTGTTGAGGTATATAATGATCTCTTGGTTCTGCTCATTTCACTTAGCATCAGTTCACGTAAGTCTTGCCAGTCCTCTCTGTATTCATCCTGCTTGTCATTTCTTACAGAACCTTAATATTCCATAACGTTCATACACCACAATTTACTCAACCATTCTCCAATTGATTGGCATCCATTCATTTTCCAGCTTCTTGCCACTACAAACAGGGCTGCCACAAACATTTTGGCACAGACAGGTCCCTTTCCCTTCTTTAGTATCTCTTTGGGGTATAAGCCCAGTAGAAACACTACTGGATCAAAGGGTATGCAAATTGCTCTCCAGAATGGCTGGATGTGTTCACAATTCCACCAACAATGTATCAGTGTCCCTGTTTTCCCACATCCCCTCCAACATTCCACATTATCTTTCCCTGTCACTCTAGCCAATCTGACAGGTGTGTAGTGGTATCTCAGAGTTGTCTTAATTTGCATTTCTCTGATTAATAAAGATTTGGAGCATATGTCTATAGAGAAAACTGTATTAAAAAAAGATTAAGTTATTTGTTGAAGGTTACATAGCTAACAGATATTTGAAACTAGATTGAAATTTGTCTTCCTGAGTCCATGGCTCCAACCACTGAACAACTTTTCTGTCTAATGGGGGAATGTCTAGGCATAAAAGTTGCCAGACATATCATCCAATCCAAACCTTTCATGTTGCATATAGTGAAATTGAGGCACAGAAGGAGAGTTCTACATACTGTATCAAAGTCACTCAGCTAAAGAGTCATTTTTTGTATAACTATATATGTAACTATGTTACATATAGCGAAATTGATGCACAGAAAGAGTTCTACATACTGTCCCAAACTCATTCAGAGCTGAGGCCCTAATTTAGGTTTTTTGACTCCAAATTCACTGTTCTTCACGCTTCTCTCCAAAGACTCTCCCTATGCTGTTATGGGCCAGAACTCTTGTACTTGAAACAAGAATTCTTACAAGTTGCTAACTAAATGGAATTAATATGACAATGGTTATCCAGTTTAGTATGGTGATAAATAGTTCTCTAGTTCAGTACATGTACTTAGTACTTAATATAGTTGTATAAGATTCATACCTATGATGATATAATTATGATAGAGTATATAACAGCCAGCAGGGACTGATTCATTCTATTTGTCCACCTTTATGGTGGCTGGAGGCTAAAGCACAAGCCCTCAGACTCAGAGAAATTCATTCCATCTTCATCAGCCTCTTGGTGGCTGGTCTGTTCTCCTGCTTCCCAGACTGAGACCACAGCCAGTCCAAAGGGCCTCAAGAAAGCTAACTGGGCCCCAGGCAAGGAGACAATAAAGAATTTGGACTATATCCAGGGCTATTTTCATGGTGATTACTCAACTGAAACAAAGGCTGGTCCAGAGACCTCCAGAAAACCAACCAGAACACTACACTATGCTATTCATATGATAGAACTAGGATCAATTAATAGAATGTTTAAAATGTAGATTTTCATATAAGAACTTTCTAAAAATTAGAGCTATTCAAAAACATCTGTCTCATGAAAGCAATTTTCATGTTTTAGATATGAGAAAAACTCCAGTTTAGAATGTAATGTATAGGAAATTAAATTTGACCGGATATTTTTAAAGATTTTTAATCAACTTTAATATTCTGAGACTATTAATCCAAAAATGGGAAGACAATAGGATATAATATGAAACACATCTTGACTGATTAGTTTTCTTTGTGTGTGCAAAGTAAATAAACTTTTATCTTTTTCTTAGTTAACACTGAATTTGACCAGGTTGCTAAAGTGAAACCCCCATTCATGTATTCCCAAATTTAAAAAAATCATCTAAGTAGAATGTATTTTTTTCAATTTGTGAGGCTGCTTATTCTCAAAGGAATATTAACTACAATTTGAGATAATAATACACAAAGATTTTTAACTTGAACATTTGGCAAAATACATATTTGGCATCATCTTTCACTAAAAAAAAAAAAAAAAAAAAAAAAAAAAACAAAAAAACAGTGCTTTATTGATGAGTTGTTTGCTCATAACAGTAGTCCAAGATATATCAGAAGAAATATTGGTTTCAAAAACATATTGAAACAAATCCAGGCAAAGATGACAGTAGGAGCTAACTTCATGTGAGAGAATGTGTCAGAAAAATTAACCCAGAGATCTTCATATATCACAGATTAACAAGGCCAGATGAGGAAGAAGTAGAAGAGAATATAAGAGCATGACAAAGTTCAAAGGGAAATCACATAGCATGTTTTAATTAATTATAGAATTATTGAAACCTGCAACAACATGTCTCTTGCTAACATTGGCCTTGAAGTATTGCCCAATTGGATTTTAAATGACAAGTCACTTGGAGTAAATATTTAACATGGGACAAATTACATAACCAGCAAATGCTTTCATTTAAATGCAAAAAAAGCTCAACAACACTAAAATACCTTTATTATTTAAATAATACAACCCTGGCATCATTCATCTTGTATTTTTGCCATTGGTTTAATCCTGAGTAAAAAAAAAAAAAAATGGGGTTATGTTAAAAGGAAATGAAACATCACATTTGGTCATGGATGAGACCATTGTCAATCAACATTTTAAGAAGTTATTTTCTTTTTCTATTTCACAAATTCTGTTTTTCTGGGAGTTGCTTTCTTTTTCCATTTTATCAAGTTTATATTTTAATGAGTTATATGCTTTTTTACATTTCATTAAGTCTATTTTGTGTTCCCTTTTCCAAACTCTCATTTCCCCATTTTTATTCTAGCTCTCTTTTACAATTCTTTTTAATTTCTTCTAGGATTGCCTTGTGTGGTAGAGACCAAGTTATATTACCCTTTGGGGTTTCATCTAGAGACAATCTGCCTTTAACCTCCTCAGTGTTTGAAATCTGTTCTCTTTTGCTATAAAAGCTATCAATTGTTAGAGTCTTCTTTACTTTTTTACTCATTTTTTTTAAGTTAAGTTAAGGTCTGCTTTTAGAGTGGGAGAGGTTTTCTAAGGGACCAAAGTCATTGCGTCAGTGCTGATTCACAACCTCTGCTGGGTAGGCATGACAAAGCTCCTTGAGATTCTGGCATTTGGGGGGTTAACTATTGATTTTTTGCATTTGTGTTGGATGTTTTATAACTTCTCTGGTGATATGCTGACTTGCAACCAAGGCAGAGTGTAGATTCCTGTAGATTCCTCCCTGTGGAGATTCTCTACCACATGGTGTCTGCAGTGCTGATGGTATCAACAATGCCCTTGGGTTCTGTGCTGCCTGCAATGGCATTTATGGTCAACTGTTTGTATTAGGCTGTCTTCTTCCCATTTCAGATTGATACAGACCTTTTCTAGTGATCTTTGAAATTCTCCTCAGCTGGTAATTTGTTGCACGGCTAATATTTGTGGATTCTGCCAGACCAGAACTAATTCAGAGGCTGAATTTCATAATTAGTGTGAGGGTTATAAAGAAGGTCAGAGAGAAACAAGTGGCATCTCTGCCATTTTGGCTCCTCCCCCAGGAAGTCCAATATCAACATTTTGAAAAGATTTGTAAAGCAAAAAAAAAATATGGAAATGACTATATTGTATTCTATTCCAAGGACATTTTCAGCCAAAACAATCAATTAATATGACTTTAAATAACCAAACATTTTGTGGCTTCAGATTCTTATGACTATCCCTTATGTGTGCCTCAGAATTATCTGGACTCAGTTCTTTCAGTTCCCTATTTTTCTCTGCTTTGGCAAGAGCTAACAGTTACTTATTACTTGTATTATAGGAAAAAAAAAATCATGTCCTAAATTAAGTTTGGACTAAATAGCCACAGAAATTCTGCTAAATTTTTCAACACTGTATTTCCAGAATATGTCTTATCATTCAGCACTACTAATGGTAAAAACAAACAAACAGAAGCAATGCTACTTAGTTGGAGAATAGACCAGGTGAATCTAAATTGGACATTTGGGAACCCCCAAAGGTGATTCTCTCTTTTAACTAGTACACTGTTTGGGAGAGGGTACTACTTCTTTCTAAGGCTAGACTTGAGGAAAATTACTAAATTCTGGGATCAGAGAAAGCATTTTCTTATCCTGGTTCACATTTCCTTCCTGTTCTAAATGATCCTCCCATGACATAATTTGCTCTGGCATTAAATATCTCTGTGTGTAGCATTCCAAATGAAAACAATTTCAGCTTCTATAACTATAATTAACTAGCATAATTTTTAAAAATTCATGTAATTTTTTCATCTGGAGTAGAAATAAAATATCTGCCTGAAAATATAAATACAAAATACATTTTGTGTATAAATGTGGCATCTTTCCAAGACACCTGGGAAAGTAACCTCAATGAAGTATTTTTCCCTAAAACCTAAGTCCAGTTGCCATATCCACTAAGAGAAGAATATTTAGGTAGTTAGCTTTGTGAATATAGGTCTTATCACCTAACCAATTCATAAATAGAAGCCCAGATGCTGCAATTAAATATAAAAGATTATGAATATGAAAGCCCCCTTTTTTATTTCTCACTACTCAAAATTCTAGTTCTCTTAAAGTATGGGAGAAACAGAAAATGAACCTCATGGTGACTCAGAAACATATATGTTCTCTTTGAAAATCTGAAGTAAAACAATTCATAAACGGAAAAAAAAAAGTGGATTTAAATTCAAAAGAATTATGTTCAAATCCTATTTCTCTTAGGTAAGTCAACTTTTTAGTGCCTCAGTTCCTCATCTACAAAACAATGGGAACCTAATCTTTAACATGATTCATTTTTTTTTTGTTATTGCTCTTGTGTTGCTTGGTCTTTCAATCACATTTGACTTTGTGATCTCTTTTTAAGGAATTTTTTGGCAAAACATTAGAGTGATAGAACATTTTCTTCTCCAACTTATTTTACAGATGAGGAACTAAGGCACAGTTAAATTACTTTCCAGAGTCACATATCTAGTAAGTGTCTGAGATCAAATTTAAATTCATGAAGATGAGTCTTCCAGATTCCAAATCCAGTACTCTATCCACTATACTACTGTGTTTCTTTTTAATTTTATATTGTAACCCTTTCCCTACAAAAAAACAAACAAATAAATGACAACAACAACACCAACTAAAATAATGATACTGTCCACTTAGGTTCCTCTCTACGCATCTTTGTTATTGTTATCTTCCCATTTCTAATTTATTTTTTAACTTATTGAAACACAAAGCTCTTTGGATCAAAAAATAAAAGGTCAAACTACTCAACATTTTAAGAATATAATTCAGACTATTTACTGGAAAGTCAACTCCTTAATCTGAAGCATAATAACTTTAACCACATAATGAGAAGATGAGCCTCATTGGAATAGACTCTGATATTGGATATGATTGAAGGTCAAAGGAAAAGGGAATGACAAGAAGAGAATAAATAGTATCATAGAAACAATATAATGTACTTCAACAGAGTTCAAGAAAAAGTGGGGGACAGAAGGGCCTGGTATTCTCCTGTACATGGGGTCATGTAGAGTTTAGCACAACTAACTGAATAGTGATTTGCACCTGATTCATGATTTTCCTTCCTATTGATGTAATAAGGACTTTGAGTCTCCTGATCTTTGTAGCAGATGGGACACCTGGCATGGGGAAATTCCTAATAAGTGATCCCCACCCACCTGAATCTCCCTTGGGAAAGCTATTTGGTCCCCACAGGAATCTCCCACTCCCAATTGATGTAATAATCACTTTGGTCTGGGAAACAAGTACCACCCTTTATTGAATTGAAAATTAGCTCCCTAGCCACGGGTTAAAGAAACCTAATATAAGCAAAGCTTGTACTCCAAACCTTTGCTAATTTCAGATCAGTTTTTAGCCCACTGGGAAGTGGTTTTTTCAATGTAAATCCATCTTTGCCAAAAACCTATCTTTGCTAATTCCTTTCTGTATTTGGCTCACTGGGAAGTTGTTTCCCAGTGTAATAAACCCTTTTTTTTTTTTTTTTGGGGGGGGGGAATCCTTGTCTGCAGATAGGGAATGCCAATTCTTTCACAAAATTGTGTGATATCATCCTGGGGATTCCATTGCTGTTAGGATATCTCTCACTTTTCATTTCTCACACCTCAATACTATGGAATCAATTACCATCATTCTTTATGAATATGAATATATTTTTAAAATCTTTGGACATTCTACCACACAATTCCCAAGATACAATGTCCTGGTTCTGCCTATTTCACTTTGTATCATTTTGTGTAAGTCTCTTCAAGTTTTTCTAAAGTATCTAATTGATAACCTTCTAACAGTACATTGTATCAAAAGCATATACCACAACTTGGTTCTTTTAAACAATGAAGTGATTAATAGGAATTCCAATAAGCTTGTGCTGTAAAATACTATTCATATACACAGAGAGAACTATGGAAACTGAATGTGGATCAAAGCATAGTATTTTTACTTTTGTGTTGTTGTTGTTTGCTTGATTGCTTGTTTTTTTTTTTTTTTTCTCTTTTGATGTGACTGTGTCAGTATGTTTGTGTATTTGTGTGAGTATGTATGCGTGTAGCTCCTTTACCCCAAGAACAGAGCTCAACCATAAAAGTAAAAAAAAAAAAAAAAAAAAGTAAATAGCAAAAGAAAAGGAAAGCAAAAAAAGGGAGAAAAATTTGGAATGCAAGGTTTTGCAAGGGTGAATGTTGAAAACTATCTTTGCATATATTTTGAAAATAATTTTTAAAAACTGTCATTAAAAGATTCACAAGTTTAGCCTATATCTTTTTGTTTGCTGTCTTGGGGAGGGGAAAGGGAAGAAGAGTCAAAAAATGTAACATAAGGTTTTGCAAAGATAAATGCTGAAAACTATATTTGCATGTATTTGGGGATCTAAAATACTATTAAAATAAAAAAGAAAAAATATCTGTTTATAGTTTATTCTGAATGTCATAAGGAATCTATAGAAATTATTTGTAGAGGAGTAGTTAGATCTGCACTTAAGGAAAATAACTTTAGTAATAATATGTACGATGCACAAGAAGTGTGAGAGTTGAGGCAGGTGGGCCAAGCAGGGGCCAAGTTGAAAAAAATTAAGGTGCTGATTGATGAGTGCCTGAAGCAAGGTATTAGCTATAGGAGTAGAGAAAATGGATCAGATAGATGTTATGGATGTATAAATGGCAACATTTGACAAATCATTTGAGCTATATATTGAAAGAGAATGCAGGTAAAAAATAATGCTAGAATTATAAACCTAGATGTCTTTGAAAGAAATAGTGAAGTTTTGAAGAAAAGAAGAATTAGAATGAAATAAAAAAAAATTCTCTTTTGGAGTTATTAATATGGTAATGTCTCTAAACAATCAATTTGAAATGCTCAACTGGTAATTGTTTAATTGACAATGAAGTTTTGGTTGTGAGTGTTGTTGGATGTAAAAATCTGTTAAATGATTTTCATAAATATGTTTATCAAAACCATAGGAACTTATGATGTGTGGGGAAAAAAAGAGAGAAGAGAGACAGAGAGATACAGAGAAGCACAGAGACACAGACAAAAACAGACACACAGATACATACAGCAAGAGACAAGCACAAAGACTCACAGACAAAAATGTATATATATGCATATATGCAAATAAAAAAGGAAAAGGTAGATGTATATATATGTGTGTGTGTCAAATCTTTTCCTGTCTACATTTCCTGAGATTCTATAGATGACAAATAGTCATAGAGACTATTGTCTCTATGTCATCTATGGCATATTTCTCTATGACTATTTGTCTGAAATAAGAAATATTGTTTCTATCCATAAAGTCAAAACATATTTCTGCACAAGAGTTACAGCTAGACAGGCACTTATTGTTCAGGTATCCTTATTGTTGCCTATTTGCCATGACTACTGATAAAAAGAAATCAAAATGATCATTGACCTTTTTGACATTCATAAATGGCCATCATCACCCCCACTTTATAGTATCCTAGAGCCAAATGGTGAGCATTAATTCATAAAGCAAATGACTATTAGATAGGTAAAAACTCTTGGAAATTTGATGGAATAATTTGGCCTCCTACTTTCTGTCCTCTGTTGAAGTAATTTTGAATACTTCTGTCTTTATTCAGAAATATGTAAGTGATGAGTTGAATTTGCCAAACACAGAGAGATAGTCAGTGAAGCAACATATCTGTCAATTTCTAGATATCACAAAAAAGTTTATGTCCTTTTTTGTTTCTAGCCCTTTAGTAAATTATTTAGACTCTCATTTTCACATGAGAGTTTCACATATACTGTTACCAAGCATTATTTGAAGTAAAATGTTGGAATGAGTGAGAGAAGTAAATGAGATATATCTCTCAGATAATTACTTGTGACTAAGGTCACAAATTTAGATTATCGTTTAAGGTTTTGTGTGGACTTTCTTTCCTACTATACTTATCAGAGCTTTATGCTCAGTGCATTATTTAGTCTGGTTCGCAAATACATTTTAATGTTTGCTGACATCAGGGAGTATCTAAATAATATATGAGGTAGAAATCAGCAAATTGTCAAGATGATGCACAAACTATGATCAAGAGAAGACAAACTGATAAACTTTAGCTTTATCCTCGGTTGAATGTAATTTGGGGAAATTAAAATTTTTTTGCTACAATAATAAGATTTTCATTTTCTAATTCCTTCACCATGACCTGAGTTGATCCTGGTTCACAGGATGACCTAGCAAATTGGAAAATTTTTTTGTTGAGAACCTGTCTCACTAAATAAAACTATGAAATAGAGAAGAGAGGTTCCTCTCCAATCCTAACAAAACTAAACAAAACAAACAAAATAATGAAAAAAAAAATTCCTTGCAGTAATACCTTAAAAACAAAGTTTGAACAGCAAAGAAGCTTTCCAAACCATTACAATTTGAAGTGTAAGAAGGAAATGTCTGTCTTGCTTAAATGAGAGGAAAGTTTAGTCTAACAAAGTCAGTGGTCTAGAGAGTCTATTTAAGGCAACACCAAAGAGTTACAGCAGCAAGACACAAATTGCAGGACAAACCAGCAGGGAGATCCTGCACCCAGGGTAAGTCAGCAAGACTCTGACATCACTACAAACCAGCATCAACTCCTTGCCCCAAATGCAAGCAGGCAGCTGAACTTTTATGCTTGGTAAAAGCCAGTCATAAAACCCTGAGGCCCAGCTGCATCAGTGCTATTTCCAATGCAGGAATATAATCCAATTTATAAAATAAAAAGTCAAGAAATAAGCTGAGTCATGAGTAAGCAAACAAACAAAAAATTAACCTGACCGCAGAAGGTTACTGTGATGGGAGGATCAAGGGAGAAAATTAGATGAGGATAACAATATGTAGTTTAGTATTATCCCATCTACAGCAAAATAGATTAAGGCAGAGCTCTGAGCCAATGGCATTTTATTAAGGCGTCTATCATTTTCTCTAATAAAGTAAATCTCAGATCTTTCTCATGATTTGGGATCTCTTCTCCTTTAAGGATCCTATCCTTTTCGGCTTACATTTCCAGATACTCAAGAGTAGTTATACCAAAAACAGAATAATTACATTGGTTGATATATTATGCATAAACTAATAAGCAAAATAATATATCATAAGAATCATGAATTGAGTGGAAAAAAGGGTATATCTTAATATAAGATTCTGTGGCTTCTTATTAGGCAAAAAAAAAAAAAAAGTAGAAGTTATTTATGGTCTATGATACAAGTGGCGATATGAAGGTCACTTGCTACAATTGGGAAACACACTGGTCCAGAAGTAAAACAAATAAAAATAAAAAATAAAAAAATAAGGGGGATAAGGGGTGGAGCCAAGTGAACAAAGTCAGGAAGTTGCTCAAACTCTCCCAGTTTCCTTCAAAAAACACATGAAATCAAGCCTCTGAACAGAATCTGATGAAAAGCAAACACTCTTTACCTCAAAATAGAGTGAAAAAACTTCAAGAAAACTAATTTTCACTGAGTTGAAAAGTGTGTTCAGCCCAGCTCAGACAGATTCTGGAAAAGTTGGTAAAAGGGTCTTAATAATAGTAATGTAGCAAGTCAAACCCTAAGTCCAGGTTCAGTAGAAAAGCAAATCAGTGGGGCACCTTCCAGTCCCAGCTCAAAAGGCAAAGTATGAGAAACCAGGCTGTTTTCTGAAAAGAGAAGGCAAAGCTACACTTCACAAACACAAGAGGGCCCTATGCTCAAATCCAAGGCTCAGAGCTAAACAGAAAGCTTGGGACAGCACACTCTTTACTGAAGGAGTAGAGCTTCAGCACAAAAGCAAAAAAAAAAAAAAAAAAAAAAAAAAAAAAAAACTAAAAGAAAGGGAAAGAAAATGAGCAACAAACAGAAAAGAACCTTGACCAAGAACAAATTAAAATCTCAATTAAATAACAAATTAAAAATTCTGAAACTCAAATGAGAGATTAATAAAATAGAGACTAAGAAAACTATTGAACTATTATATAAAAGTAAGAGTTGGTTTTAAAAATAAACAAAAATAGATACAATTTTGGTTAATTTGATTGAAAAAGGAAAGAAAAAAAAAATCACCAGCATCAAAAATGCAAAGAGTGAACTTGCCAAGAATGAAAAATTAATTAAAGCAGTACTTAGCAGCAAATTTTCCCAAGTTTATGGCAGCAAGTCTCACAATCTATCTGAATTGGATGAATATTTACAAAAATATAAATTGGTTAGGCTAACAGAAGTGGAAACAAATTAAGTAATTTAAGTAAATTTTTGAAAAAAAAAAAAACTTATAAATGAACTCACTAAGAAAAATTCTCCAGGTCAGATGGATTCACAAGTAAATTCTACCAAACATTTAAAGAACAAATAATTCTATAATTATGTAAACTATTTGGAAAAATAGATAAAGAAGAGACTACTGACAAATTTCTTCTATGACACAAATATGGCATTGACACCCAAACAAGGATGTTAAAACAGGAAAAAAAAAATTACAAACCAACCTCCTAATGCAAAGTGGGATTTCAGGAATACAGGATTGGTTCAATGTCAGGAAAACTATTACCATAATTGAACATATCAGCAACAAAACCAACAGAAATCCTATGATAATTTCAATTAATATAAAAAAAAAAAAAACTTTTGACAAAATAAAGCACCCATTCCTATTAAAAACTCAGAGCTTAGGAATAAATGGAGCTTTCCTTAAATAAATAAGCAGTATCTATTTAAAACATACAGCAAGCATTATTTGGAATGTAAAGAAGTTGGATGCATTTCCAATAAGATCCAGGGTGAAACAGGGATCCCCATTATTACCACTATTATTCAACATTGTAATAGAAATATTGGCTTTAGCAATAAGAAAAAAGAAAAGAAATTAGAATAGACAATAATGAAATAAAATCATTACTCTTTGCAGATGATATGATGAGTTACTTAGAGAATCTTAGAAACCCATCCAGAAACATACTGACAAACAAATCACAACTTTATCAGTGTTGCAGGATACAAAATAAACCTACATACATCATCAATATTCCTATATGTTACTGATAAAGCCCATCAGCAAGAAATAGAAAGATAAATTTCATTTAAAATTACTGTAGACAAAATAAAATACTTAGAGGTCTACTTGCCAAGACAAATCCAATAACTATATGAAAACTATATGAAAACACCTCACACACAAAAAAGTCAGATCTATACAATTAGAAAAATATAAATTTTTCATTGCTAGGCCAGGCTACTAAAAATGACATTTCTGCCTAAGTTGGTCTACTTGTTCAGCATCATACCAATGAAACTGCCAAAATATTATTTTACAGAAGTAGAAAAAATAATCACTCAATTCTTCTGGAAGAACAAAAAGTAAAAAAAAAAAAAAAATCAAGGGAGTTAATGAGAAAAAAATTACAAAGAGTGGGAGCTTAGCAGTACCAAACTTAACACTTTATTTCAAAGTAGCAGTCATAAAAACTATGTGATAGTGGCTAAGAAATAGGAAAACAGATTAGATACACATGACATAATAATAAAGGAATATTTCAATCTAATATTTGATAAACCTCCAACCTCCAGCTTCTGGAATAAGAACTCATTATTTGACAAAACATTGCTGGAAAAAAAACTGGAAAATAATATGTCAGAAATTTGGCATAAACCTACATCTCATATCCCATATCAAAATAAGGTCAAAATGGGTACATGATTTGAGCATAAAGATGATATCATAAACAAAATAGCAGAAGAAGTGATAATTTGCTTAACAGAATTTTGGAAAAGGGAGGACTTTACAATCAAAGAATTAGACACCATTATGAAAAGTAAAATGAACAACTTTGATTACATTAAATTAAAAGAGTTTTCACAAACAAAACCAACAGAAACAAGTTTAAAAGGGCAGTACAAAGCTGGGGAAAAAATCTATACAGCCAGTATTTCTGATAAAGGTCTCATTTCTAAAATCTATAAAGTGTGTCAAATTTATAAGAATGCACATCATTTCCTAATTGATAAATGGTCAAAAGATGTGAAAAGACAATTTTTCAGATGATGAGAGTAAAGCCATCTATAATTATATAAAATGGTCTAAATCACTATTGATTAAAGAAATATAAATACAACTCCATGGTATCATTTCACACTTCTCAGATTGACTAAGATGACAGAAAAAGATATTGAATATGTTAAGGGGAATGTGGGAATACTGGTTCACTAATGCGCTTTTAGTGCAATAGTGAAACAATCCAACCATTGTGGAGAGCAATCTGGAATTATACTCAAAGGGCTATAAAACTGTACTATTTCTGAGTCGGTATTCCAGGGAAATTATAAAAGAGGGAAAAGGACTCACATATGCAAAAAATGTTTGTAGCATCTGTTTTTGTGTTGGAAAAAAAATAGATAAAAGCAATCTTGAGGAATATTTTTTTTAGGCAGCACAACAATAGCTTATCCAATTTCTTTTTCTAAGAGAGTTCTTTAAACATTTACTCTTTACCTTCTAATCTAAGAAATGTATATTATTATAAATATTTATTCATTTCATTCAGTGTCAATTTTCATTGCATATAATTACGAAATATGACTTCTAAAATTGCTTTAATTTCATCTTTATTCATTAGTTCACTTTAAATCTTTTCTGGTTTTTTTATTTAAATTTATTAGTATTTTATTTTTTCTCCAGTTGCAAGGAGAAAACAATTTTCAATATTCCTTATTTAAAACACTGAACTTTCAAATTCTCTGCTTCTTTTCCTCCCTAACCAAGGCTGTGATGATGTGAGCTGAGTTGTACTGTGCTCCATTCACCCAGACTTTTCCTGTTGACTGAAGTTACCTTTGGTATCTGTTGAATTAGAAGTCTGAAAATCTTCACTGCTAGTACTATTTCAGTCACTCTAATGCCTACTCTTGTTTTTCAGGACCCTGAACTTGCTGACAGCCCAGGCTGGACTATCTTCCATTGTCACCCTGAGTGCAACAGATTTTTCCTTCTGATTTCTAAGTTTTCCTGGGTTGGAAAATTCTTTTACTCTGTCTTTTATGAGTCCTGACACTTTATCTTTTGTTTAGGTTCATTATTTAGATATATTTGGAGTGATTTGAAGGAGAGTTCATGAAAGTCCCTGCATGTACCCTGCTTTCTCGACTTCTCAAAGAATTCATCACTATTTTTATTGTTGATACTAGAAATTTGGCTTTCTTTTTTGATCAAATTCAGCAATAGTTATGTTTTTGTTGTTTTTTTCTCATAAAAATTAGCTGTTCTATTTGTAAGTTTAATGACTTTTTATTTTCAATTTTTTTAACTCTCTTGATTTCTAAAACTTCCATGTCAGTATTTAATTAGAGATTTATAATTTGTTCTTTGTATTTAAAATTCTATTTATCTCTTTGACTTCTTTATTACTTGTTTTATTATTTGATTTATCTAACTCTGAGAGGGTAAAATAAAGGTCCCCAAGTAGAATAATAATACTGCATATTTCCATCTGTAATAATATGTAATATATGTAAATTATGTATCATTTTCTTTAAAAAAAGAATGTTGGGCAACTTAATGCACATATTAAAAAAATAGCCATTCATTGTCTATAAGTGTCTTTTAGCAAAATCTACCTTCCCTGCTTTTCACTTTCATATAGATCTTTTGTTTGTTTTAGCTTTGTCAAAAAATTATGATTGATATTCCTGCTTTTTTTGCTTCAGTTGAAATATAATAGATTCTGTTATATTCCTTATTTCAACTCTCTCTATTGTGTGTATGTTTCAGTTTTGTTTCTTGTGAACAATATATTGTTGGATTGTGGTTTCTAATCCATTTTACTATTCACAACTCTTTGATGGGTGAATTCCTTCCATTCACATTAACTGTTATTACTACTAATTGTGCATTTCTTTAACTATTTTTTTTTCCATTTATTCCCATTTCTTTCTTTTTATCCTATCCTTCCTTTAAAGTCTATTTTGATTCTTACCACTACTTTCTTTTATCTTTCATCCTTTTTAACTTCCCCCTTGTCTTTTCTCTTTGCCTCCTAATTTTTGGTTGTATAAGAGATTACAGTATAAAGTGTCCATATAAAGTTTATGTGTGTGTGTGTGTGTGTATACATATATACACACATATATATACACATATATATGTATATATATATTTACATATATATATACACACATATATATACACACACACACACATATATATATATATATATATATGTAATCTATCTATGTACCATTGTCCTCTCTGAGAACAACTTTAAATTTCTGTGGTTCAAGCATTGCCTGCTTTATTCCAACTATTTCTCTTCCACAGTATTGCATGCTTCATTAGTTCCCTTGAAATTCTTTATCTTTTGTGATTTTAGATTAATTTTGTTACTTAATTTTCCAGCTCGGTAAGATAATGTTTTGGCAATTTGATTGATATGGCATAGAATAAATGGATTAGATAGAACTGCCATTTTTGTTATATCAGCTTGGCCTAACCATAAGCATTTGATATTCTCCAGTCTCAGATCTAATATTATTTATGTGTGAAGTGTTTTGTTATTGTGTCTATATGGTTCCTGACTTTGTTTTGGCAAGTAGATTCTAAGTATTTCATATTATCAACACTTATTTTAAATAAAATTTCTCTTCAAACCTCTTGCTACTGGAATTTGTTGGTAATGTGGATTGATTTTGTATATTGCAATTTTGCTAAAGTTGTAGTTGTTTCTATTAGTTTTTAGTTGTTTCTGTGGGATTTTCTAAGTATACCATCTTGTCATCTGCAAAGAGTGATAACTTGGTTTCCTCATTACCTATTCAAATTCCTTTAATTTCTATTTCTTCTCTTATAGCCAAAGCTAATTTTTATTATTATTATTTTTATTTTACTCATTCATTTATTCATTTATTTATTTGTTTATATATTTATTTATTTGTTGCTAAGGCAATTGGGATTAAGTGACTTGATCAGCGTAACACAGCTAGCAAATGTTAGGTATCTGAGGCCAGATTTGAGCTCAGGTCTTCCTGTCTTAAAGGCTAATACTCTATCTACTTCACCACCTAGCTGCCCACCCCCCAAAGCTACCCTTTCTAATACAATATTGAATAGTAATGTTGATAGTGGACGACCTTGTTTCACTTCTGATCTTATCAGTAATACTTCTAGTTTATTTCATTACGTATGATATTTGCTGATGGTTTTAAATAGATGCTACTGATCATTTTAAGGGAAACTCTTTTTAGGCCTATGTTTTCTACTGTTTTTAATAGTAATGGGTGTTGGATTTTGTCAATTTTTTTTTTTGCTTCCTGCATCTATTGAGATAATCATATGATTTCTGTTAATTTGGATATTGATATAGTTAGTTATAGCAATAGTTTTTCTAATATTCAACCAATCCTTTATCCCTGTATAAATTTTACTTGATCGTGACATATTATCTTACTGATAAGTTGCCATAATATTTTTGCTAATATTTCATTTAAGATTTTTGCATCAATACTAATTAGGGAAATAATTTTCCTAAATTTTCTTTCTTATATGCCTATTTATATATTTATGCTTTTCTTCAATCTTGTATTTGAATTGTCAGATTTCTTATTCAGCTCTGGTCTTTCATTAAAATTTTTTGAAAGTCCTTTCTTTCATTATTTTTTTTTCAGGATTGTACTAAGTTCTGCTTGGTAGATTATTCTTCACTACAATCCAGTTCCTTTTGCTTTCCAAAATTTTAACTCCTTCATTTTTTTAAAGCAGCAGCTGTCAAATCTTACGTGTTCCTGACTTTGTGTCCATGGAATTTCTTTTCTTTTTCTTTTTCTTTTCTTTTCTTTTCTTTCTTTTTTTTTACTACTTGAAGTACTTTTGACTGGGAAACACTGAAATCTGGTTATAATTTTTTCTAGGAGTTTAATTTTGGGACTCCCCCATGTAGTGATTGGTGGATTATTTCATTTTCTATTTTAGCCTCTCATCCTAGGATACAAGTGTATGTATGTATGTGTGTGTGTGTGTGTGTATGTGCAGGCATGCATGTGTGTGTATATGAATACAGTTCAGCCTCTTTTATTTTTATAGTTTTGAGGATATAGAACAACTTTTTGCCTTTATTTTTTACACAGAAAGCAAATTAAGTTAAAAATTTATTCTTGTCTTCACACCCATACTGCTAATCACATTTTTCTTTCCTCTTTAAAGATAAAACTTCTTTTTCCTGGGTCAGCTACCTTGGTGGAAAGGGGGGTGACAGGGAAATTGAGAATTGAACTTATTTGCTATCTAGAAATTGCCATATTTTCCTATGAATCTTTCATTCTAAGGCATCTGCACTTGAATAATTAATTGATTCAGTGAATGTTCCTAATAGATAATTGCAGATGTTATTGTTGTTTGCCCTTCATTGTGTGTGTGTATTATTTTCAAAACATATTCATAGATAATTTGACATTAACCCATAGCCTTAGGTTTCAGATTTTATCCTCCCCCCACCTCCTCCCCTTGATGGCAAGCAATCCAACATATGTTAAACATGTAAAAATATATGTTATGTCCAATAGGTATAAAAATATTTATACAGTTTTGCTCAAATAGTCCCTGATTTTACCTTAACAGATAGATTCCCAAATGTTTTATCTTATTGAACCTTATTTTAAATGGAATTTCTCTTTGTATCTCTTGCTGTCAATATATATAATATTGGTAATATATAAAAATGCTGATGATTTTTTGTGGATTTATTTTGTATGCTGCAACTTTCCAAATGTTGTGAATTGTTTCCAGTCATTTTTTCACTTGATTCTCTAGGATTCTCTAAGTATATCATCATATCATCTGAAAAGAGTGATAATTTGGTTTACTCCTTACCTACTCTAATTCCTTTAATGTCTTTGTCTTCTCTTATTGCCAAAACTAACATTTCTAACACAATATTGAATTGTAATGGTGATAGTGAGCAACCTGGTTTCCCCTCTCATCTTATTGGCAATGGTTCTAGTTTATCCTAATTCTATCTGAAGCTTGCTGATTGCTGAGTAGATGCTATTGATTATTTTAAGGAAACCTCCATTTATTCCTGTGCTCATTAAGTTTTTTATTTTTTATTTATTTATTTTGTTGTTGTGGTTGTGGTTGTGGTTTTTTAACAGGAATTAGTGTTACATTTTGGCAAATGCATTTTCTACATCTATTGAGATAAGATGATTTTTGTTATTTTGATTATTAATATAGTCAATTATGCTGATGGTTTTCCTAATATTGAACCAATATTCCCTACATTCTTCATATAAATCCAACTTGGTTTTGGTGTATTATCCTGATGATACTTTGCTGTAATGTCTTTGCTAATATTGTATTTAATATTTTTGCATCAATATTCATTAGGGAGATTGGTCCATATTTTACTATGTTTTGACCCTCCCTGGTTTAGATATCAGTATAGTATAACAGTGGTAGGATTACTTATTTCCCTATTTTTCCAAAGAATTTGCATAATGTTGGAATTAATTGTTTTTCACTTGTTTGGTAGAATTCACGTATAAATTCATCTGGCTCTGGAGATTTTTTCTTAAGGAGTTGATTAATAGCTTGTTCAATTTTTTTTAAATGGGAATATTTAAGTAATTTGTTTCCTCCTCTGTTAATTTCAGCAATCTATCTTTTTGAAAATATTCGTCCATTTCACTTAGATTATCAAATCTTTGGCATATAGTTGGGCAAAATAGTTCCAAATTATTTCACCAATTTCTTCTTTGTTGGTGGAAAGTTCATCCATTCATTTTTGATACTAATGATTTATTTTTTTCTTTCCTATTGCTGATCAAAATACCTAAAGATTTATCTATTTTGATGGGGTCTTATCATAAAATTAACTCAGTTTTACTTCTTTAGTTTTTTTTTTTATTAGTTAGCTTTATTTATTTAGTTCAATAGTTGTTTTTACTTTAAATTTTATTATTCTTCCCTTTTATTTTCAGAATTTCAAATTTGGTATTTACTTGGGAGGGGGGGTATTTGTTTTTTCCCCTTAGCTTTTTAGTTTCAAGACAAATTCAGTGATCGTCTCTTTCTCTATTTTATGCAAGTAAGCATCTAGAGATATAAAACTTCCTCCAAGAACTGCTTTGTCTGCATTCCATAAATTTCAGTGTGCTGTCTCATTATTGTCAGTCTCTTGGATGAGATTATCAATCATGTCTATGATTTGTTGTTTCCCCCCTCCCTCATTCTTTATGACCAGATTGTTTAGTTTCCTATTAATTTTGAATCTATTTTCCCCTGTTTTTTTTTTTTTATTATTACATGTGATTCTTATTGCATCATGAACTGAAAAAGCAGTTACTATTTCTGCCTTTCTGCATTTGATTTTGAGGTTTAATACTCTAATATACAGTCAGTTTTTGTATAGGTTCCATGAACTGCTGAGAAAAAAGTATATTCCTTTCTGTCTCCATTACATTTTCTCCAGAGGTCTATCATATCTATCTTTTCTAAAATTCTGTTTACCTCCTTAACTTCATTCTTATTTATTTTGTGATTCTATTTATCTAGTTCTTAGTGAGCAAGATTGTGATCTCCCACTAGTATAGTTTTTGCTATTTGTTTCTTCTTCCAGTTTAATTAACTTCCTGAAGGAATTTGGATGCTATACTACTTGATACATATATGTTTAATATTGACATTATTTCATTATCCATGTTACCATTTTGCAAAATATAGTTTCCTTCCTTGTCTCTTTCAAATAGATCTATTTTTGCTTTTCATTGATCTGAAATCAGGATCACTATACCTGTTTTTTTTTTTTTTTTTTTTTTTTTACACTTCAGCTGAAGCATAATAGATTCTGCTCCAGCCTTTTACCTTAGTCTGTATGAATCAGTGCTTTGAAAACATTTATATAAGTAATATTTTATAGAATTATAGCTTTTAGTCTAGTCTGCTGATTCATTTTTATGGGAGAGTTCATCTCATTCACATTCACAGCAAAAATGACTAATTCTGTATTTCCCACCATCTTATTTATCTTGTTAAGTTCATGTAAGTCTCTCCAAGCCTCTCTGTATTCATCCTGCTGCTCATTGCTTACAGAACAATAATATTCCATAACATTCATATACCACAATTTACTCAACCATTCTCCAATTGATGGGCACCTATTCAATTTCCAGTTTCTAGCCACTACAAAAAGGGCTGCCACAAACATTTTGGCACATACAGGTCCCTTTCCCTTCTTTAGTATCTCTTTGGGATATAAGCCCAGTAGTAATACTGCTGGGTCAAAGAGTATGCACAGTTTGACAACTTTTGGAGCATAATTCCACACTGCTCTCCAGAATGGTTGGATTTGTTCACATTTCCACCAACAATGCATCAGTGTCCCAGTTTTCCCTCATCCCCTCCAACATTCATCATTATTTTTTTCCTATCATTTGAGCCAATCTGACAGGTGTGTAGTGGTACCTCAGAGTTGTCTTGATTTGTATTTCTCTGATCAATAGTGATTTGGAACACCTTTTCATATGAGTAGAAATAGTTTCAATTTCATCAAGTGAAAATTATATGTTCATATCCTTTGACCATTCATCAATTGGATAATGGCTTGATTTCTTATAAATTAGAGACAAATCTCTATATATTTTGGAAATGATACCTTCGTCAGAACCTTTAACTGTAAAAAAAAATGTTTTTCCCAGTTTATTGCTTCCTTTCTAGTGTTGTTTGCATTATTTTTGTTTGTATAAAGGCTTTTTAATTTGATATAATCAAAATTTTCTATTTTGTAATCAATAATGATCTCTAGTTCTTCTTTGCTCAAAAATTTCTTCCTCCTCCACAAATCTGAGAGGAAAACTATCCTATGTTCCTCTAATTTATTTATAATCTCATTTTTTATGTCTAGATCATGAATCCATTTTGACCTTATTTTGTTATACAGTGTTAAGTGTGGGTCAATGCCTAGTTTCTGCCATAGTAGTTTGCAATTTTCCCAGCAGTTTTTGTCAGATAATGAATTCTTATCCCAAAGATGGGGTCTTTGGGCTTGTCCAACACTAGATTTCTATAATTATTGACCATTTTGTCTTGTCAATCTAACCTGTTTTACTGATCAACTAATCTATTTCTTAGCCCAGTACCAAATGGTTTTTATGACCTCTGTTTTATAATATAGTTTTAGATCTGGTACAGCTAGGCCCCCTTCATTTAATTTTTTTTTTCATTAGTTCCCTTGAAATTCTTAACTTTTTGTTCTTCCAGATGAATTTAGTTGTCATTTTTTTTTAGGTTAGTACAATACTTTATTGGGAGTATGATTGGTATAGCACTAAATAAATAGATTAGTTTAGCGAGTATTATCATCTGTGTTATATTTGTTTGACTTATCCAGCAGCACTTAATATTTTTCCTATTGGTTAAATCTGTCTTTATTTGTGTGGAAAGTGTTTTGCAGTTTTGTTCATATATTTCATGACTTTCCTTTCGTAGATAGATTTCCAAATATTTCATACTTTTGACACTATTTTGAATGGAATTTCTCTTTGTATCTCTTGCTATTGGATTTTGTTGGTGATGTATAAAAATGCTGAGGATTTATGTGTATATAGTTTGTATCCTGCAACTTTGCTAAAGTTGTAAAATATTTCTAATACCTTTTTTAGTAAAATCTCTGGGGTTCTATAAGTATACCATCATATCATCTGCAAAGAGTCATAATTTGGTTTCCTCATTGCCTACTCTAATTCCTTTAATCTCTTTCTCAACTCTAATTGCCAAGGCTAACATTTCTAATACAATATTGAATAATAATGGTGATAGTGAGCAACATTGTTTCTCTCCTGATATTATTAGGAATGGTTCCAGTTGATCCCCATTACATATGATGCTTACTGATGGTTTTAAGTAGATGCTCCTGACTATTTTAAGAAAAATTCCATTTATTCCTATCCTCTCAAGTGTTTTTATTAGGAATGGATGTTGGATAATTTCATATGGTTTTTGAGGAAAACAGGGAGAACTCAAAGAGCTTCTTAACTTTGCTCCATTCTCTTGGCTCCAACACAAAAGTTCATTGTCTTCTCCTTGATCTCTTTTATCATGGAAGCTTTTTATGGTCTTCCTTTTTTGCTCATTTTATCTTCTTGATTTTAAGCTTCAAATTATGAGAAAGAGTCCTTCTACTTCATCAGTGGCAACCAAATTTTGTTCCAACATGGAGAACCTTCAGGCTTTTCCACTACCATTTTCAAAACTAATTCTATAAGTTTGTAAATTTTCAGTCATTCCAAGGTTATTGTATTCTGGGGAGAAGTTTGGTTATTGCTCTCTTAGTCTATTCTTTAATCCTCATTTAGGAAGGCCTTTTGATATCTTGAAATTATAATTAATGCTATCCCTCAAGGTCCCTTCTCTCTTGGGATCAGAAATTATACTATTCTGTAGGTTCCCTAATACCTTGACACCACAAGTGATATTAAGCCTTCAGGGCTGCCACATCCTTATGACCAAAAGTGCACCTTTCTGCTTTTGAACTATAACCCAGAAATTTATATAGCCAATGTGGTTACTGATCAACATCTGATTCTGTGTTCAGTGCTAGCAGAAGTGCACTTTATAATTTCTTTCTGATCAATTGCCAATTCTCTTTATGATCTCAGCCTTGAGAGGTCCCAAGGCTGCTGTTTTTTGTGGTTGTTGTTGTTGTTGTTGTTATTTTTTGTTTGTTTGTTTTTTTCCCATCACCATTATACATCATATAGTCCCATTGCTAGTGTTTGATCTACATGACCTTGAGACCAAATTATTACCATATTCAAGAGGTCAATCTTTTGTGTGTGTGTGTGTGTGTGTGTGTGTGTGTGTGTGTTATCTTAGATGAAAGAATGCTGTACTCAATTTTTTTTTTTGGTAGCTGTTCTTTCTGCTGCTCTGGAATGCACTTTGAGCCATTGTTTTAAAGCTGTTTGTAGGGGAATTTTGGTAGAATTAAGCCGAGTGCTTTCTCTACTTTGCCATCTTGAGGCTATCTACATTAATGGGACTAAATTGTAATATCAAGTACCTAAAAGATCTTTGAGCAACTGTTGCTTACTCATGCCAATACTTTTATAGGTAAACTATGTTCTTGTGATCTCAAGGGAAAAAATTGTTAATATAGAACCTGTCTTACCTCTTTCTCATAGGATGTTAGCAAAATAGTTACCTCAATTAAAAGTTCTCTCTTATATTATATACACTCTCACTATAGCTTATGAACCTCCACAAATATGTCTGTTTCCCTGGTCATTCATTAAAAGGTGCAAAAATATATTTTATGAAATAGTATTGTAAGTAGATATTTAATTGAACATCCTCATGACTACCATGATTGTAGCCTCTGGTCTACCACAAATATACATGAAATTAGTAGAGACAGTAATCAAGCAAAGGAATTACAGAAGAGTAGATAAATAGGTCATAAATGTAGGGAATATATGTGACCTACATTTCTGCTTTTGATATGAATCTATTTCAATATCAAAGCTTGATTGCTTTGATGCTTTTTTTTTATAAAATAAAAGCATTTTATTCACATTACTAATATGAGAAAACAAAAAGGATATTAGAGAAATATAGTGGTGAAAAAGTGTAATGGAAAAAGTTTGCAGTGACATTTGCATTTTATTCCTACCTTCTGCTATATGGAAGAAAAAAACAACATGAGGGGAGTGATGGTTAAAGGAAAGAAAAATTACAGCAGAAAATCTGTATGAGCGTTTCTAGATTCCCTTCTGATACAAATATCATCTCACAAAAATTGGGGGGGGATGTTTACTTCAAAGTCAGAAATTTAGACATTGTCACATTTTTGAAGCAAGGATATATCATTAGATCCTTGGATTTAGACTTAAATGAAACCCTATAGATTAATTTTACTTCCTTTTTAAAATATTCAAACTGAGGTTGAAGAGAATATAAAGAACTTGTAAAAATTAGTAGTGTTAATAAAGAATATAGTCTAGTCTTAAACCCTAACTTTCTGATGCCAAAACCAATTATATACTTTCTGACATGTTTATTGTCATGGCACTATTTGATTATTTGACTCTAGTCCACTGGATTGGAGCTTTTCATTGTACAATTAGAGACAAAGAAATTTAATGGACTGAATACTTGAAAGATGAAAACATTCCCAAGACTTTATTTCAGTCAAAGGGTAAATTCATTAGACTCCTTTTTAGTTTGATAGTGAGATACATGGTAAGTTAAAATGCCCTTGAAAGTGCTTCAAAGACATAAAAATTCAGGAATGGGGATAAAATGAATCTACAGGGGTTAGAAGGGTATTTTATTCAAAAGTAGCTGAAATAACTAATGAGTTTAGTTTATTTTTATTTTAGACAAATATATATATGTGTGTATATATATATATATGTATAATGTAAATCTCAAAGGTACTTAATATCTAATCTTAAGAAGAGCAATGCTTATAAATACTTCTGGAGATGGTATTTAGTTCTTTGGACAGGAATTTTACTATACTGCATAATTGTCTTTTTTATTAAGAAATTGATTCTCATTACATTACTAATGTTCCTATTTCTGATTCAGAATTTTAATTTTCCAATTCAATAAGAGAAATACATCTGCCCTTAGCTACTGTCATTACATTTGAAATATATATATATTTGCATTTGCATTTGCATATATATATATATATATATATAATTTCTTTTTAGCTGCTTGTATAAATTAACTTTATGCTTTAATTCCTATGCCCTGTAATAAAAGTAAATTTCTCACATTGTTACTGAAATGTGTGTCCAGTCACATGTACATGTAAATATGTGTGTGTAAATATGCACATATATATACACATATGTATATTGCATACATGTCTCTGTGTATATGTAGATAGATATATATTAAGACAATCTAACTGCTATGTTACTATTAGCTATCAACATTATTATCATTTTATCAGACCTATGTTTTTCTTTTAATTCCTTATTTATTTTTCTGTATATATAATATAGTATAATTGATCGGAGGAGAGTTGATAGATATTTTGAAAAGTTGTATAAGGAAAAAAATGGAACACTTTTGTTTCATTCCACATATGCTTCTTATAGGCATTTAAATAGCACAGTAGTTACTATACTTTGAGATAAGAAGACCTGACTACACATCCTGCATCAAATATCCACTAGTTGTGTTTGACCTTGAGCAATTCATATTCTCTTTTTGACTCAGTTTCCTTATCTATAAAATTAAAATTCAGAATAATTCCTTTTTTGACCACTTCATTGGTTTACATGATGAGTTATTTTTGATGGATGAACAAGACTTATGAGGTGAAGGTTTGAAAGAAGAATCTAAAGTAATGTTTCCAGATAAAAAAGTAAGTATATTTACAATTTCAATGTATCCTTGCTTTTATCAAAGGAAGAGTAGACGAAGAATTTTCCTCTTCATAATATCATGCAATGTATTATTTCCCTATGTGACAATTCCAACTTTTGTTTGTTTGTTGTTGTTTTTTTGTTTATTTTAATACACATTGCTTTATGAATCATATTGGGAGAAAATAAATCAGAACAAAAGAGAAAAACATGAGAGGAGAAAAAAAACGGGAAAAAAATAAGTGAAAATAGTATGTGTTGATTTACATTCAATCCCCATCACTCTTTTTCTGATTATAAATGGCATTTTATGTCCAAAATCTATTGGGATTGCCTTGTATCATTGAACCACTGAGAAGAATCAAGTCTTTCATAGTTGATCATTTCTGTTACTTGCTATAATTGTATAAATGTATTCCTGATTCTACTTTTTACATTCAACATCACTTCATATAAATCTTTTCAGGGCTTTCTAAAATCAGGTTGTTCATTGTTTTTATAAAACAATAATATCCCATTTACCACAGCTTATTCAAACATTTCCCAATTGATGGGCATATACACATTTTTCAATTCTTTTAGCCTCTCCTATGAATCACCATGAGATTTTTGGTGCTGACCAGATTCAACTACAACTCTTTTAATTTTGCCATTGGGTTTTTCTGAATTTGTATTTGAGACTGAAGCACAAGTAAACACATCATTATTCCTTCTTTATGGTAACCTGCCTTCCTCTCAAATATCTATATCTGTATCTATATCTATCAATCTGTCTATATGTCTCATTAGGCATATTACATAATCTCCCTGATAATCTGCTCTCTCATTTGTATGAGGGAGTTGGGCTAAAGAGGTTCTTGTTAGAATTTTATTTTTGTATGAAGTCCCAGTGTAGTTTGCTATTGAGATAAAACATTTTCTACTCAGAAATTAGTATGAAAAATGATTATTAAAGTCACATAGTTCCTATTCTTTCCCCACTATTTCACTCTAAAATAGTAAAAATAGTCCAATATCCCAAAACCACATAGTAAGTGTCTAGTATCTGCCAGACACTGTGTTGAGCAGTGAGGATACATTTTTTTAAAAAGACAATCAAATATATATGTGTGTGTGTGTGTGTGTGTGTGGTGTGTGTGTGTGTGTGTGTGTGTATGTATAGATGATAGCCATCTCTAGAATAGTAAGGAAGAAAGTTACATAATAACTTTATTATATATCTAAAAGGAACAGCAAGTTATACATAAAAGATTTGCAGTTTTATGTACAATCATCTTTTTTCCCTACTCTTATATGTTAAGGATATACTTGTTTTATTTATTATATTCAGAATAAAATAAATACAATTTCAAAGAGACAGCCCTCACTCTCAACATGTTTATAGTCTAGAGGACTGAAACAACAAGCAAAAGGAGTCAGGAAATGTGGGGGACACCAGGAAACACACCTGATATGAGTACATCTATTGTATGGATTTGAGGAAAAAAACAGAAAGGACAGCAGACGCAGAGCAGAGTGAGCCCAAAAGTCTAATTTCTTTCTTATATAAAGGAAGGTATTAACAGAAGTTTAATATTCCACCATCTCTCCTCCTCTATCATATGGAAGAGTAGGTTGAGGAATATGGTATAAGTCATGGCTTGATTTAGAAAAATGCTGATGAGATGAGAAGTCAGGTTTAAACTAGGAGAGACATCTTATTCTGTGGAGTAGAGAATCACAAAGAGGGCATCCTATGCAAAGTAGAATATACAGGAAGGTAAGAATAGAATAGTATATTTATTTAGGGGAAATAGAATTTCATATGTCTAACATAAGCATATATTTCTACACATATATATGTTCCAATATAAAAACATAAATATAAATTGCATTCTCACATGAATAGGGTATATATGTATATACAGAATTATTAATGTGAACACATAGTCGAATGCACACTATATATATATATATATATATTTAAACACAGAGAAAACCTAATTTAAAACCTGCCTTCTATCAGAAGCTATTCCCAATGCCTCTTAATTCTAACAGTTGCTTTTTTGTTGAGTATTTATCATTTGTCTTATATATATCTTATTTGTCCAAATTTTTTTTTGCATAATATTGCGATTGGTAGACTGAATTCTTTGAGAGCCAAGAGTGTTTTTTTTTTTTTTTTTTTTTTTTTTTTTTTTTTTTGCTCTTTGTATCTTCAGAGCTTAGTCCAGTACCTGTCTCTAATAGATGCTTAATAAATGGTCATTGACTTGTCTTAGTAATTCTAAGGGCAGAAGTATTTACTTTCTCATTTCTCCAGAAAACTTTCTAACAGCTGAGTTTTCAGGGACAATAATCTACATTAATAGAGTCTTCTCAAAGGGCATTTCTATACTAATTTACATGTAGATCTTTTAACAAATCAAAATCATGATATGGCATCTTTTTTTTTCTTCAGAATAAAATGTTGTCTAACGTACTTATGCTGTTGTTGTTTTGCCTCAATACAACAGAAACCTGCTTTTGTAAGACTGATTTCCCCCCAAGATGACATTGTAGTTATATAAATAGTCTTTATCTCTTAATTAATGTTTTCATAAGAAATTATCTTATAAATTGTACTACCTTTATCCAGATATTACTTTTTTCTCTGAAAAATGACTGAGGAAGTAGTTATTTCAGTCAGAGCTTTCCACTTTCTTTTATTTTATAGAAAACATAAAGTTGAACTTTATTTCTACACCTTGATGAGGAGGAGAAAAGGAGAGGACATTTCTGTAGTTTTATAACCACCATTAAATTTGAAAATAATCTTGAAAAGTTATATGTTTTATATTCTATTGGGGCAGTACTCTTATGAATCATTCAAATGGGCAGGTTTAGGAAGTAATATTATGATAGGTAATCACAGCCAGAAAAAAGAACTTCTGTTTGATTGTTTCAAAGTGATTTTCCTGTCAACATGTTTTAGGTAAACCTGGTTTGCTGTTAGAGTTATGGCACAGATAAAGATAGAGCCTTCAGCCTGTATGCTAGAGATAACATAAAAGAGAGAGAGATATTCCATTACCTGAACAAATCTTCATAGAGGCTCCTAATGTTCTGGGGTGAAGATGGAGAAGGCCAGTTTCTTTGTGATAATACTTTTTCCTTGGATGACACATTCTCTGGAAGAAACAAGAGTTTTACATAAAATGGCTATTTAGACACAATAATCTGCCTTGCATTTTTGGGTGCATATTTTCAAAAATGTTGAAATTTTAATTTTTCTTCATCTAATACTTTGTCCTTTATTTCTTATCATATAGATAGGAGGGGACATATTTATGATTTATTTATCATGAGTAATTTATAGTGTCTATATTCCCTTCACTGATGCAGATAAACTAGCCCTAGAATCATCTTTGGGAAACACTGATAAGAAATTTGTTTTTTCCATGATTGCAGACCTATTACATGTCAGCAGCAGAATCTGAATATAGATCTTGATAAAAAGCACCTAGCCATTGTGTGGTTTCCTTATTTGTATGTGATCTCTGACAATCATTTTGCAATTATATAGAAAAAAAATCATTTAAACACTATACTTTTATTCAGGTATTAAGTTTATATGCTGGAAGAGAAAAGCAGAGAATATTGTTCTTATTTTTGTTGAATTGATTATTGTTTTTTTTGTTTTGTTTTTTTTTTTTTTTTTTTTTTTGCTCTTTGTATCTTCAGAGCTTAGTCCAGTACCTGTCTCTAATAGATGCTTAATAAATGGTCATTGACTTGTCTTAGTAATTCTAAGGGCAGAAGTATTTACTTTCTCATTTCTCCAGAAAACTTTCTAACAGCTGAGTTTTCAGGGACAATAATCTACATTAATAGAGTCTTCTCAAAGGGCATTTCTATACTAATTTACATGTAGATCTTTTAACAAATCAAAATCATGATATGGCATCTTTTTTTTTCTTCAGAATAAAATGTTGTCTAACGTACTTATGCTGTTGTTGTTTTGCCTCAATACAACAGAAACCTGCTTTTGTAAGACTGATTTCCCCCCAAGATGACATTGTAGTTATATAAATAGTCTTTATCTCTTAATTAATGTCTTCATAAGAAATTATCTTATAAATTGTACTACCTTTATCCAGATATTACTTTTTTCTCTGAAAAATGACTGAGGAAGTAGTTATTTCAGTCAGAGCTTTCCACTTTCTTTTATTTTATAGAAAACATAAAGTTGAACTTTATTTCTACACCTTGATGAGGAGGAGAAAAGGAGAGGACATTTCTGTAGTTTTATAACCACCATTAAATTTGAAAATAATCTTGAAAAGTTATATGTTTTATATTCTATTGGGGCAGTACTCTTATGAATCATTCAAATGGGCAGGTTTAGGAAGTAATATTATGATAGGTAATCACAGCCAGAAAAAAGAACTTCTGTTTGATTGTTTCAAAGTGATTTTCCTGTCAACATGTTTTAGGTAAACCTGGTTTGCTGTTAGAGTTATGGCACAGATAAAGATAGAGCCTTCAGCCTGTATGCTAGAGATAACATAAAAGAGAGAGAGATATTCCATTACCTGAACAAATCTTCATAGAGGCTCCTAATGTTCTGGGGTGAAGATGGAGAAGGCCAGTTTCTTTGTGATAATACTTTTTCCTTGGATGACACATTCTCTGGAAGAAACAAGAGTTTTACATAAAATGGCTATTTAGACACAATAATCTGCCTTGCATTTTTGGGTGCATATTTTCAAAAATGTTGAAATTTTAATTTTTCTTCATCTAATACTTTGTCCTTTATTTCTTATCATATAGATAGGAGGGGACATATTTATGATTTATTTATCATGAGTAATTTATAGTGTCTATATTCCCTTCACTGATGCAGATAAACTAGCCCTAGAATCATCTTTGGGAAACACTGATAAGAAATTTGTTTTTTCCATGATTGCAGACCTATTACATGTCAGCAGCAGAATCTGAATATAGATCTTGATAAAAAGCACCTAGCCATTGTGTGGTTTCCTTATTTGTATGTGATCTCTGACAATCATTTTGCAATTATATAGAAAAAAAATCATTTAAACACTATACTTTTATTCAGGTATTAAGTTTATATGCTGGAAGAGAAAAGCAGAGAATATTGTTCTTATTTTTGTTGAATTGATTATTGTTTTTTTTGTTTTGTTTTGTTTTTTTTTTTAAACAGTGGGATACTTTCAGTAAAATACTGATGTCCTGTTCCTGTATTATCGTTATTGGCATCATAGGTTCAAAATCACTTGCTCCTTATAGCTGTATCTTATCTATGTTATTTAATTCTATAAATCAAATGGAACTCCATTAGATATGAGGATATAGACAGTATGATATATGAATATAAAATCATGTCTTTTTAAAAATGTGAATATGATTTGCCTTTTCAGAGCAATCTACACACATTTATGTTGGATTATTAAACTTTTTTTTTTGGAATTTCTGTTTTGTAATGATTTTCACAACAATATCACAGGTTTTTTATTAATTTTTTTTGTGTGATATTGTTGGTGTTCATGATTCTTTTTGTGACAACAGAAAGTAGTTTAGGAGATATGCTTTGTTTTTTGAGAATTCTTGTGGCCTAAAAGTCATGCATAAACTTCTCTATTTTTTATGGGATGATTCTCTATCAATTGATTATGGAAATTATTCATTGTATTTGAAATATTTAATTGTGGAATGTTGTGTAACAGTTTTCACTCTTCTAATATAAATTTTTAGAACTCAGGTTGAAGTTACATCTTAATGTGATATCTGTAGAGAAATTTCACCAAAGATGAAATTCAAAATAATAAAATGAATATTTCCTGTGCAAAAGTTGGGTATTTTAGAATATATAATCAATGCCTAGATAAAGTAGTTATGTATATTATCAAAAGTCATATTTTTTTTCTGAGACATTGGGGTTCAGTGACTTGCTTAGGGCCATACAGCCAGGAAATGTTAATTGACTAAGACCACATTGGAACTCAGGTCTGTCTGACTCCAGGGCTAGTGCTCTATCCACTGCATCAAATAGCTGTCCTCATAATATATTTCTAAAGTCATATTAATATGTATTATTTCCCTCCAGATAAATTTTGACATAAATGCTTTGATGTTTCAATGCATCTCTAAACTACTTAATCTGAATGCTGCCTCCAACAATGCAGTTAAGACTTTTTTCAAAAAAAAAAAAATTGTGAATTAGCACTAACTCTGTCCATGTGGCAAATCCTACACATGGTGTTCATCCCACATTTTGAATTCATAATTTAGCATCATTCAAATATATATGTATAATTATACTAGGTTCAAAGAAATTAAATTATTTTGAGAGCAAAGACTTTTTTGTCTGGTTGTTGTTGTTGTTGTCTTTTCTATCTTGGAGCTTACCACAATGTCTGCCTGCAGTAAGTATTAATGATTCTCAGTTTTGAAAATGCTTTAAAAAATATGTTATGGACTCTGGAAGAATTTCCAAAACTGAACTTAAAAAAAATTGAGCAAAATAAACATTATTGAATTAAATTTAAATTCATTAAAAAAGACTTGAATGAGTGCTGCATCTATATGTGTGTATTACATACTTTTTTTTTTAAAGAATAACTTTCTTCATTGTATTATCCCATTGTACTACACTCACACTCAAATTTAAAAAAAAATATATTATCAAAGTACAAATGACTTTCTGAGTCATTCAATGAGTTCTAATTATAGTTTCAAGGACCTCATATAAAGAGCACTTATTTATCACTTATGTTTAGTTTGGGTTTCCCTAAAGAATATAATTTCCCTAATTTAAGAAGAACTCATGAAATCAGACTGATATCTTTTTTTTAATTGATTGGCATTTGACTAAGGGTATTTGGCTTCAAATTTGTCCTTTTCTACATTGTTCTACATTTTCTAATCATCCTCCATATGTAGATAGAAAAATGAATGTATATGTCTGCGTATGTTTATGTATATGTGTGTATTTGTGAAACTTTATCATTGATATCTATATCTATATTTATTTAAGCTTATTTCTAATATACCCTTGTTTGAAACAAGTGACATAATAGCAAAAAAAAAGACAAAAGTAATAATAAAAGAGTTTATCAGTACTTACATTTTTTGTTGAAAAGAAAAAATTGAAGAGAGAATAAAGAAAGGTAAATGTCTTAAATATAAGGTTTATTTGCTGTCTAGGGAAGGAATCTGTCTCTCCATAAGAGAGGGAGAAAAATTTGCAATACAAGGTATTGAAAGGGTAAATTCTGAAAGCTATCTTTGCATGTATTTTGAAAATAAAAAGTTATTATCTAAAAAAAAACAGAATAAAGTAACTAGAAAATATAAAATCAAGGCTAACAAATGGTAATCATGGGGCAGGTAGAATTTCATCTAGTCTGAAGGATTTGGAGGGTAACAAAGTTCAAATAATGCTAATGTGAGTTGCAAGGGACTAAGTAATCTCTAATGATGTCAGTTGGTTGCAAAAATACATAGGTTAAAATAATCAATTGGTTAGCCAAACCTTTCACTGAAGTATTATCAGCACAAATATAATGAGAAAGAGGGAGGTATTTAAATTGTTCTTGCAGTCAAACTATTTTTAAGATAGCATGAGAAAAAGGACCAGCAGGAGGAGGAGGAGGAGGAATCCTGTTAGTGGTGATGGCACTAGCAGCAGCAGCAAAAGAGGTATAACAGTATTTTATTCTCTGTTCCAAATCTGGAAGATTACATGTTGGATATGTTGAACAGAGAATTCATTTTCGTGGTCAAGTTTAGCTAGACTTGCTAACTCTGAAATCATATGATTTCATGATCTCTGTTTCTATATTTGAAATATGACCATGTTGAAGGGGAAGTTAGTTCATCTTGCCTGACTATAAAGGTTTATTTTGTTTTGTTTAGTTTAGTTCTCTAATCTTTTTTAGTGCCCTTCCTTACCCCTAAACCCAACATACTAACTTACACCCTTTATAAGGGGGTTTCTAAAGCTATTATTTTATTGTGCGGGTAGTTTTAAATTTGACCTCTGAATTCCATTCCAATTTTAATGATGTATAATTATACTTATTATGTCATGTTAGATATGATCCTACCTCCTTAATATTACCTCATTGTAATTATGAGATAATAGACAAATTGTCTCTGATTAATTTGTTGTTTATTTTTATTTTTTTTCTATGAGATGTCTACTGAAGGCATTCATTATAAAATTTTGAAAACCAAATAGATAATGGATTGATTTTTCCCAATTCCTCATTTAATTTTCACTTTTAGTCCTCATATCTGTGTTTCTCCATATATTTTGAAATAATGAAATGCAATTAGCTGTGATATAAGGGTTATATTTATATCCCCAATTATCCCTATGGAAAATTAATTATATTTGATTCCTTGATATTATTATAGTCTCAAAATTTCCTCCATTCTAAAATGAAATACTATGAAATTCTAAAATAAACAAATAGACATTCTGAAACATCACAAGATAGCAAGCTATAGTAAATCTCAGTAGTCAGTTCTCTGAAACTATTTTTAATCTGTGATTTCATCAATGTAAATACTGATAGAGTTTACCTATCCATCTCTTTTCATATTCTGCAATTTTTGTTTTCCTTCCCAAAATATGACACATTAATACTACCCAATGATTTTTGAGTTAGTTCTCTGAGTTGTTATTATTTCTCAGATCTGGGAGCAATATGCAGTCTTCACATCTCTTATAATCCTTGCTTTCACAAAAAACATAGGCTTGTCTACTTTGTCAGTCTCATCACTTAGATGATATCTTTTATACAAGTTCTTGCAAATAACCATTGGTAATATGTAGCAACCTGCTGATACCCATCATGTATTTTTCCATTGCCTTTTGGGTCATCTGCAATTTTGATTTTTCTGAAATCATGCTGTCCCATCACTCTCTGCTATGAAGAACTTCCTCTCTCTACACTCCTGCCCTGTGATGGAATGCATTACTTCAGAGCACAAATCTCCAACTCATAACCAGATTAGTAAAACATAGCTGGGGTCACAGGTAGCAAGAAATATATTCATGTCATCCTCTACTAAGAAGCAGCTTTCAAAGCAGCTCAGGAAAAGCAGTTAGCTGATACATATGAGGCCAGCACTAAGGCCACTAGATAATAGATGAGTGATGGTAATTTATGCCCTGTTCAAAGTAAGAATTTGGAGTAGTGTAGTGTGTTTTGATGAAGGGATAAGGGGGTGAAGGAATTTAGATTGAGAAGCACTTTTTCTGGTTCATAGGTCAGCAATGTATATATTGTTTTTCCTTCTTGTGCTGAAAGAAAAAGAGGAAGTATATATTTTTTTATTGTTAACAAATCCTCCTGTATTTTTCTGATATATAATTTTGATAATGTATGAGACTTCTAAATTTTTATTTAAAAGTTACTGTACATGAGTTAATCATTTTGGTGTCCATAAATTAATTTAAACACTCATTAAAAGTCAGATCCATTGAAATTTTCTTAAATGTTTTCAATATAATTCGTTCATTTATTTATCAAATGACCCTTAACTTTTTGCCCAATACTTATATACCCTCTGTAGGGAATTTTCTGTGGTACATATTAAAAGTAATATAAATTGCCAGAAGTACAAAAGTGCTAAAATGTAAACAATTAAGATTATTGAATCATGGATTTAGAACTGGAAAATACCTCATAAACCTTCTAGTTCAATTCAAATTAGAAGTTAAAATTAGAGTAAATGTGCCTATCATATATTTGCAGGTCTTTGAAGATACTGGAGACATGACAAATGTGAAAGCTTAAAAGGAGGTCTGGCCTTGGATTAGATATTATCTTCTAATCAGAAAAGGATAGGACCCTGATGCTCAAACGGATACACAAGAGTAGTGACCTAAAATTAAGACACAAGAAAAAAAGTTTGAAGTACTTTGAAAAATGTCTTTAGGGAAGAAACTCCTTTCTGCCATAATAGAAGGTGGATCTCTTGCACCTTGGAAAGATATTTAAAGGATAATGTTTTCTGTCAAGAAATAAAGCTATATAAGTATTTACCCTGGTTTCAGAAGTATCCTCTCTCATTTTTATCTATAAAAAAAGCTATATTTTTTTTTCTTAAACTCAAACTTGGAGCAGTTGTGGTCTGCATATCTGACACTCTGTCATCCAAATAGTAAACACAAAAGTAGGATGAGATGATATCTAGGTTTCCTTTCAGTTCTATTTTTTTTCTAATTAAACAATATAAGCTGGTTCAATTATTTTGGAAGATAAGCATATTTTTTCATGAAATAATTTAAATATTGTATATTTTTAAAAGCATTATTTGTCCAATTGCTTTAAGCATTGACCGAGTCTACATCATAAGAACAATATTATCATACAATAGCCAATCCAATTATTTTCTATTCAATTCAACAATATTTTCTTGGGTGGCTACTGAGTTAAGCACTAAGAGAATACACAGTTTACATAAGCTCTTTTCCCCTCAGCTTATATTTTATCTAGATTGTAGTGATATGAATATATTAGAGATCTGAGGAGAAAGATGATTTTGGAGGGGATATGAGTATTAAAGAAACTTGAATTAGATCATTTCATCAAATGAAAAAGAGAGTAGATTTTCTGTCACAGGTATAGCATGAGAAAACTAGAAACAAAGACAGAAATATATAAAGCAATGTTCAGGAGAAATAATGGGGTACGGTTTGGCTGGAACATCAGATATGTTGCAGCTAGTCTTATGGCCTAACTGAAACTCTAAAATTGTAAATAATTATTATGTATCCTAAAAAAATCCAAGAAAATGAATTTGCATTTTACTAGGTAGTTATTAGAGAAGAAAGAGAAAATAGAATTTACGCAATGCTTACTATATGCTAGACACTATGCTAAATGCATATATATATAAATTATCTCACTTGGTTCTTCAAAATAATTATATGAAATAGATGCTATTACCCCGTTTTTACAGATGAGGAAACAAACAAAGGATAAGTGACCTTCTTAGTATCCCTGAATTTGAAGTTTGTTTAGAATTGGAATTCAGTTCTTTCTGACTCCAGGACAAGAATTCCAACCACGTGTGCCATGAACTATCTCTCACATCCTGACACTTGTATTGTAAAAGAATTCTTTTAACGATGGATAGCTCTTAGGAAATAGAACCTTATTCTTTCTGACCCACAGTCAGAACTAAAAAGTAATGACCAGAGTTTTGCCCCCAACAAGACTAAGAACATTTATTATAAAATATTATAAAATCTCTTCCCTCACCCTGAACTGTCAGTCATAATATATTTTTTTTCCTGATGTCCCTCTTCTGGTGCCTGATTTCCCTGAAGGTAACTTCAGATACCTAGATGATGCAGTGGATTGTGGACTGTTCTTGGAGCCAGGAAGACCTGAGTTCAAATCCAGTCTCAGAAACAAGCTGTATCCCTGGGTATATCACATAGCCCTGCTTGATTTAGTTTCCTGATCTATGAAATGAGCTGGTAAAGATAATTTCAAATTATTACAATATCATTGCCAAGAAAAATCCAAAGAGAATAAATGAGGATATAACTGAAATGACTGAACAAAAAACCTCAGAGGAAAGATACTAGTAGTGGGAGAAACTGATAAATGTCAGCCTGCTAAAGATGAAATTTGAGCTTAGTATTGAATGGAGGCAGGAAAACCAAGAAGTTGATTTCGGAAAAGAGAACATTCTAAGAATGGTAGAATCAAAAGATTATAGAGTTAGGAGATAGTGTGTTTCATTGGATGGCCAGCAAGAAACTTGAAATGGCTAATAGGGTTCAAATTGAGAAGGTTATTAAAAATGAGAAACAAGGCATTTTATATTTGATCTTGAAAGTAATAGAAATTTCCAGCACATCCACTGCTCTTTTTATTTGTGACTAAAGAGATAACTTAGAGGAGAAGGGGATAAAGCTATCATATACTAAAAATTGTTAAAGAATCGTCATTCAAATGTTATGAACAAAGATATATATGACAAACTTAAAAAAACTTCAGCACATCCAAAGTAAAAATGGCAGGAATCTGCATGATAGAGTACAGGAAATTAAAAGTTCCTGGAATCCACAATCGAGAATGAAATTAGATCACATGTTCCCCAGTTTCATGATGTAACAGTTGAAAAATGGAAAGTGGCTTGCCCCATGAGAGCATGAAAAAGTAATAAGTTAAATTGACACCTTTTATATTTTAAACTTTAGTTGTATTGTTTTGTTTTTTCCTATACCATGCTACTTTAAATACAGCTTTTTATCAAGTAAGTTTTGTCAACAACTGACACATACAAATTATCAAATCTCACAATTGGTTCATTGACTTGGCAGTTCTATTCAAATAACCTTACCTGACACTAAAAAATATTTGAAAATCTGTTATGAATTTAACTTTTCAAATTCTTTAGTGAAAAACATTTTATGTCATTACCCAATTTATAAATAATCAAAAGTTATGAATAGGTAATTTTCAGATGAATAAATTAAATCTATTTATAGGCATGTTAAAATACTCTAAATCACTATTGATTAGACAAATGCAAAGTAAAATAACTTTGAGTACCACTTTATATCTATTTATATTGGCTAAAATGACACCAAAGGGAAATGATAAATGTTAAAGATGGGGGGAAATTGTAACACTGATACTTTGTTGGTAGAGCTGTGAATTGATCCATCCATTATGGAGAGCAATTTAGAATTATTTCCAAAGGGTGATAAAACTCTACATATCCTATGATCTAGTAGTGTCACTACTGGGTCAGTACCCCAAAGAAGTTATAAAAGAGGGGAAAACCTCACATGAAGAAGAATATTTATAGTAGCTCTTTTAGAAAGAATTGGAATGTAATGAAATACTGTTGTTCTATAAGCAGTGATGAATGGACTGACACTCAAAAAAAAAATGGAAAGATTTAGATGAATTATTGCTGAGTGAAGTCAGGAGAACTAAAAATGCATTGTACACAATAATAACAATCTTGTTTAATGATGATGATGATGATTTGCTGAGGCAATTGGAGTAAAGTGACTTGCCCAAGATCACACAGCTAGGATGTGGTAAGTGTCTGAGCCAGATTTGAACTCAGGTCCTCCTGACTTCAGAGCTGGTGCTTTTTCCACTTTGAGACCTAGCTGCCTCTGTGATGACTATTTATAATAGAATTTGCTTTTTTCACCAGTTCTCAGACAATTATAAAGGACTTGTGGTGTAAAATGCTGACCATATCCAGAAAAATAGCTATGGAATCTGAATGAAGATGAAAGCATATAGTTTCTTTTTTGTGTTCTTTTCTTTTTGTTCTGAGTATTTTTTCACAAAACAACTAATGTAGAAATATGTTTAAAATGATTGTACATGTATGACTTAAAAAAGAAAACAACATTCCATGAAAATGAAACAGATAAAAATCTATTTATAAAAACTATGACTCAAAAAGATATTATATTTGTTCTCTTTAGAAACATAATTAACTTCATGGCTAGAGTAAGAAAAGAGGTGAATAATTTTTGTCACGGTTATGGTAAGAGCATAGAAATTTTAGATTATCATAGATCAGAATGTATTGATCAATTATAATGTGATAATTATAATTATAACTATCATTACTAACTCACTTTCATGTTAATCTTTAGAAAGCATTTTGCTTGGATTACAACATTTCAACCTTGCCAAAAATGTGAAGAAATGAAAATATCTTCTCTATTTTACAAATGAAGTTGGTTAATTAACTTTCCAGTCATTGACATAGCTAGTACCCCAAGTCTAATGGTTAAAATATATTTATTGAATTAAATTTTTGAGGGCTTTGTGCTACATGATTTACATTGTATAATGCTTCCTGATATTCTTTCATTAGTTAATGAACAAAGAACTAAAAGTTTATTATGTGATAGACACCATTTAAAACATTATAGAAGTTTGAGCATGGTTTCCAATAGTTCTTCAAAATTGGACCAGTTCACAACTCCACCAAAATGTCTACCCATTTTCCAACATACCAACCATCATATGTCAGTGTCCTTTTCTAAACTATCAGTCAACATGCTCAATTGTTTTAATTTGTGTTTTTTAAATTATTATTGAATTAAAGCATTATATATGACTTTATAGGTTTGATTTTTTTCCCTCTGAAAACTGCCTGTTCATAACATTTAAGCATTTATCAAATGAGGAATGTCTCCTAGAATCTCTGTTTTAAAGTGAATTCTCTTAAACAGACAACTGAGGGATATTGACTGGGGGATCATAAAAGAGTGCTAATTAATAGTATTTTAACATTTCTCAGATACTTTATATTCATCATCTCATATGTACCATCCTTTTGATTTACATAGACTGTGAAAGCAAAGCTGATTCCAACAAAGCCTGTTCTTTACATTAAATAACTTTCTAAGGAATTATAACTTAGGAATATAATAGCTATGTTTCCTTTGAAATAGACATAATCAGCCCAAGACTATGAAATTTTAAAACTTAAGCAAAGTTGGTTTTAGGATTGGAGATTTGGATTGTCTGGATCATTGTGTTGTAGATTTGGTGCTAGAAAAGAACAGAGGGTAAAGTAGCATAATCTTGACATTTTACAAACGAGGCCCACACAGTAGATAGAATGTTGACCTTCAAGTCATGGAGGTTTATGTTCAAATACTGCTGCAGGTATTTACTAGATTGGAATTCTAGACAATTTATTGAATTTTTCCAAGTTTGTTTCATGGACTTCATGATATCTGAGATTCTGCTGAGTTCTAAATCTTTGAACCTATGGTATGGCACTAAGATTGGAAGTGATTTTCTCCATATTTTACATATAATAAAAAAATGATAGAATTAAAAGTTAAAACCAGATCCTGTATCTCCAAATCCAATATTCTTTTTATTGTATCATCATCCTCCATTCATCAGCAAATATTTCCCTTCTTTTTTTCTTAGAGGAACACAGATGCATCCATGAAGCCATACCTACTCTAGCCTCAATGCAGTCTTTCTCTGTAAGTGGTAACTTTTTTAGGAATGGGAGGTGTTATCCCAAAGGAAGGGAACAATTTTGTGAGCCCTAAATTCTGATTTACTTCATTTTTTCACAGTTAGTAAATGGAAGTGAGCTCGTTCACAGACGGATTTTGATTGCCAAGGATGGTAGCAGAGCGGACCCAGATGTTGATGTAATTTCCCTGTGCTATTGTAGAGCAAATGCATTAAGGGAAGATGAGTAAATTATGTGAATAAATATAGTATCCCTACTATGTCAAATATCCAATTACAAATCTTTCTACCATACAGAACTTAATCTATGCCAAAACTTTATGCCAAAAAAATCCCCATAAAAATAAATTCCTAGTCATAGTAGGAACCAAGAATTTTAGAGCAGTAAGAGATCTTTGGGGGGAAAAAAATCAATCCAACTCTTTTATTTTGTGAATTTAATTCTGAAGCCTAGAAACAGTAAGTAATTTTCTAAAGATCATACAAGAAGTTTGTGTCAGGAACTAGTATCAAGGTGTCCTGGTTCCTACTCCATTATTGTTTCTATTTAAATTGGTCTCCTGACCAGAAAATAATTCCCTGACATAAAAGTGAAATCTATCACTTATAGTGGCAATAACATCTTAAACTAAAACAGCTCTTTGTGGAGAAGTAATGCTATATTAAGTGAAATGTGATCCATTCTTTTTTTTTTCTTTTCTATTCTTTTTTAATTCTACTTTCCTAAGTTTGAGTAAGCAAGATATTTAAGATCTCTGGGCTCAAATATATAATCTATAAATAATACTTCTTATAAATGATGGTTAAGCTGTGTAGTTAATATCTTGAATTCCAACTCCATTCTAAGATTTGTGTATTAGCTTATTTCGGGTAAAGAAAAAAATCACTGGATTGATATTGTATGAAGAATCTATATTTTGAAACAGATTCTCTTCTAACTCCATTTATTAAAGTCTCTTTATTTAAGTCTCAACTCAGGAGTTACCTCTTTTAAGACACCTCTGACATCATTTTCTTTTGCTCTATTGCTCTTATTCCGATCTAACTTTTCTATTTACCTTATTCTCCTTTATTTCACCTGATTCTAGTTTTGTATTATTTACTTTTGTTTCTTCACCACATACACATATTCCCATAAAGTCTCCTTTAAAGCAGGATCTATATATGTATTTGCTTACTAAGAATCTTAATTTAACTTAATGCAGTAAGAAGTTAAACATCTTTAGATGAAATATTAAAAGTTACAGAATATTCCATTTGAATTTACATTTATTTTATACTGATATGGCTTTTAAAATAGATAAAGAAAAATCTTAATTGCAAATGGCTGGTTTTTACTATGTGTAAGTTTGGGGCTCATACCACACTATAACTGAGAAGGTCATAAATAAATGTGCATCAGAATTAAATGATAACCCATTTAAGCTATTTTATCTTAATAAAAGTGTCAAAATCATCCCCATGAAATAATATGACATCTCAATGCATTAGAAGAGTCAGCAGTTATTTTCAAAACATGACTAGTTATTTCATTCTCAGATTGGTATTTGATCTGAATTGATTAGTGAGAGGTTATAATAAAAGAGATTACAAAACTTTCATAAGGAATCATAAGAAGAAGTTGCAGGTAGCTCCAGAGTTTGTTTCAACATAGTTCAATGAATATTTAATTAGGAAGAATAAAAAGGAAACAACATGAAGCAACCATTCAAGGGAGATGATAATCTAATGGGGTGAATCCATCAAAGAAATAATGAGACAATATCTTTCAGTTGGAGTTTAGTTTTAATGAATATATAGAATTCTTATTTGCAAAATTTTGAAGGGTATTAGAAACTTAAATGATAAAAATGAAATTTCATATTTAGAAACTAGAATATTAAATTTAGATTTAATGATTTTTAAAATTACATAAATAATGTGAATTATTCTGGTCTTTTTCCTTTTCAACTAGTGATACTATTAATGTATTAAACTTAGGGAAATTAGGTTATAATGAAAACATAAAATGGCACAAAATTTATTCTTATTTCTCCATTAAGTTTTTGCAAACTTGGCTAAACACCAATATTGAAACCATAATGTCTAAAGCATACTGGTGCTTTTTCTGGCTTCTGAATTTCCTTCTTTTTTATTTAATGATGAGGCTTTCCTTCCAGGGAATGCCACTCTTCTGCACAAGTCTACAATTTAAATTTTATACTATATTTTTGTCCTGGTATTGAGAAATGAGCAACAAAAGCAACATTCCATATTTGTTTATATTGAAGTAGTTTAGTATACTACCTGTCTTTCTCCCCCTGCCCAGCCTCTGTCTATCTCTTATGCTAAATGTAAGGCTTCACAAATATTTCTATTAAATTTCACATAGCTGGATTCATCAAATGTTCTATATTAGAATGATCTTTTTATACCCTCCTCTGTCATCATTATTTTCTCCCTGAAGAATTTGTGTCATTTAAAATTTGATTAGAATGTTGTTTATTGCTTCACTCAAGTCACTGATAAAAGTGCTAAACAACACAAACCCAAACATAGATCTTTAAGTTATATTACTTATGACTTCCTTCCAAGATGGCATGGAAACATTTACAAGTACTCTATAAATCCAGTTATCCAAGTACATGTAAATGTATCTTATCATTTGTAACACATCTTTGCATTTCTCCATATAAATAATATTAAATATTTAATGAAAAATTTCCTTAAGTGTATTTAAATCATATGTATAATGTTACCTTCACTTATTCAGTTAATTTTCCAGTAAAAAAAAAAAAAAAGAGGAAGAAAAAAAAAAAAGAAATGAGTACAGTCAGATCAATTCTTAATGAAGAAAAATGCTGATTCTGTGTAATCACTGGTTTTCTTTTTAATAACACTTATGATCCATTTACTACTATTTTTCCTAAGATTAAAACTCTGACCTAAATAATTTTTTATCATTTTAAATTTCATGTTTTAATTAAAAAAAATTTCTACTTCACTCTTTTGCCACTTTGGAAAGAAGAAAAACATGGCCCTTATAATAAATATATGTTAAATCACACAAATTATTTTATTAGTCAGATTCAAGAAACATGTCTTATTCAGCATCCTGATTCTATCAACTATATATCAACAGGTAATTACATACTTTATAATCAGTTCTTTTTGAATCATACTTGAATGGAGACAGCTTTTAAATTCTAGTTTCTTCTCCCTCCTTTTTTGAATGTCAATATGACATTTGTCCTTATCTAAGTCTGTATTACCTCTTGTGATTTTATTGTGTTTACAAAAGTATTTTAGCAATCACATCTGTGTAAGATTACATAATGTATCATTTTGTAAGGACATTTGGGACTTGCCATCTGCCTCCCCTTCTACATTATGAAGTTTTGAGTCCTTTGCATATTTCCTGCAGTTGAATGTTACTTTCTGTGTCATCTCCTTCAATTGTAGCATAAAATAACAATAGCAGGAATTATGTAGCTTGTCCTGTGTATCCTTGTTTAATATTATATTTGACAATTAGTAATCACTTTATAATTGATTTTTCATTAAGCAACTAATTAATCTATTCATTCATTAATTTCCAGTTCTTCTGTATCCCAGCATATGGTTCATTTGGACCAAGTAAATTATATTTATACAGGTCAAATTGATAGTCTTAATTTACTTAAGTATAAACTTCCAATTTGGCATTTTTCTTCTGTCCTTTTCATAGCAAAATTTATTCTCTTTAATACAGAAAGAAAAGACAAAATGGGAATTGGGTAGATCTCACTTCTGCTTTCTATTTTCATGGTCCCATCTATGCTAAGCAAATGGCCTATCTTTTTTATCCAAATATTTTTATCTTCTAATGAAACAAAATTATTTTTGTAATTCTTAGCTTCATTTTGAGCTTTAGTAATCCTGATCTTTGCTTTGTTTTTATCTTCTGTACATTTCTTTTCATTTTTAAATCTAAATTAAATATTGACTTGACATTGATCTCTTCAGATAAATTGCATTTTTTTCTCTTCCCTGGAATTGTTTCCTTTCATGTTTTTTTTTTAAAGAATTCTGTTTTTTAAGCATCTTTATCACCCTTGGGTTCACCTTTCCATTATAATTTTAACAAATGGCATACTCCTATTTTTCATATAAACATTTGGAATTTGTTTTGCCCAAATCTATAATGCTTGCCAAAATATTTCCAGATTTATTTTCCAACACTATCAAAAAACTCTGGGAGGGAGTAATTGCTTCCTTCTAGGATTCTCTTATTTTCTGCCTCAATAACTTCTCTCTAGATTTAATGAAGATTAGATCCAGAATAGATTTTCCTTTTGTTAATTCCTTTACTTTTTGAGGTATAAAATTAAGAAAAAGGAAGGTGAGGAAACTATTAGCTATTTCAACAGATACTTATATATTTGCAAAGTCCCATTTCTATTATATCATATCTCTCGACTATGTTTGTGAAATACTTTCTAATCTCCAAATCTATTTTTCACTTTCCATTGGGTTTGTTCACAGTATATTTTAAAGACAAAACTATGTTTGTTACACCATACTTGGATATTCATCCAAATGTCTTTCATGTCTTATAGAAATTCTTGATATGAATATGCTTTCTAAAGATGTAATACTACAATCCTCCCTACCCCTCTCTTTACCTTGTACCTATCATGTCTATTTGGGATAATATACCAAATTTTACGGTATATTCCAATCATGGATTTCATCCTCCTTTACCGTAATATGATGAAGTAAAAAATTTCCCCTTATCTTAGGACCTCTAATTCCTAATACTTATTGCCTACATATTGAAAATTTGTGGATAGACATTTAAGGTCAGGGATTTTATTTTTGTCTCTTTTATGTTTTATTCTCTTATAAATTCCTTGATATATTCACCAGTCTTCATTGTAGGAATTCTCTACAGTAGCTAGATTTGGGAAATAGATTGGGAAATATATTTGGACAATATATATATATATATATATATATTTTCCTTTCCCTAGTCCTATTTTTTAAGTTTAGTTTTAAATAATTTCAGTTACATTTCATGATATTTAAGTACATTCATTCCAGTGTTGTATTAAATATGTTTCACTCAATCCAGTAATCTATCAGTCCTGTATTTTAAACTCTGCTCCACATTGCAAGGGGACAGGTAGGTAGCACAGAGATAAAGTGATGGACCTGAAATCAGAAAGATTCATCTTTCTGAGTTCAAATCCGACCTAAATCATTTATTATATATATATGAACTTGGGTAAGTCACTTGTCCCTGTTTGTCTCAGTTTCCTCTTCTGAAAAAATGAGCTGGAAAAGAAAATGACAAACGACTATTGTTTCTTTGCCAAGAAAACCCCAAAAAGGGCCATGAAGGCACAGTGGAAAATGACTCAACAACAACAACCATATTGCAAATACCATTAACTTCTAAAATTTTCTCATTCCCTTTCTTCTGTATCTGTTGCTTCTAAGATTTGAATGAATAAACAGGATCTATATTATAATGGTCTTTGTTTTTTTGTTTTTGTTTTTGTTTTTTTCCACAGTATCTCATAATTGCTTACAAGATATTGTAATTTTCCCTCTCATTATGTCATCTGTCACCACATAAACCAGAATTGGCTTATTGTCATCTCTTGAATGTTTTAGGCAGTTCTGATATATCTTAGATATAAAGTCCATAAAGAAAACTAACCCTTTCATTGTTATGAAGTCAATAAAGAGCTGCCAATAGTGCTTCTTATATAGGGAAGTACCAACCACTTATATGTCTCTTTGTCTAATTCTTATTGAATAATGTCTCTCTTGATAATTCCTACAAATTTATTATGTTTTTCCTTAGAGTACATGCAGCTGATTCCCCAAAACCTCCAAATTTCTCTTCTTCATTTGTGAGTCTCAAATGCACACACACACACACACACACACACACACACACACGTGTGCTTGTATAAGCACTAACCATGTGATGAAGATAGACATGCTAAAGAAACACAGAATGCCTCATGAGAGTGGCTAGTCCTACTTTGGAGGATTTGGGGGAAAGGTACATTAGAATGCAGACATGAATCATGAAGAACAAAAAGGAAAGGTTACTCTGTAATCTATAGTATGAAATTAGCTACCTACATTTATTATTTAGAAATCAATTTTAAATTTGTGATTGATATTATGATAACTTAAGGAACATATGTGATATTTTTTTAAGATATCTTAGAAAGTTTATTTAAGTAAAATTGGCCTCGCCTAAGGATCTAAGATTCAGAATGTTTAAGTAATACTATTTTAATAATATTGCTTTAAGTTTCTTAATTGCTTCTCTTATGATTCTTAACTAAGTAAAATTTAATGAGATGTTAAAGTTATTTCTTTATTTTTATTGCCCTTTTGCTCCTATATATTCAAAACTAACTTTCCCACCCTATGCTGAGAGATATTCTACATTAAATGGAATCCCTTATTAAGTTAACAAACTCACCAAAGGATTTATAATTTTCATAATGGTCTATCTAAGCACAAGTACTATCACTGAAAGGTACACCATATCAATAACTTTGGTAATACAGACAAAGGCTTCTTGTACAATTAAAGTACAAGTTCCACATGTTTAATTGTTTATCTAAATTGGCCTTTCCAATTCATTTCTTAAGCAGCTGAATGACAAATTGTGTTTTCTGAAATACTCTTTCATATAAAGTAGAAATGAGATTTATTTAATGTTGCTAGCTTTCTTGGCCAAAAGTTTGATTTGTGACATTTATACAGCTCTTCTTCAGAATCTTCATTATCCAATTATTCATTAATTAATCATTAACTAATAATCATGCATTAAGTACTTATATTTTCTAGATAATATATGTTAACAGCCAGGGACAGAAAGTGCACAGAAGACTTCTTGCCCTAATAATCTAATGAGGAACAATATACAGTATATTCTCTAAAGTGCATCTCAAGGATTCTGCTTTTGGGAGAAAGGATGGCTGAGTAAACAGTGAACTCTCCTAAGTTCATCTCCAGACAATCACAAGGTAAAACCAGAGAACAGGTCCTGGAGTGCAAGAGAAATACTAAACATATAAGCATTAAGTGCATATATTCTCCAAATATTTCCAAATTTTTATATCAGCAAAATCAAATAAGAACAGTGTGAATGGGGCAGGTAACTAAGTACTTGAAAAAGAAGAAATCAAAAATCCCCTGGTAAGCATCAAGTTGAAAATTAAACTTGAAATAAAAGGACTGAATGTTTAAAAATGATAAGCTAAAAAGCCCATCTAAGAGATGTTTTAATGGAAAAATAATTTGGCCATTGGATAGATTTATTTAAAAAGAAAGAAAGAAGAAAACAAAATATCCTGTATCAAAAAATAAAAGGGTGAAGTCACCACCAATGATGAAGAAATTAAAACAATCATTAGGAAATATTTTATCTTATTACATATCAATAAATCAGTTAATCTAAATGAAGTCCATGAATATTTATGAAAAAACAGTAATTACTTTGATTACCAGATCAGGAAAGAAAATCTCTTAATAACTACATCTTAGAAAAAGAAATTGAAATCATTAATGAACTCCCTAGGAAACATATCCTCAAGGCCAGATGAACGCATAAGTGAATTATTTTAAACATTTAAAGAAAAATTAATCCCCAAACAATACAAATTATTTGGGAAATTAGGCAAAGAAGTTCTATATAACCTTTTATATGGCATAGATAATTGTGCTGATACCTAAATCAAAAAGTTAAATAAAGGAACAAAATTATAGACCAATTTCTCTAATGAATAGTGATGTAAAAATTGTCAATAAAACACCAGCAAAGTGATTATGGCAATACATCAAAATAATTATACATTATGACAATGTGGAATATATCTTAGTAATTAATTTTGGTTCGATATTGGGGAAGTGATCAAGATAAATGACTATATCAATAACAAAACAAACACAAATCGTATGATTATTTCAATAGATGCTGAAACAGCTTTTAACAAAATACAATAGCCATTTCTAATAAAAACAGTAAAGAATTTAGAAGTAAGGGAAACTTTTTTTTAAAGGTAGGAAGTACTTATATAAAACCACTGGTATTTATTATTGCTAGAAATGTCCCCATTAAGAGCAGAGATGAAGCAAAGATGCCTATTATTCTCCCCATTGTTAAAAATGCATTAGAAATATAGAAAAAAATACATTGAAGTTAATTAGAATAGGCCATGAAGAAACACAGTTATTATTCTGTGCAGATGATATGATGGTATACTTAGAGAACACTAGAGAATCATCTAAAAATAACTGAAAAAAATAGCAACTTTAGCAAAATTGCAGGACATAAGATAAACCCAAACAAATCTTCAGTATTTCATTATATGACCAATAAATTCCAAAAGCAAGAGACATAAAGAGAAATTCTATCGAAAATAACTCTGAAAATATAAAATAGTAGTGTATCTGCAAGATAAGCACAGGAATTATATGAAAAAATTACAAAACATCTTTTATGCTGCTGAGAAAAGAGTATATTCCTTTCTGTTCAAATTCAATTTTATCCAAGGTCTATCATATATAATTTTTTCTTAAATCTTATTTACCTCCTTCACTTTTTCTTATTTACTTTGTATTTTGAATTATCTAGTTCTAATAGAGCAATGTTGAAATTCCTCATTAGTATAGTTTTGCTGTCCATTTCTTTTTGCAGCTTGCTTAACTTCTCCTCTAGGAATTTGGCTGCTATACTACTTTATGCATATATATTTTTAGTATTACTATTTCAAAATTATCTATGTTATCCTTTAGCAAGATATAATTTCCTTCCTTATGGCTTTTAATTAGATTTTTTTTGCTTTTTATTAATCTGAGACCAAGATTTGCTTTTTTTAAACTTTAGCCGAAACAATAGATTCTGCTTGCAGCCTCTTACCTTTACTCTATGTATTACTCTGCTTTAAATATGTTTCTTATAAACAACATATTGCAGTATTTTGGCTTTTAATGCAATCTCTTATCCATTTCCATTTTATAGGAGTGTTCATTCTATTCATATTTGCAAGCAAAATTACTAACTGTATTTCCTGCCATCTTATTTCCCCAAATTATATTTTTCTCTTTCCTCCTTTCATCTTCACCAATGCTTTGCTTCTGATCATCATTTCCCTCATTCAGCCCTCCCATTTTACAACCCTTCCCCCATTTCTTCTCTTTTCCCTTCTATTTCTTTTCTTCCTTCTATTACCTGTCCCTTTCCTTTTCCCTTTCTCCTCCTACTTCCCTATACTATGAAACAAGTTTCTATATTGAAGTAAATGTGTCTGATATTCCCCTTTGAACCAAATACAATGAGGTTAACATTCATATGATGTTCTTCTTCTTCCTTTCTTTTATTAATTTTTTTCCCTCTTCATGGGATATATTTTACCTCTCCTTCCTTCTTCTTCCAATATAAACCCTTTTCCACCCTTGGTTTATTTCTTATATCATTAAAATAAAGTCAATTTATACCTATCCTCTTTGAGCATATTGCAGGCAAATATGCAGTTCTCAAGAGAGGTTAACATGTCTATCTTCCCATATAAGCATATAAACATTTTAACCTTTAATAGCAAAATTCTATTTTTTCTTCCAGTTTTACTATTTTATGCTTCTTTTGACTTCTGTACTTGAAGATGAGATTTTCTTTTTCACTTTGTTCTTTTCTTCAAAAATTAAATGAAAACCTGCTATTTCATTGAATTTCCATCTTCTTTGAAAGTTAATTCTTCATTTTGCTAGATAACTTGGCTATAGTCCAAATTCCTTTGCTCTCTGGAATATCACATTCCTAGCCCTTCAATCCTTCAAAGTGGAAGCTGCTAGGTCCTACGTAATCCTGATTATGGCTCCTTGATAGTTGAATTGTTTTGTTTTGTTTTTTTTCTGGCTGCTTGCAATATTTTGTCCTTGACATAGTAATTCTGGAAGTCATCAACAATATTCCTTGGAGTTTTAATTTTGGGGGTCTTTTTCAGGAGGTTAGTGATGGATACCTTCAATGGTTATTTTAGCCTTTGGTTCTGGGATGTCAGGGTAGATTTCCTTAATGATTTCTTGAAATACGTTATCTAAGTTCTTTTTTCATTGTGGTTTTCAGAGAGTCCAATATTTCTTAGATTGTCTCCCAGAGATCTATTTTCCAGTAGGCTTTCCGATGAAGTATTTTGCTTTTTTTTTCCTATTCTTTCTCTTTTTTTGTTTTGTTTGATTGATTCTTAATATCTCATTGAGTCAAGTATAATTTTTAATGAATTATTTTCTTTAATTAGCTTTTGTATCTTCTTTTTTATTTGGCCAATTGAACTTTTATTTTTTTATTTTAATTTTTATTTATTTATTTATTTTTGTTATTTTAGCTTTTTTATTTACAAAACATGTGCATGGGTAATTTTTCAACATTGACCCTTGCAAAACCTTATGTTCCGACTTTTCTACTCCTTCCTCCACTTCCTCTTCTAGATTACAGTTAATCCAGCACATGTTAAATATGTTAAAGTATATGTTAAATTCAATATATGTATACATATTAATACAGTTATCTTGCTGTACAAAAAAAAATTAATTTAAAAAGAAGAGGAAAATAACCTGAGAAGGAAAACAAAAATGCAAGCAGATATTAACAGAAAGAGTGGAAATGTTATGTTGTGGTCCACACTCATTTCCCATAGTCCTTTCACTGGGTGTGGCTTGTTCTTTTCATTACTGAACAATTGGAACTGAATTGGATCATCTTATTGTTGAAGAAAGCCACATGCATCAGAATTGATCATCACATAGTATTGTTGTTAAAAGTATATAATGATCTCCTGATTCTGCTCATTTCACTTAGTATCAGTTCATGTAAGTCTCTCCAGGCCTCTCTGAAATCATCCTGCTGGTCATTTCTTACACAACAATAATATTCCATAGCATTCATATACCACAATTTATTCAGCCATTCTCCAATTGATGGGCATCCGCTCAGTTTCCAGTTTCTAGCCACTACAAAAAGAACTGTGGCAAAAATGTTTTGCATATACGGTTCCCTTTCCCTTCTTTAATATCTCTTTGGGATATAAGTGCAGTACTAACACTGCTGGATCCAAGGATATACACAATTTGAAAACTTTTTGAGCATAGATACAAATTGCTCTCCAGAATGGTTGGATTCATTCACAATTCCACCAGCAATGTATCAGTGTTCCAGTTTTCCAACATCCTCTCCAACATTCTCCATTATCTTTTCCTGTCATCTTAGCCAATTGAGAGGTGTGTAGTGATATCTCAGAGTTGCCTTAATTTCTATTTCTCTTATCAATAATGATTTGGAACACCTTTTCATATGATTGGAAATAATTTCAATTTCTTCATCTGAAAATTGTCTGTTCATATCCTTTGACCATTTATCAATAGGAGAATGGCTTGATTTCTTATAAATTAGAGACAATTCTCTATATATTTTGTATATGAGACCTTTATCAGAATCTTTGACTGTAAAACTGTTTTCCCAGCTTATTGCTTCCCTTGTAATCTTATCTACATTACTTTTGTTTGTAAAAAAAACAAAAACAAACAAACAAAAAAAAAAAACTTTTCAACTTAATATAATCAACATTTTCTATTCTGTGATCAATAATGATCTCTAGTTCTTCTTTGGTGACAAATTCCTTTCTCCTCCACAGGTCTGAGAGGTAAACTATCCTATGTTCTACTAATTTATTCATGATCTCATTCTTCATGTCTAGATCATGAACTCATTTTGACCTTATCTTGGTATATGGTGTTAACTGTGGGTCAATGCCTTATTTTTGCCATGCTAGTTTCCAATTTTCCCAGCAGTTTTTATCAAATAGTGAAATCTCATACCAAAAGCTGGGGTATTTCTGTTTGCCAAACTATAGCAATCTGTAGATTGCTATAGTTATTTACTGTTTTGTCCTACGGACCTAACCTATTCCACTGATCAACTAGTCTATTTCTTAGGCAGTACTAAATGGTTTTGGTGACCACTACTTTATAACATAATTTTAGATCTGGTACAGCTAGACCACTTTCATTTGATTTTTTTTCCCATTGGTTCCCTTGAAATTCTTGACCTTTTGTTCTTTGAGATGAATGTTGTTTTTATTTTTTCTATGTTAGTAAAATAATTTCTTGGGAGTGTGATTGGTATAGCACTGAATACACAGATTAGTTTAGGCAGTATCATCATCTTTATTATATTCACTCAACATATCCAACAGCACTTAAAATTTTTCCACTTGTTTAAGTCTGATTTTATTCATGTGGAAACTTTCCATATATAGTTCTCATATAGTTCTAACTTTGCTCATATAGTTCCTGACTTCCCCTTGGCAGATAGATTCCCAAATATTTTATACAATCAACAGTTATTTTAAATGGAATTTCTTTGTATTTCTTGGTTTTGGATTTTATTGGTGATGTATAAAAATACTTATGATTTATGTGTATTTATTTTGTACCCCGTAACTTTGCTAAAGTTGTGGATTATTTCTAATAGTTTTTAGTAGATTCACTGGGATTCTTTAAGTATACTATTAAATCATCTAGAAAAAGTGATAATTTGGTTGAGTAGCCAACATTGTTGGGGAGTCCTTCCTGTAGATTCTTCCCCTGGTGGAGATTATACTCCACCCCTGGTCTGATCAGCTTGTACTGGCCTCCTTGCTCTGCCTCTCTGCCTGCACCTAACCTGTGCCTGTGCCCGATTAAAACAGACCTTTTCTGATGATCTTCTGAATTATCTTTTTTCTGATAATTTGTTGCATTCCCAATATTTGTGGATTCTCTCAGTCTTGCACTAATTTAAAGGCTGAATTTCATAATTAGTGTGAGAGTAGCAAGAGAGCTCAAAAAGAAGCCTATGTTCTCTCCAACATCTTGCCTCCACTTCCACAATTAAACTTTTAAATGAATTGTTCTTTCTTCATTGGATGTTTTCCATTTTAAAGATTCGGTTTTTCAAGGAGTTTATTTCATTTACCTTTTGGTCAAAATTATTCTTTTTTTAATTAAACCTTTTTATTTTCAAAAAAATATGGATGGATAATTTTTAAACATTGACTCTTGCATAGGATTGTGTTTCAAATTTTCCCCTCCTCCCTCTCATTCCTCTCCTAGATAGCAAGCAACCCAATATAGTTATACATGTTAAAATATATGTTGAATCCAATATATTTAAACATATTTATACAAGCATCTTGCTGAATAAGAAAAATCAGATAAAAATGAAAGACAATGAGTAAGAATATAAAATCAATCAAACAACAACAAAAAGAGTGAGAATATTATGTTGTGACCCACAGTCTGTTTCTATAGACCTCTCTCAGTGTAGATGGCTTTCTTTATCACAAAATCATTGGAACTTGACCATGCTAGCACCCTGGATATCTTAGAATCAGCCAGAGTCAGAATAAGCAAAAGTCCTTAGTCTTTATTCTTGGTCTTTAGGGATAGAAGTAAACAGGATTGAGGCAGAATCTCTGTGACTGCCTTCTTCCTTGTCTAAAGCCAAAGTGCCTCTGGCTAGTCTTACTTAAGCCCCTAGTCCTTCCTACAATTCTCTGTATACATCAATGATTGAGCCAGCACAGGATAGTGAGAAGGGCCATTTTCCAAGCAAAGGGATTGTGTAATCCCTTTCTTCCTTCAGATGGCTTCCTGGCTGATTGGTCATGTCTGGGTACTGAACTTCTAGGCACTCACTGAAGGTAGCATTGGTTGCCATCATGTCCCAAGTGTTTTTTGCCTGGGATCCTGGAGCTGGACTCCTCATTCCATTTCCCTGAATCAGTCTACATTCTGAGGCCCAATGGAAGCCTTTGTTGCATTTTAGACATGGGGTTTTGGGTCTTGTTCTCCCACCCTGTTTTCTCACTCTGTCTCTATGGCAACATTGAGCTTTCAGATACCCTACTTTACCACACTGAAAGAATTGACAAGTCTCTCTGAAAGTCCTTGCCAAAAGGGACCCTGTCTTCCCATGTTTAGATCTTGGGAAATCTGCCTCATAGCCTGTCCATAAAAGGCATTTGTGCCCACTGTGGCACAGCATCTTATGATCTCCTCTAAAGAAGCATCCTTGCATAGTCCTAGTATAATTCTTCTACAAACCTCATTAGCATTTTCTTTAGCAAGTTGCCTTATCATAATGTCTGTTACTGCATTTTCACTATTAGTTAGTATGACAGCAGCCTGCAGATATCCCATGAAATCAGCAAAGGGTTCATTTGGCCCTTGTCTTATTTTTGTGAAGGCTTTACCCTTCTTGTTTTTTTGGGAAGAGAAGTCCATGCTTTGATAGCAGCAGCAGCAATGTGCCCATAAGCTGCTAAGAGGTGATTAATCTGTACTGAAATTTCTGCATAAAAACCTATACCTGTTAGTTGGTCACAGATGATTGAAGGATTAACTCCACTATGACTATTTTGTTGGGCTTGTATGCTACAGAGCTCACTATATTCAGAAAGCCACAACAAGTTTTGTCCAGGTTCTAAGCATGTCTTTGCTATAGATTTCCAGTCCTTAGGGATTAAGACTTCATAAGCCAAATTCTGTAATAACATCTTAACATAAGCTGATGTAGCCCCATAAAGAGGGAAAGTCTTTTTCAGGTCTTTGAGGATTTCTATATGAAAAAGAGCATATCTTCTATTTTCTTGACCTGAAGGGTCAAACTATTGAATCACTGGATACATTTCCAGTTGCAAATCACTTAAATTCTGCCCTTCTCCAGTGGCTTTAAGTACTGCCTTTTGCAATCTAGTCATAGGAAGGAGTGATTTTTTTGGGGGGAAGAGGTGCTGCCCCTCCCACTACTCCTCCTTTCTCCATCCCAGAAGGTGAAGTTGATGGGGGCATGTCAAGAACCCGTTCTGGTTAAGGTGGGGTTGAAACTGCTTTGTGAGAGTGAGAATCACCACACCCTTCACCACATCCTTTACCACACCTTCATCCTCACTTAACTCCCCATGCCCTCTAGTGATATCACTTTTAAGCCCTCATTTGTCCTCCTGATTTTCCTCACACTTCCTCATCTGGCCATTCTTAGAATTTTTCTTTTTTCTGTAACTTGCAGAATTCTTTAAGGCCAATTGTATTATGTTGTATATATAGAATGTTCGCTTGGAAATTGAACGAGGACCTTCATCATTGTAGTATTCGCATAATTGTTGTCCTAATAGCTTCCAATTATCTAGCCCTATCTCCTCTTCCTTTAAGAACCAAGGGGATGTGCGTTCAAATATACCCAAGAGTCTAGAAATCTTCAACCAAGTTACAATTAAGCCTTGCCCCTTCCTCAGTTTAAGTATGCTTTCTATAGTGCCCCCTTGAGGCAGGGGTAGAGATGTGGCTGGGGCTGGAGCTGGGGCTGTGGCTAGGGCTGGGGGAGAATCTTTTCCAAGTATCTGCCCCATTTAAGCTAGAAAAAGGTAACTAGTTTAGCCCTTAACAAAGTAAGTTCCCTTTTTTGCCTATTTATTTTATTTTTTTATTTTTTAATAACTTTTTATTGACAGAACCTTTGCCAGGGCAATTTTTTACAACATTATCCCTTACACTCACTTCTGTTCCAATTTTTCCCCTCCCTCCCTCCACCCCCTCCCCCAGATGGCAAGTAGTCCGATACATGTTAAATTTGCCACTGTATATCCTAGATACAGAAGGTAGAAATAACCCGGGAAGAAAAACAGAAACACAAATGGTTTAGATTCATTTCCCAGTGTTCTTTCTTTGGGTGCATTTGCTTCTGTCCATCACTGATCAATTGAAACTGAGTTAGATCTTCTCTTTGTCAAAGAAATCCACTTCCATCAGAATACATCCTCATACAGTATTGTTGTTGAAGTATATGATGATCTCTTGGTTCTGCTCATTTCACTTAGCATCAATTTATATAAGTCTCTCCAAGCCTCTCTGTATTCATCCTGCTGCTCATTTCTTACAGAACAATAATATTCCATAACATTCATATAAATTGTGATATATTCTCCAATTGATGGGCATCCATTCATTTGACAGTTTCTAGTCACGACAAACAGGGCAGCCACAAACATTTTGGCATGCAAAGGTCCCTTTCCCTTCTTTAGTATCTCTTTGGGGTATAAGCCCAGTAGTAACACTGCTGGATCGAAGGATATGCACAGTTTGATAACTTTTGGGGCATAATTCCAGATTGCTCTCCAGAATGGTTGGATTCGTTCACAACTCCACCAACAATGCATCAGTGTCCCAGTTTTCCCGCATCCCCTCAAACACTCATCATTATTTTTTCCTGTCATCTTAGCCAATCTGACAAGTGTGTAGTGGTATTTTAGAGTTGTCTTAATTTGCATTACTCTGATCAATAGTGATTTGCAACACTCTTTCATATGAGTGGTAATAGTTTCAATTTCATCATCTGAAAATTGTCTGTTCATATCCTATGACCATTTATCAAATGAAGAATGGCTTGATTTCTTATAAAGTAGAGTCAATTCTCTATATATTTTGGAAATGAGGCCTTTATCAGAACCTTTAACTGTGAAGATGTTTTTCCAGTGTGTTGCTTCCCTTCTAATCTCGTTTGCATTAGTTTTGTTTGTACAAAGGCTTTTTAATTTGATGTAATCAAAATTTTCTGTTTTGTGATCAGTAATGGTCTCTAGTTCATCTTTGGTCACAAATTTCTTTCTCCTCCACCAGTCTGAGAGATAAACTATCCTATGTTCCTCTAATTTATTTATAGTCTCGTTCTTTATGCCTAGGTCATGGACCCATTTTGATCTTATCTTGGTATATGGTGTTAAGTATGGGTCCTTGCCTAATTTCTCCCATACTAATTTCCAGTTATCCCAGCAGTTTTTATCAAATAATGAATTCTTTTCCCAGAAGTTAGGGGCTTTGGGTTTGTCAAACACTAGATTTTTTTTTTTTAGTCAAACATTAATTCAGAGACTTGTCATGAAATGAATTCTGAGCGAAAACGTGGAGCTTACACAGCTGTGTGCCTCCTCTCCACCATCTTGACTGTAAGTCCATCACTTTTTGTCTATTTAAATACTCACCCTATTTCCTGGTCACCAGAGATTCTTCAGTTCAGTTAGGGTCCTCGGATCCCACACTCGGGTGCCAAATGTGATAACTGCACTAGCACCCTGGATATCTTAGAATCAGCCGAAGTCAGGATAAGCAAAAGTCTTTAGTCTTTATTCTTGGTCTTTAAGGGTAGAAGTGAACAAGATGGAAGCAGAATCTCTGCCACTGCCTTCTTCCTCATCTAGGCCAAAGTGACTCTGGTGAGTCTTACTCCAGCCCCTATTCCCTCCTACAATCCTCTGTATACATCAATCATTGAACCAGCACAGGATAGTGGGATGGGCCATTTTCCAATGTGTTGTTTCACTCTTTCTTGTATTTTTTTCTTTCTTTTGTATTTATTTCATTGTTTTTTTTATGTCTCGTGGAGTCATAACTTCCAGTAGCCCAACTCTACTTTTTAAAGAAACATTTTTGTTATATTTTTATTCTTTTGTTAAATATTTTCCAATTACATTTTTATTTTTAACAAGAGTTTTAATTTTCAAAAGACATGCAAAAATAAGTTTTAACATTCATCGTACAAAACCCTGTGTCCTATTTTTTTCCTCCCTTCTGCCACCCTCCTCCCTTAAACTGCAAGTAATCAATAGAAGTTAAACATATCCAATTCTTTTAAACATATTTTCACTTTTATCATGCACAAAAAAAATCAAAGAAAATGGGGGAGGGGAGAAAGTGAAAATAGCATGTTTCAACTGTAGTTAGTCTCAAAAGTTCTTTCTCTGATTGTGAATGACATTTTTTAAACAGTATCTATTGGAATTTTCATAGATCACTATATTGTGGAGAAAAATGAATTTTATCATCACTGATATTCACACAATCTTTTTATTACTGTGTCAGTTCCTATAATTCATCTGATTTTTTTTCCTGAAATCATCCTGATTATCACTTCTTATAGAATAACAGTATTCCATTATATTATTGGCCAGAACTTTGAAACAAGCATTCTTACAAAGTGCTAACTCAGTGGAATTGATAATACAATGGTTATCTAGTTTAGCATGGTTCTAGTTCGTTACATGTACTTAGTACTTAATATAGTTCTACGAGATTCACACCTATGATAAAGAGAGCATATAAGCTCAGACAAACTCAGCCAGATACAGAGGCAGAGAAGACAAGAGAACTGGAGGCAGGAGCTTAAGCTATGGGAGGGAAGGAGAGAGACATTCAATTCTATATTTGATCAGGCTCCTGGTGGTTGGCCTGTTCTCCTGCACTTCTCCATTGAAACCAAGACTCCTGAAGGATCTCAAGAAACCTAGCTGGGCCCCAGAAAAGGAGACAAGACTTTGAAGGAGATAATAAGGGATTTTGAGTTTAACACTTGGGTACTCTTATGGTGATTACTGAACTGAAAAGAAGGCTGCTTCCAGAGACCATCAGGGAAACTGAACAGAGAACATCACACCATTATATTCATATAATTTAGGGATTCATTCCCCAACTGGGGAACATCCACTCAATTTTCAATTCCTTACCATCATACAAATACTTCCTATAAACATTTTTGTGCATGTCAATTACTTCCCCTCTTTCATGACTTTTAGGATATAGACCCAGCAGTGACACTGCTATATAAAAAGGTTATACAATTTTATGCCCTTTGAACATAGTTCCAAATTGCTCATCAGAATGGTTGGATCAGATAACAACTCTACCAACAATGCATTAGTGCCCCAGTTTTTCCAAATCTTTAATATCTATCACTTTCTTTTCTTAAAATCTTAGCCATTCTGATAGGTATGAGATAGTATTTCAGAATCATTTAAATTTGCATTTTGCTAACCAAAAGTGGCTTAGAATATTTTTCATATGACTATAGATGGATTTAAAATTTCTTTATGAAAAAATTGTCTGTTCATATCATTTGACCATTTATCAACTGGGGAATTACATGTATTCTTATAAATTTGACTCAGTTCTCTATATATTTTAGAAATGAGACCTTTATAAGAAATACTACCCGTCAAATTTGTTTCACAATTTTCTGCATCCCTTCTAATCTTTGTTTTAATATATTCATTTTATATTTCATAGTGTTTACCACTTCTTTTGTCATAAATCCCTCACTTCTGCAAAAACCTGACAAGTAAACTATCCCTTACCCTCCTAAATTTCTTATATTACCATCCTTAATGGATATAGCAATGTATCCATTTTGATTATATCTGGGCATAGAAGTGTTGATCTATAATTAGTTTCTACCATACTGTGCTCCAGTTTTTGCTGCAATTTTTGTCATATAGTGAGTTCTTATCTCAGAAGATGGAGTCTTTCAGTTTATCAAAAATAGATAACTACAGTAATTGACATGTCTATTCTATTGGTTGATCATTCTATTTTGGTTTTGATGACTGCTGCTTTATATAATTTTAGGTCTGGTACACTATCCTTTGCATTTTTTCCCATTAATTTTCCATTAATTCTCTTTGTTGTCAATTATTCCAATATTTTTCTATATATTTAACCAGCCCTGCAATTCTGCTATAAATACTACTTGGTCATAATTATCATGGTGATAAAACCTGCAATATCTGCTAATACATTATTGAAAATTTTACATTAATAACCCTTATGAAGATTGATCTATAATTGTCTTTCCTTGTTTTGGCTTTCCTTGGTTTAGATATCAGTACCATATTTATTTCATGAAAAGAATTTGACAAGACGCCTTTTCAACTTTTCCAATTAATTTATATAGTATTGTTCTTTAAATATTTAGTATATGTGTTTCTTTTTAGCTTCCTTGAATTTCTCTTGGGCTTGGGTTCAATTAGCATTTTTCTTTGGGAGGGACTTTGCTTATGATGATTTTCATATTGATGACTTCTGATGAGTTTATGGCTTGGTCTTTCCTGCCATTTTAATATCATTTTATAGTCAATTTTCTTTTGTTGTTAGTCATTTGTTCATTTTTCCAGTCTATTTGTTGACTTTGAACTTTATGTAAAATTTGGTTTCTGCACACTTTTGTTTGTGGAGGCACTGTTGCAAGTCAGGCTTTTTTTGTGCAACTATTTTCAGAGAAAAATATGGAGATCTGCAAGTTTTTAATCTTTTTAAGGTGGTATGGATTGGAAAATGTGTCTTTATGGTATTCTTGGTCTGAACTACAGTTCTTCATCAGGAAAGGGCACTGTTCAACTGTCATCGCAAGCACTGTCACCCTTCAAGGCCTGGAAATGTGAGCCAAAACACATGCTCTCTTGAAGCCACAACCAATATCACTCCTCTCTGTCTTAGGATTGCAACAAGGACATTGTTCTTGGCTATGGAATTGTGACACAGAATTGTTTTCAATGCCATATCCAGTGACAGCAATGGGTCCCTTGTCATCTCTTTCTAACTATTAATCTGCTTCTTTTACTGTCCCTGGGCTGAAAGTTTCCACAGTTGCCATGGCCACCTCAAAAGTCCACTAATTTTAGTGTTGCTGTGACATGTTCAAGCTTAGTCCATACTCCAGTGTCATAGACTTTTTTTGCTGAACTCATAACTTGCTTGGCTTTGTTCCTTCAAGATTTTATTAGAGGACTTATTTTAAAGTTGTTTGGGGAGGAATTTTGGGACAGTTAAGCAGAGTTGATCTTTGTACTACATCATCTTAGTTGTGTTCACCAACTCATTGATTCTATATATTCAATGGTTTTCACATTCATTGTTTTCTTCCTACACACTAAAAACACACTACTTTAGGCCATCCTCTTGCCTAGATTATTGCAATAATGCCTAACAGATTCCTCCACATTCAGACTCTCTTAAATTTATCCCAATTCCATCCAGCTGCCAGATTGACATCTCTAAGGCACAGGTGTGATAATGTCATCTTATTCATGGAGTTTAGTGTTTACTTTTGCCTGTTACATGAAATATAAAATTTCCCTTTGGCATTAAATCCTTCACCATCTGATTTCAATCTATTCTTTTGGATATGATTACATTTTATTCTCTCTCATTTATTTTTTGCTCTATCCAAATGGGCTACTTGCTATACTCTGTATTTTTTTTTTCATTTTGTATACCTTTTTTTTTTTTAAATTTGTAGAGTATACTACTTTTAATCTATATCTTTTATTTCCAGGTGCACATACTTTTTTTTTTTTATATGGCCTTTAGGGATTTATTTCAATTGATAATATTTTACTATTTCAACCAATCCCTCAGCCAACAGAAATTTACTTAGTTCTATTTTGGTAATTTTTTTTTCATTTATTTGCCTTATAGAAATATAAATACAGAGCTTTAAGGAACATCAGATGATATCTAGTCCAGTATCTTAATAGCTTATGATGTCTCTCTCTTCATCTTACTCAACCAGGGAAATATGAGCTCCTTGAATACAGAGACTTTTTTTGAAATTATATATTTTATTCTAAGCATCACTCATAATATCTGGCACACAGAAAATTACATAATTTTGTTGAATTAATTCAATAAGTTTTGAGAAAATTATGCCTTTTCCTAAGTAGAAATATCAGTAGGAATTATGTCATATTCTTCTGTTTTTATTGCCTCAGAATTCTCACAGCTGTATACACAAATTATTTCCAGGATTATTTTATTCAAATAATTTTTCCAGGAATAAATATACTCATGAAAGAGCTTTATTCTCCTTTACCTTATGCTCATAATCTCTAGCATAATATGCACACAAAAGGAAACATTACACCTTTTGCACAATCTACTTTATTAGTATATGAATGATATGCTCTGTCATACTTCAGCTCACTCTTTTGCCACATTTGTATTTGTGAATTACTTGCATGTTTCATTCATATGTGATTTGCCTCTATATGCTAAACCTCAATTACAAATGCATGTTACTAAAACTGAATCTCACACATTCACAAAATTTACCCAATGCAATTAGGAATCATAATGTTTAGCAAAATGGGTTCTAAAAGCATTTTAAAGTTTTGGCAATGTTAGAGACTAAGTATATTTTGCATAGTAACAGGAAATATAAATATTTACCAGATACTTAAACATTAAAATACACAGAAAGTTTTTTTTTTAATATTTAATTTTTAAATATAGCTTTTATCACTTAAAGAGGTGGGGATTGCATTTTCTAAGTTTGGTGTAAAAATCACTGCTGTAGAATATTATTAATTTTTCAGTTTTGTCATTTATGGATAATTCTCCTGGAAATTTACAATTCTTTTTTCTGGGAAAGTCACCAAAACTTCATTTTCAACAAACCACTTAAAGAATTGGCCAACTAGGTGATTTATTTCTGTACATCAATACCTCTTACTTCCATTCCCTGGAACCAAGTGAGATGGATGCTTTACATCTATTTTGATGGAGTCATTAAAACATGCTTAGTAAATTTATGTATTTATGGCTTGTGAGAGAAAATCTCATCTTCAGTATTCTCAAACATTATAAAATGCTATCATCTCTTTGCTTTATCTGATTTTTCTGTTTGTTGCTTAATTTTTATTCCTTAGACTATTACCTTTCTCCATCTTTTCCTCTTTTCTCTTTTTTTTTTCCCAGAAAAGTCCAAAGTCACAAAAATAATTAATCTTGAATAGAGTGCATATATACTGATTTCTGATCCAATGTTGTTGTTTTTTCTCCTAAACAACTTCTTCTTCTTTTTAAAAAAAATAATTTATATTTTCTCCCTCATTGTCACATTGACAATTGTCAGATTTTGCTGTTGTCATGGTGCTATACTGTACAAGACCCACTGAAGTCTGGTCTCATGAGTTATTGCTCTAACTTAACCTAGAAAATATTAGGATTCTAAGACAGGAGAGGACTGAGATTGAATTCTTTCTCCAAGTTTCTAGTTATGTGAACAATGATGTTGCTAAGCCTCTAAGCGTATCAATTTCTCCATCTACAATAAAGATAGCTGCACTGTAAATATCAATGAATTTCAATGACTAAATAACTTTGTGAAACTTAAAATATTATACAAATGTGTGTTATCATTATGATCAAATTCATGAAACTATAAAAAGTAAACAATATTTTAATCTCTATTTGATTTTCTTATGAGTGAGGAACATCATTTTTAGTACATTAATTTGTAACATCAAAAAAGATTCATATTTAATTTCATCATAATGACTCAATTTTGCATTTTCATTTTTGTCCTAGGTAACTGAAATTTTTCATTTCTACATAAATGGGCTTCAAATATACTAAATCAAAGGTTTGTTCTCTTGTGAGTAGTTCTATGTGTGTATTCATTTCCAGTAAATTTCAAGAGCATAAATATCCAAAAGAGAAGTTCATTCTGCTATTTCCTGTTTCTATATCGTCTAATATATGTATGTGTTGTGTATGTATTGTTCAAAAAGAATTAGTAATTCTGGTATGAAAGCTTGCAAATGCATTTATAGGCTTATCATCCACCTTTGGTGTCTTTTGAGCACTTAACTCTTACTTGTGACTTTTAGAAGGTATAGCATGTGCAGCAGCCATATCTTGGTAGAGCATCTTGATAATCAGGGTAAAACAGGTGGAGGGTAACTTAAAAGCAACCCATTGGCAAGTTACAAAGGTGTCTATCTAAATATAGAAAGATTTTCTCTGGTGGAATTGGCACATGAGATAAATTGGTTCAAATGGCCATAAAGATGAATGAAACAGATATTGTGGAACACTTAGACCTTGGTCAGATATTAAAAATGCATCCATTCCTTAGTCAGTTGTCTTGATTTTTGTTTAGTCACTGGAATTCAATGGAAGAGGCAGTGAGGCTGATGACTTTGTGCAACTGCTTCATTTAAATCCAATTCTTGCATGAGTTAAGATACCACCCCATGGTACCATTGGTTCTCTTAGAAAATTAAGTATCAATAAGGGGGCAGTTCAGGCACTTGCCATTGATAAAGATAAATCAATCAATCAGCATGTATTTATTACACATTTAATAATCCCATCCACTGTGTTATATACTTGATACACAAGTACAAAGACTGCAATATAACTTGAGATCTTGATCTATAATGGGGAAGAAAAGTACTTTTACATATATGTAGTATATTCATAAATTAATATATAAAAATAAAAAGAAAGCTAAATGCAACATAATATAGAAGGAAAAATAACAATACATGGACAAATTAGGAAATCCTTATGCAGAAAATGGTGTTGTATCTGTGTTTTAAAGAAACAAAGATACTATGTGGGGCCTATATAAGGGGGTAGTATAATCCAAAAACTTTTAATAGTGTAAAGGCCTCGAAGAGAGACAGTGTGCAGGCAGAGGACTTCGAGAAGAATCTTGGGGAGTACCCACAGACCAGGATGTGATACTGGATGATGAGCCAGTAAAGGAACTGAAAAAGTGGTTAGATACATAGAAGATAAAACAGAAGAGATTAAAATCACACATACACACACACACACACACACACACACACACACGCACGCACATAAACACACACACACACACACACACATACACATATACACACACCATTATAGAGATTAGCAGAGAGGAGAGGGTGATAGAGTCAAATTCAGTTCAAGAAAGACCTTCAAAATTTTCCAATTAACAGACCGTTGGCACTTTTGGAGAAAATATTTTTAGTTGAATTAAGAAGTTAGGAGCCAGAAGTTAGACATGTTCAGAAGAAGGGGAAGTGGACATAGCAAAGTAGAGAGATCTTTTTTGTGGACTTTGAGAAAAGAATGAAATATATAGATATCATAAAATAATTTGATGAAATAGTAAGAATTAGTGAGAGGCTTGATCATGACTGAAGTCAGGGAGAAAGATATGAGTTGCAAAGAGATTTTGATGATTCAAGAAAGAAAGGGAAGTGATTGTAGAATCAAATCTTCACTTAATCTCCAAAGTACAGATGATTTCACTTGTTGTTCCCTATGTATGGAACTTTTTCTTTCTCCATCTCCACCTCCTAACTTCCTTCAAGCCTCACCTAAAAATCCCATTGCTTTCACAAAGCCTTTCCAGGGCCCCTTTTCTGCTAGCACCTTCCCTCTTTTTATTATCTAAAATTGTGTAATAGTTTGTACTGTTGTTTCCTGTATTACTCTATAACTACCTTGAAAGCAGAAGTTAACTTTTATCATTCTTTGTATTCCTAAAATTGTTTTTAGCATAGTACTTGGCACATGGTAACTGAAATTGATTGATCTATCACAGGTCAAGGACATCAAGAGTGAATCCTTAGCATTATAAAGGAGAAGAACAATCTATATGGTAGAGACAAAATGTAGGAAGAAATTATGTCAAAGGGCTTCAGCTGATTTATGACCAAAGAAGAACTAGAGAACGTTATGAAAGGCAAAATGGACAACTTTGATTACATTAAATTAACAAGTGTTTTCACAAACAAAACCAACAAAAACAATATATAAAGAGAAGTACAAAGTTGGGGGGGGGGGGAAATCTTTACAACCAATGTTTCCAATAAAGGTCTCATTTCTAAAATAGATAAAGAACTGCGTCAAATGTATAGGAATACAAGTCATTTCCCATTTGATAAATGTTCAGAGGATATGAATAGACAATTTTCAGATGACAAAATTAAAACCATCTACAGTTATATGAGAAAGGCTCTGAATCACTATTGATTAAAAATATATAAATTAAAACAAATCTGAAGTACCACCATATATATCTCTGATTGGCTAAAATGACAAGGAAAGATAATGATAAATGTTGGAGGGGATATGGGAAAAATTGGACAATAATGCATTGTTAGTAGAGTTATGAAATGATCCAACCATTCTGAAGAGAAGTGAAGAAAGCCAAAAGGCGTTCAAATTTTCAGTGTTGCTCCTGGGTGTGTATCATAAGGAAATCATAAAGGAAGAAGAATCACAATTGTGGGCAAAAGTCTTCATTTGTTTTCTTAGCTATAAAATGAGAAAGTACAATTAGATGATCTCCAAAGTAATTTACATCTTCAATGTATCCTAATGGGCTAAAATTAATATGAAGTACTGTGGTCATGCAATGATATGGAGTTTGAAGAAGAGAAGAAGGAATCTACCTGCTTCTATTGCTAGCCTTGAATATTATAATGAAGAAAAAGAGAAATTTCTGTTGGAAAAGTATCAGGAACAATGTGCTATCCATGGAGAAAAAGGTTAAATTATTTAAAATGAGAAAATGGGAATTATGGAGGAAGCATTCATTTGAAGGAGGTCTTTTATAGAGAAAAACATAGTTCCAAAACATAACATTGACTGTACTAGAAGGCATATGAACATAATGGGATATACTTTTGTTTTGAGGAAGACAGTCTTATCAGAATAGATATGAAGACTCAGGAAGGTAGTAGAGAAATAGCTTGGTTGTAAGGAAGTAGGACAGCATTTAAATCTGTTCAAATAAAAGGACTCAAGAATCTCAATCACATAAGTTTGCAACTTGATGTGTTTGTTACTGTTGTAATTGTTGTTGTTTGTCCTACATTCTCCATGACATGGGGAAGGTGATGCCAACAAATGCAAGTGAATTGTATTTGAGTGAGGAAGGGCTGTGTGGAGTGAGGAAGGAACCTCATTTTTTCCTCCAGAATGATCTGAATCCAGTGGCCAAATATAGGTCAAAAGAACTGGAGATGATCCTAGATAAATCTGGGAGACCTTGGCCTATTTAAGCTAAGGTCTTTAACACATCCCAGGTCTACTGAGACAACTATATATTCAGTGATTAGAACTAGGAAAAAAAGAAAGGAAGCAAAGAATGAATTTTTTTAATCTAGTCAAAAAAATGCAATCAATCTGAAAGGGGAAGATTCTCAGGGTTTCTGATTAAAATAGGAAGAATTGCTATTTACAGTCACTCTGAGGAATCCAAGGCCAAAACAAAAAACAAGCGAGCTTAGGCTGGGACCTTTTGTTGGCCCAACAACGAAAGCCACAATGATTTGGTTTTAAAGCATGATCCTTAAGAAAAAATCTAGCTAATGAACCCCAAGACAGAAAGGAAGGAAGGAAGGAAGGAAAGAAGGAAGGAAGGAAGGAAAGAAGGAAAGAAGGAAGGAAAGAAGGAAGGAAGGAAGGAAAGAAGGAAAGAAGGAAGGAAGGAAGGAAAGAAGGAAAGAAGGAAGGGAGGAAGGAAGGAAGGAAGGAAAGAATGAAGGAAGGAAGGAAGGAGGAAGGAAGGAAGGAAGGAAGGAAGGAAGGAAGGAAACAAGGGAGGAAGGAAAGGAGGTAGGAAGGAAACAATGAAAGAAGGAAAGAAACAAAGAAGGAAGGAAGGTAGGTAGAAAGGAAGGATGGAAGGCAGGCAGGCAGGCAGGAAGGAAGGAAGGAAGGAAGGAAGGAAGGAAGGAAGGAGGTTGTATTGCTTAGTCCTCATTGGGGGCAGCTCCAAATCACAGTTTTTTTCTTTTTCTTTAATATAAGGGAAAAAAATAATAACTCATCTAACATGGAGAAAAAATACTGCAAAGGTTATATATAAATATTTGGGGAATTTTGCTGAACTTGGAGTATTAAACTATTTGTTGTGCCTATGATTTGTTAAAGTGTTATCTATATTCCACTACATATGTACTGTTTTTAGTTCAAAATAATTCAACTTAGTTATCAGATAATGTTCTCTGGTAATAAATGGATTATTATATTTTATGTATATATCATGCAAATAAGAATGCCATTGTACTATAATTTCAAGTATTATTGAATCTTTAACATTTAGATGAGTTAAGTTTTTCAGGATGGAAAATTCCTATATGATGGAACCACAGTTTCTGGACTCTGAGTCTGTTCGGTTTCCAATTTACATTTATTCTGGAGGGGGTTGCTAGTACTGACCATTCACAGATGTTTCTATCTCCTGAAGGGCATTCTGGATTGATTAACCATCTGTTGGTTCTAAATCTTAGAGCCTAGTGACAACAACAGGAGAGAATTTGCTTTAAATAAACATCAAAATTGTAAGTAATGCAAATATTTCTTTCTTAGCACCTGCTATGTCATGGCCTACATTCTTGTAAAATTCTAAGAATCTAGTTCAGTGTCTTTCACAGAGTAGACATTTCAGTATTTAATTGAACTGAGTATGATCTGATTGGGACAACGTAATATGTTGGTTTGTGCATGGAATGGGACTCATAGTGAAGGAAGCATACTCCAGTCATTATCATGTTGGAACATTATGATACCCCCCTCCCAAGACTGTATTAAAATAATGCAAAAGAATGGCATACCCAAACTGACCCAGCTGAATCTGATATTTTAATTTATCTAGAGAAATCAAAAAATTAAATAACTTTACATTCATAATTATGTATGTTTATATGTGTTATACATGTAGGTAACATTTACGTCCATGTTAGGTTTATATAAATGTAACTAAATAGCACAATGGATAGAACGCCAATTTTGGAATCAGGAAGACTTGAATTCACATCCAGTCTCAGATAATAATTATGGGTACTCCCTGTGAAAATCATTTAACTTCTTTTTGCCTCTTTTCTTATATGTAAAATGAAGATAATAATAGCACCCACATTCTAGGGATTCTGTGAGGAATAAATGAGATGATTTATGTAAAGCCTATAGCTCAGTGTCTGGCATATATTATTCAGTGTCTAAAAATCAGTTATTTTTATTAATAGTGGTGGTGGTCATAGGTCATAAGGAGCTGATCTGACTCATAACTTTTCTTCCAACAAGAAAATGCCAGAAATAGCTATTATCTCCCCTCCCCCCCTTTTTTTTTCACTTTTATGATGTATTTACCATATGTTCAAGAATAATCACATGGGAATTTTTTTTTTAGAATTTCAATTAAGATTATACTTATGGCACAGAGTCTGAAGGGATTATAGTCATTTTCCCTTCAAAAATTATCTTTTACATTAATAGACCTTTATTTAATGGTATAGTTATATAGTGGTGTACTTGCAAACAAGCAAAATGTAATCAGTATCCTTACTTATTATACTTATCAGCTGTATGACCATGAGAAAGTCATTCAAATTGATAGTGAACCTCATTTTGCTTCTCTGTAAAATTAGATCAACCACAGGTTCCTACTAAATGAAAAGTACTGCAATGAGAAATGAGATACAAATACAAAAGTGAAGATTAAACTTAAGGAATTAATATTCTATTGAGAAATGCTTTATATTCACAGATAAGCAAATATATATGTATATATTTTAACCTGAATAAAAGTGCTACTAGTGAAATGTGGAGAATTAAGGAAAAGATTGATAAAGGAGATGACACTTGATTTGGCCATGGAAGAGAGGACAGTCTTTGAAAATGAGGAAGGATCCATAGTATTATAGAAAATATCAGGTGTAAATGCACAAAGAGAGGGATATAATTTCTGATGTCAAGTTTTTATCATTCCTAATTTGATGAACTTTTTCCTATAGGTTTTCTTCTCCACAATCACATAAACTTCTACAAAATTCCAGGCTGTCATCAATCCTTACTTGGACTATTACAGGTTTCCACTTTAAAAAATCTGAATTTAATATCTACAAAAGAAAAAATATGGATAAATGGTAAATAGGTGACAGGTATTTTGATGAGAGAGAGACAGAGAGAGACAGAGAGACAGATTCAGAGACAGAGAGATGGATAGATAGAAAAATAATGATTTGGATTGGACTGATAAAGTGAAAATATTTACATATGCATAGTAGAACCAAAAGAGGATTATATGTGTTACCAAAAAATAATACTAGATATATTTTATTGGAATAATTGATTTATTAGTTATTCTTTCTCAAGTCCTTCTCCTCTATAACCCATTCTCCAAATAGCTCACAAATTAATATTTCTAAAGGACAAGTTTTATAAATATATGTACATCTATCTATATATCACATTTATGATCAATAAACATCAAAAATGTTTGTTTTCTTTATAATCTGAAAAATTCTTAGTCTGGAATTTAAAACTCTTTACAATCTGACTCCATCCATATTCACTAGCTTTCTATGTCTTTCTGAATATTTTTTTTCTTTCAACAGTCTAGCAAAATTGAACATATTACTCTTCACATGTATTAATAAAATTTCTATTCTTTTAAGTTTTTATTTTTGTTAATTAATTTATTTATTTTTAATACATATTGCCTTGTGAATCATGTTAGGAGAGAAAAATAAGAATAAAAGAAAAAAAAATGGGAGAGAGAAAAAAAAGAAAAAAAGAAATTAATATAGTATGTGTTAATTTACATTCAATCTCCATATTTCTTTTTCTGGATACAGATGGCATTTTCTTTTCAAAGTTTATTGGAATTGTTTTGGGTCACTGACCCAATGAGAACCAACTCTTTCATTGTTGATCATCACACATTTTTCCTGTTATTGTGTATAATGTATTCCTGGTTCTCCTAGTTTTGATCTTCATCAATTCCTGTCAGTTTTTCTAGGCCTTTCTAAAATCAGCTTGCTTATCATTTTTTTTATAGAACAATGGTATTCCATTACCTACATATTCCACAATTTGCTTAGCCATTCCCCAAGTTATGGGCATGTACTCATTTTCCAATTTTTTGCCACCACAAACAAACAAACAAAAAAAAGCTACAAACATTTTGCCCATGTAAATCCTTTTTCCTTGGTGATTTCCTTGGGTACAGACAAAATATATACACAGACTTATAAGGCCTTTGGGCATAATTCCAAATTGCTTTCTAGAATGGTTGGATCATTTCACTATCAACCAATAATGAATTAGTGTTTTAGTCCCCTCTACCCCAAGCTTTGTATTTCTCTTTTAATTTTGTCTCTATTGGTTTTGTGTGTGCAGAACCTTTTTAAATTAATGTAATCAAAATTGTCCATTTTGCCTTTTATTACTTTCCCTAGTTCTTCTTTGGTCATAAATTCCTCACTTCCCCTAAGATGAGATAGGTAAATTATCCATTGCTCTCATAATTTATTTATGGTATCAACATTTATGGCCAAATCATGTATTCATTTTTACCTATTTGGTGTAGACCTGTGAGATCTAGGTCTATGCCAAGGTTCTGACATATTATTTTCCAGTTTTCCTGGCAATTTTGGTCAAATAGTAAATTCTTATCCCAGAAGCTGAAGTTTGGAGGTTTATCAAATACTAGATTACTATAGATCTTGATTATTGTTTCATGTGTATATATATTCTAGTCTACTGATTTACCACTGTATTTCTTAGGCAGTACCAAATGGTTTTATGACTGCTGCCTTGTTTGACTAATCCTTAATGTCTCATGAAGTCATTAACTTCCATTTGTCCTCTTCTACTTTTTCATGTGGGATTTTCTTCAGTTAGTTTTTTATCTCCTTTACCATATGGTTAATTGTACTTTTGAAATAGTTTTCTTCCTTGTTTTTGTTTTTTTTTTTTTTTTTTTTTTTGTATTTGGTCAACTGTGTTTTTTAAGGAATTGTCTTTCTTTTCAAGCTGTTGACTCTTGTATACTTGTTTTCTCATGTGCTTTCTCATTGTTTCTACCTCTCTTATTTGCTTTTTTTAAAGTCTTTCATGACCATTTCTAAAAGGCCTCTTTAGGCCTGAGACAAATTTATATTACTTTTTGAGATTTCCTCTGTGAACATTTTGTGCCATGATAAAAGATTTCTATGTTCAATGTTCTTTTCTGTTTTTTGCTTATTTTCTTTCCTTTTTTTGTGTGTTTCCTCTTTTTTACTTTCTTGCTTGAGCTCTTCTTCTGGGGTAAAAGGGTCAGTGTCCCAATCCTCCTGTGCAGCACTGAACCTTCACTTTGAGCATAGGGTTCCTTGTGTTGTGTTTGCTTTCTCTACCCTCTCCAGAAAATAGCTTGTTTTCCCAGAATCTACTTAATATAAGCTGGGGGCTGCCCCTGCAGTATCCTCTGCTATGGAGCCAGGATTGAAGGTCTCAGTTGCTGATCTACTATGATCTACTACAATTTTCTCACTGGCTTTCCCAGACTCTATCTAACCTGGGCTGAAAACACCTTCACCCCAGTGAGACTGACTTTCTTTGAAGTTTTTCTAACTTCTAACTTGAGCTGGACAATGTTTTAATTCCTTCAGACTCTGTTCAGAGGCTTTGTTCATGTGCTTTTTGAGGGAAACTGGGAGAGCTAAAACAGCTTCCTGCCTTTACTCATCTATCTTGGCTCCACTTCTTGATGTCCCATTGGCTCCACCTGTTCTTGAGAATTTTTACAAGGACTTTTCCATTCTGAAATTCATTTCTTCCTCACCTGGGCCTCTCAGAATCCATGATTTCCTTCAAATCTCAACTCAAACATAAGGAATTTTATGATAACCCAAGTTATTAATGTCTGTCAGTGTCTGTCAATTTATTTCATGTATATTTTACACTTTGTCATTTCTATCTATGTTTTCTCCCCTAATATGATATAACTTTAATGCAGAGATTGTTTAATTTTTGCTATTAAATTTTCTTATTTGGAGGAATGGTTCCCAGTAGATGATGGGATAGGTTGGTAAATTTCAAACTTTCCAGATTTATACTGCAAACTCAACAAATTTGAGCCTCAAAGATAAAGTAGACTGGTGAAATATCATGTTCAAGGTTCGTTTCTGGTTTTTGCTAATTTTCTTTCCTTTTCTTTTGTATCTTCTTTTTTTTTTCCTTGGTTGAGCTGTTCTCCTGGGGTAAAAGGGGCACTGTCCCAATATTCCTGTGCAGCACTGAACCTTTGATTTGACAACTTGCTTAGGTTTCTTGCTTAGGACAAAATAGGGTCTCTCCTGGTACAAGATTAGAAGAAAACCCCCAGGCCTTATATTAGCCTGTGTGAATTGCAAACACCTCTTCACCATCTGAACAAACAAGAAGTAGGTAGTCCTGGGCCAAGGTGTGTGTGATTAGCACTACAGCAGTAACTACAGAGATCACTGCATATGGATTTGGGGGTTTGGGCCAGGAAGACTGAGAAAGCATTGGGTGATGAGAAATTCCAGCCCCTAGCCTATTTTGTTGATTTAAAAGCTCTGTTAAGTTTAAGAACAATGATTAAGAAATTTGGGAATTGGTTACTTGACAATTTGCTTGTGATTTTAAACTTTTTTAACCTTGTGATTTTTAAACTTTACTCATTTGTAAGTAAGGAAAAACTGGGCTGAAGAGTTTTCAGAGAATAAAGGGCAATAAAACTTTATCTGATCGAAACTTAGGTAGAAGATTTTTAAGATGATTTTAAGATGATTCTGAAATTGTGGGTAATAATTTTGCTATTGCCTTTGTTGCTAGATTTGTTTACTCTAAGTAAAAGATCTTGAAATTTGTTTGAATATTGAAACCTTTATTACTAAAGAGGGGGAAAAAATTGTCTATTTTGGTAATGGCAAGGAAAAAAAAAAGTAGCCTGCTAGTAGGATTAAAGAGAAAAAGCAATAAAATTCAAACTTAGCCTGGGCTGGGCCATAAAAGCTGCCTGGACAGATAAAACAGAGATGCTAATTGCTGTGAGAAGAAATGTGGTGGAAAGGAACAAAAAAAAAAAAACTTTAAAAAACAGCTGTATTTAGTTTGATTTATGTTACCTTCTGAAACATATTGGGTAATTTGTTAACATTTTAAGTTATGCTTTATGGGGTTATCTAGCTATTCACTGTATTGTGAATCTTAAAAGTTCTGAAGGTAACTGAAGAGGAGAATGCAAGAGATTTATGAAGGATTTATTTGTAGGAGCAAATTGA